>NC_143026.1:54276388-54597500 GCF_057628025.1 Oncorhynchus mykiss
AAATGCTCACCCAGAGGTGACGCTCCTAGCAGCCGGGGACTTTAATGCAGGGAAACTTTTATCTGTTTTACCAAATTTCTATCAGCATGTTAAATGTTAACATGCTGATAGAAATTTGGTAAAACAGATAAAAGTTTCCCTGCATTAAAGTCCCCGGCTGCTAGGAGCGTCACCTCTGGGTGAGCATTTTCTTATTTGCTTATGGCGGAATATAGCTCATTGTTGTTGCAACCAGAGGGAAAAATACTCTGGACCACCTTTACTCCACATACAAAGCTCTGCCTCGTACTCCATTTGGCAGACGGATTACCAGGACGTGCACTGCGTGCATGCGCTGACCAACTGGCAAGTGTCTTCACTGACATTTTCAACCTCTCCCTGTCCAAGTCTGTAATACCAACATGTTTTAAGCAGACCACCATAGCGCCTGTGCCCAAGAACACTAAGGTAACCTGCCTAAATGACTACCGACCCGTAGCACTCACGTCTGAAGCCATGAAGTGCTTTGAAAGGCTGGTCATGACTCACATCAACACCATTATCCCAGAAACCCTAGACCCACTCCAATTCGCATACCGCCCCAACAGATCCACAGATGATGCAATCTCTATTGCACTCCACACTGCCCTTTCCCACCTGGACAAAATAAATACCTATGTGAGAATGCTATTCATTGACTACAGCTCAGCGTTCAACACCATAGTGCCCTCAAAGCACATGAATAAGCTACGAACCCTGGGACAAAACACATCCCTCTGCAACTGGATCTTGGATTTCCTTACGGGCCGCCCCCAGATGGTAAGGGTAGGTAACAACACATCCGCCACACTGATCCTCAACACAGGGGCCCCTCAGGGGTGCGTGCTCAGTCCCCTCCTGTTAACCTGTTCACTCATGACTTTACGGCTAGGCACGACTCCAACACCATCATTAAGTTTGCCGATGACACAACAGTGGTAGGCCTGATTACCGACAACGACGAGACAGCTTATAGGGAGAAGGTCAGAGACCTGGCTGTGATCAAGACAAAGGAGATGATTGTGGACTACAGGAAAAAGAGGACAGAGAACGCCTCCATTCTCATCAACTGGGCTGTAGTGGAGCATGTTGAGAGCTCCTAGGTTCCTAGGTTGTCCACATCACCAACAAACGAACATGGTCCAAGCACACCTAGACAGTCTCTGTGGGGTCTGCTTGTGTTTGTGAACAGAGCCCAAGGACCAGCTTGCTTAGGGGGCTCTTCTCCAGGTTCATCTCTATGTAGGTGATGGCTTTGTTATGGTTTGTGAATCGCTTCCTTTTTGGTGGTTGTAAAATTTAAAGGCTCTTTTCTGGATTTTGAAAATTAGCGGGTTTCGGCCTTATTCTGCTCTGCGTTCACTATTTTGTGTTTTACTTTGCACACGGAGGATATTTTTGCAGAATTCTGCATGCAGAGTCTCAATTTGGTGTTTGTCACATTATTTTTAGCCAGATCCTAATTGGTATGTCGAATTTTATGTTCCTTTTGATGGCATAGAAGGCCCTTTGTGGAAGTTACCTGTGGCACTGATGTTTAGGCCGAGGTATGTATTGTTTTTTGTGTGCTCTAGGGCAACGGTGTCTAGATGGAATTTGTATTTGTGGTCCTGGCAACTTTCTCTCTCTCTCTCTCTCTCTCTCTCTCTCTCTCTCTCTCTCTCTCTCTCTCTCATTCTCTCTCTGTTGCTTCTCCTTAATTTGTTTAAAAAGGTTCAACTACTGTCTTTCTCTCGCTTTGCGTCAACTACTCACCACATTTTATGCACTGCAGTGCTAGCTAGCTGTAGCTTATGCCTTCAGTACTAGATTCATTCTCTGACCCTTTGATTGGATGGGAAGGATGTTAGTTCATACCGTAAGAGCTCTGATAGGTTGTCCTCTGAAAGTCGTCACAATTACTGTGTAAGTCTACGGTGTTGAGAACCTTGAGCTTCCTAGGCTTTGTATTGAAGTCAATGTACCCAGAGGAGGACGGAAAATACCTGTCCTCCGGCTATACCATGGTGCTACCCTAGAGGCTACTGTAGACCTTCATTGTGTTTTATTCAGTTATTTAGTGACGGGAATATATTTAGCATAGTTGTATATAAACAGGATAACTTCTTTATTGTTTCACAATTTTTGTCTTCTTCAGATATTCGCTGAGTAGGATGGTCCTCCCCTTCCTCCTCTGAGGAGCCTCCACTGATGCACACACACACACACACACACACAAAGGGAGGGAGGGAGGGAGAGAGGGAGAGAGGGAGAGAGGGAGAGAGAGAGAAGAGAGGCAGACTGACAGCTATTAGAGCAGAATGATGCTTCTCTTATCTCCACGGCGATAGAGATCTACAAAGGCCTCGGCTAGAGATTATGAATTCATTACCTCGATACACAAGCAGCGGAATGGGTGGGGGTGTGGAGCGATGAAGGGAGGTGGGTCATTTGTGCTAGATTTTCTATTAATATTGACTGTGGGCCTGTGACTGGGCATTTGATTTGGAGATAGGGGTGTATTGTGAGTCGAGATCAGTTCTGACCTCTTTGTGTTAGTGCAGAGCTGTCCAAACCTGTTCCTGGAGAGCTACCGTCCTGTAGTTTTTCACTCCAACCCTAAATTAGCGCACCATTTTCTAATAATTAGCTGGTTGATCAGCTGCATCAGGTTTGTTACAACTGGAGCTAGAGCGAACACTCTCTAACACTCATCAGTGGAACAAGGAGTGTGGTCTATGTGGAGGAAATGGGTCCCTCCCACCAGGAAAGTGGTTGAAAATAATCGACAGACATATTACTAAACAGCACAGAGGAAGCTTTTAACTGTGTGCATTTCTGAAATCAAACACGTTTACCTCTATCAAACACGTTTACCTCTATCTTTCTTGTTCTGTCTCTCTCCCTCTCTCTATTTTTCTCTCTCAATGACTCATCCTCGTTCTCACTGCCTATCTCAGTCCTTTCTTCACCTCAGCTTTTGTTGAACTCAACTGCCATTTGCCAGTGTGTGAATACCATGGAGAAATCCACAAGTGGAGAGAAAGAGCTAGAGGAAGAAAGAGAGAGAGAGAGCAAGAGGGAGGTGTGTAAGTGAGGGAGAGGCAGAGAGAGAGAGAGGGAGAGGGAGAGAGAGAGGAAGACGAGTAAGTGAGTGAGAGAGAGAAAGAGAGAGAACAGTCAGCTTTCCACACCTCTATGAGAGGAGAACTGTTTTGTGAGTGATGAGTGAAGCCAGGGGCTGTTTCTCTCCAGACCTTTGGCTAACTGGCTGGCTGGTTGGCTGTGTCTTTCTTATTTGGTGCAGGGAGAATATTGGACTGAGGGAGCCACGGCACTCTGTTTACACATGGGTTCACGAGGTCAGCACAACGCCGCTGCTGCAGAGCAAATACAGCACTGCTCACCACTGACACTGACTGAGGCATTATGGGGGATTCTACTCTCACACTGACAGACTAGAGTGGGGTCAGCCTGTGCATGGTTAGACCTGCCCGTTCGGGTTCTTGCACTGTGTACCCACATGAAAAGATACTACAGTTTACTCTAGAACACTACAGTACTTACTATAGAATTATGTAGTAAACTGTAGAATACTTTACTTCACATTGTAGTATACCTCAACCAAATCCCCCACTGCTATGTTAAAGATAATAAAACAAAACACTATATTAAATACTACAGTAATGTCTGCAAAAACACTACAGTAAATACTACAATATACTACAGTCCACAAAAATTCTACAGTAATTACTATAGTATAACTACAGTAATTTTTACTACATGTTTTAGACTATAGTGAACTGTAAAAACTACAGTATAGTACAGTCATGTCCGCAAAAAAACAGTAAATACTACAGTAAAGTCTACTATAGTATTTAACGATAGTATACTATCGTATTTTTCATGCGGGTATGTGAGAATGAGACAGGTTTGAATGTAAATATAAACTGTTTAACAGTGCACATGCATGTACACTCATAAACTGTGAAAACACATCCCGAAACACCAAGACAAGTACGACACCAACACAAGGACATAGCTAGAGCCTGGAGACAACACCAACGGAAAGGGATCGATGAAAACAACATGGCTGCCTCAGAGAGCATGGCTCTACCGAGCAGTGTTTACACTGTGGCCCGACCCAGGCAGAGAATGGATTCAGCCAACACAGCACTGTGCTCTCAACCAGGGCTAATTGAGGCTGGCAAGTCTGAGCCGCAGACCATTCGCTCTGCCTGTCTCAGGATTTTGTAGGCCGGGCCCTCGAGCAACGCACAACTGGTCCGGCTTTGTTAATAAAATGCTAAATGATAGCATCTCCAAACTAGATTTGACCGTATAGGCTATACCCACCATTGCCAACCATTTCTCTTTGTTTGTCTGTCAACTCGGGAAAAGATGTGTGAAAGTGTACTGCGGTGGCCTGAGAAAGTAGTTTTTTGTTAGTTTTTTTGTGCAGTGGTAAAGTTTAAGGTGGTTTGAATTCCAGGGACTCATGCTAATGTGAGGTTAGGAGCCATACAAAATGGTTGTCATTTGTGAAATTAACAGTTGGGTTGAATTGAATAACCGTCATGAATCCTGGCTGGTTTCCAAAATGGGATACGCACAACACAAAGCCCTTAACGAACAGACAAACAAACAAACTCATGTAACGCCTTGGAATGTGTACAAATATTCACCAAACAATATGAATGATCCTCTTTTAAAATGCGACACACTGCTTAAGCTGGATGTGCATTACTGGTGGGGGGAACATCTAAAAAAGAAAATACGCCTTTTGATTCCCAAATAGCATGAAATTATATACGCCGGAGGAATCAAATTCATTACCTCAAGACTTGAGGTTAATTTACATTTCTTTAAACACAGCTGTAAATAATTGGAGCGTTCATAATTGAATAATGGTAGTTTATTTCCTATTGCACAGGGCAGCTGGCCTGGCACATTGGGGTGGCAGGGTAGCCTAGTGGTTAGGGTTTTGGACTAGTAACCAAAAGGTTGCAAGTTCAAATCCCCGAGCTGACAAGGTATCTGTCGTTCTGCCCCTGAACAGGCAGTTAACCCACTGTTCCTAGGCCATCATTGAAAATAAGAATTTGTTCTTAACTGACTTGCCTGGTTAAATAACGGTAAAAAATTCAATAAAAAAAAAAACAGACTATCAAACAAGGCCGCCATGCTAGCTGCTGCTAAAACAGAGCGCCGCCGTCCGACCCAATGCTAGTAGTAAAGATGAACATGCCCTCATGAGCACTGCTCTTTCACTTCTATCCATACTAAAGCCCACCCAATGGTAGGTAGTACTCCTTGTTCATTCCGGTGCATAGCCCTTAAAGAATTGCCCATTCGAGCCTAAGCTCCCAGTCTCTCCCACATTGAGTGCTGCTGCTGCTCCGGAGGGTCCAGATGTGGCACTTCTCTGTTCTCCACTTTCACAGTTAAACGAAAGCAGGTCATCGAGGGCCTAAGTATCATCTCCCTCAACATGCTGAATGCGGCTATTAATACGGCTGCTTGTGAGCCTTAAGACAGTGTTGGAGAATGGCCTGCTAGTGCTGACACCAAGAAACCATCTGTCTGCCTAGTTGCTAACTGTACGGTAGTGCTGACATCCCTAACAAAGTGCGGAAGTCCATTTTCTTCTGTGTCCCCTGTTCCCAGGCCGTCATTGAAAATAAGAATTTGTTCTTAACTGACTTGCCTGGTTAAATAAAGGTAAAATAAAATAAATAAATACAGTGGATAAAGTATGTTATATGTTAAAGTTGATGTCAATGAGATTTGTCAATATTCAAAAACACAGGTAGCTAAGATATTGCCCAGACGGAAGCAGTGCATATCGAAAGTAAAAAGTTAATGCCCTCCAACTTAAACGATGGGTAAATGTAAGATCACGTGCGTAAATAGAAGATTTCCATCAGTGTTGAAAGTAGGAAGATAATGTCATTTGTCAGTAGTCAAAAACCGAGGTAATACCCAGAAGGAAGCAGTGAATACTGGAGAGTTGGTGTCTGCCAACCTAGGGAAATGAAACCCTGAGCACCGAGAGGAATGTGCAGGCAGGTAGACTGGACTACAGAGGGTAAACAACGCTCCTCAACATTAACCTGCTCTGACAGTTGGATGATGGTTCTCTCTTTTGGACACAGCTGTCAATACAGATGGATGGCCTGCGCAGACAGGGGAGAAATTAACCTGAGTGGTGGCACTCTGACCTCTTACTACAGACACACACATCTGATTGGTGGAAATCATTGGACTGATGGTTGACTAGTAGAGGTTGTTACTACTACTACTACTACTACTACCAATCTGCTAATAATATCACAGCAAATACTCAAATATTTAAAAAATGTAGTAGTGTAGTAGTAATAGTACTTCTAGTAGGTTGAGAAGTAATGATTGTTGGGGTTTTGGCATTTCTAATTCTATAGTACCATAGTGGTAATAGCACAATTTTAAAGTACAGTAATACTGGTAGACATAGGCCTAATAGGAATCTCAGCTGTAAAGTTGGAGAGTGTTTACGCAATGTTTTTGAGGTAGAAAGTGCAATTGATTCTTTTGGGGCCTAGAGAAATTCGAGCTGGAACAGAATTAGGCCACTATAACTGCCGTTTCTTCCCCCTCCCACCAAGATGGATGAGGCCCGGGGCCATGCAAAGTTTAGAGCCACTTACCTCTCGTTTGCTTTCAAAAGCCCTTTAGCTTCATATCTTCAGTTGTTTCAGTGGCGTTGTCTTCTCCTTTTTGCTCAAGTGTACCTTTAACCAGAGAGGGAGAAATGAAAGAGAAATGTTAATGAAAGGGACTGCCAAATGAACGGCCTCTTTGAGTGGAGAAACTTAGCGCCTAGATGATTTTCACTTTTTTTCCCCTGCCCTTCGGTGTTCGAATCACAGGGCTCGAACGAGGCAAGGCTGATTGCTGGAGAACATTGCTGGAGTGTGAATCTACATTAAATTCCACTTGCATTTAAAAAAATATATATAATCCATAATGAGGGCCTGGCCAGAGTGTGTGTACGTGTGTGTACGTGTCCATGTGTGTGCACATGGACACGTAGCCTGTATGTATGCGCGCGAGTGTGTACATTTGACTATGCATGCGTGCTTGGCAAGTTCATCTCTCTCTCTCTCCTATGTCACACACACACACCTCCACCACAGTCTTGTGTGTGTGTGTGTTGTGGATGCTTCGCTCACCGGGGGGAGAGGGGTTATCTTTACCAAAGGTCAGAGTATCTCATCATTAAAAAAGGCCCCAGGATCACTCTTATAAGACATTACCATGAATACTGTAGTAATATGATTATGAAAAGGTGTATATTATACATGCCAGCCTGACACCTTGTGTGTTCCAGGGTTGCATTATGACTGAGCAACACTGAGCGGAAAAGGACTTTCTCCTCCCTCGATTTCTCTTACACCGCCCTTTGTCCCCTCCCTCCCTCATTCTCTTCCTTGTTCTCTCAGCTCAGTTCATAGACAGGCCCCCCAGCAACCCCATCGTTACCACGACAACCAGCCAGCAGGGAGACATGATTCCTCATCCTGACTGCCGCTTGAATTCCAGCCCGGCCAATCATAACAGCTAAAAGGGGTTGTGCCTAGTCCCCAGTGGAGCTGGGCTGGGGCACAGGGAGGAGGACGCGGAGGGGGGTATGTACAGTGTGTGTGTGTGTGTGTGTGTGTGTGAGAGAGAGATAAAGAGAGCAAGAGAGAGACAGAGAGAGAATGAGAGAGTATCTGTGTGTGAAAGAGTGTGTGTATGTGTGTGTATATGTGTGTGTGTGTACACATGTGTGCATGGAGGGGGTATGGAAATCTGGGCTCCAGTGTGTCCTCCCCTTTGCAGCTAATCTGCTGCCAAGAGAAGCGCAAAGGGAATTTGTTTAATGTATGGCATTTCTTCTCTGCACACGGTGTTGCACTACTGCTGCTCCCCTCTCTTATGTCCCTGCTAACAATGCACAGAGGCTAACGCTAGGCTAACGCTATGGCTAACGCTACGGCTAAAGCAGTGCTGTATCCTCACATTTTGGTATGAAACGAGGGCGAGGCCGCATCTCCACCCATGAGGAAAGAGCTCTCCGGTTTGTTTTCTCATGACCCTGCAACATATTGGCATGAAGTTTAGTCACCGCTGAGACAGATGGCCAAGCATCATGGTGCACAGTAAATTGGGAGATGGTGGAACGCGGATGAAAAGACATCTCAGTAGAGCCTGCATCCTGTGATTTTCTCACTCTGTTTTTCTTTCTCCAGTACTGTGACATGATTGGTGTAGTGAGGCAAAGGCGTTTGAGTCCTTTTGTAGCTCAGTTGGTAGAGCATGGCGCTTGTAACACCAGTGTAGTGGGCTTGATTCCCGGGACGACCCATATGTAAAATGCGTCTGCTGAATGGCATGTATTATATAATTATATACAATGAGTGTACAAAACATTAAGAACACAGTCCTCATATTCAGTTGCCCTCAGAACCGCCTCAATTCGTCAGGGCATGGACTCTACAAGGTGTCGAAAGTGTGCCACAGGGATGTTGGCCCATGTCGACTCCAATGCTTCCCACAGTAGTGTCAAGTTGGTTGGATGTTCTTCGGGTGGTGGAACATTCTTGATACACACGGGACACTGTTGAAAAACCCAGCAGTGTTGCAGCTCTTGACACGAAGGCACTTGCGTCTTGCCCATTCACCCTCTGAATGGCACGCACACACAATCAATGTCTCAATTGTCTTCAGGCTTAAAAATCATTCTTTAACCCGTCTCCTCCCCTTCATCGATACTGATTGAAGTGGCTTTAACAAGTGACATCAATAAGGGATCATAGCTTTCACCTGGATTCACCTGGTCAGTCTATGTCATGGAAAGAGCAGGTGTCCAGAATATGTTGTACACTGTGTATATTATCAGATTTAGCACATGGGCCAAAATACAAACACCACAAATGTCTGACCTATTCAAGAAATGTGTCTCTGTCAACAAGTGTTGTACTTGTAAAGTAAAAAACCCACCTTTACTAGTGGGTTGAATATATTGGACGAATGAAATAGCACCACCAGCTTAAGCCTCGGTGTCTGCATTCTGCACTGTATTTGGTGTTTGGGTGGGTGTGCCCCCTGTCTCTCCAAATGAGGTTCCTCCACCACACACACATGCATGCACTCGCACACACCGAAAGTCTTTTGACTGGAAAAGGACATAACCATAGCAACCTCCGTCACCCCCCACTTCCCGGTCTCACCACACCTATCACCTTGTGTGACCCTGTCGTCCCCCCGCCCCTCCCCCCTCTCCAACCCCCCCTCCCTTCTTCAATGTTCTGAGGGCAAAAAGTGATTGTTGTGACCCACAGCAATTAAACCTGGGCCTCTGCCACGGAGCCGGGGGGTTAGGGAAGGGGTTGGGGAGGGGGGGAGCTCACCTAAGCTCCTCTAATATATTGGACAGATAGAGGATCTGTGCTCTTGGCAGTCGTCCACTGTCTACCGGCGGGCGGAAGGTCAGTCACTCACTCATCCCCTTTCTCTTTTTATTTCGATATATAGGTGAAATTATGTTATCGAAAATAAATAGAAACAGCACCCTATGAATGCAAACAGTAAATATTACATGGCTTAGGAGATACATCAGCGGTGTAATCCTGTTGAGTAAAATGAGATGAAAAAGAGAAAAAACATTTAATGCAGATTGTAGATGATAATTCAATGGCATTGGAAGAATGGAGCGCTGAGGAGTCCGCCAAGGCCTTCGGGCATGAGATGATGAACTACAGGGCTTTCAGAAAGTACAGCATTCACACCCCTTGACTTTTTCCACATTTGGTTGTGTTGTAGCCTGAATTTGAAGTGGATTACATTGATATTTTAAGTCACTGGTTTACACACAATACCCCATAATGTCAAAGTGGAATTCTGTTTTTAGAAATGTGTAAAAATGTAGAAAAAAATGATAATCTAAAATGTTTTGTGTCAATAAGTATTGAGTAAAAAAAATAATAAATTTAACGAGTAAAAATGTACAAGTCACAAAATACGTTTCATGGACTAACTCTGTCTGCAATAATAGTGTTTAATGTGATTTTTGAATGACTACCTCATCTCTGTACCCCACACATACAATTATCTGTAAGGTCCCTCAGTCGAGCAGGGAATATCAAACGATTCAAACAGAAACAACAGGGAGGTTTTCCAATGCCTCGCAAAGAAGGGTTCCTAACGGTAGAAAAACAGACACTGAATATCCCTTTGAGCATGGTGAAGTTATTAATTACACTTTGGATGGTGTATCAATACACCCAGTCACTAAAAAGATACAGGTGTCTTTTCTTACCCAGTTGTCAGAGAGGAAGGAAACCGTTCAGGGATTTCACCATGAGGCTAATGGTGACTTTAAAACAGTTGCAGAGTTTAATGGCTGTGATAGGAGAAAACTGAGGATGGATCAACAACATTGTAGTTAGTCCACAATACTAACCAACATGACAGAGTGAAAAGAAGGAAGCCTGCTGAGAACAAAATTATTCCAAAAACATGCATCATGTTTGCAGGAAGGCACTAAAGTAAAACTGCAAAAAGTGTGGCAAAGAAATTAACTTAATGTCCTGAATACAAATCCAATACAACACACCACTGAGTACCACCCTTCATATTTCCAAGCATGGTGGTGGCTGCGTCATGTTATGGGTATGCTTGTCACCAGCAAGGACTAGGAGGAGGGGGGGGGGGATAAATGGAATAGTGCTAAGCACAGGCAAAATCCTAGAGGAAAACCTGGTTCAGTCTGCTTTCCAACAGACACTGGGAGACAAATTCACCTTTCATCAGGACAATAACCAGAAACACAGGGCCAAATACGCACCGGATTAGATGTTCCTGAGTGGCCTAGTAAATTTAAATTGGCTTGAAAATCTATGGCAAGACTTGAAAATGGCTTTTTAGCAATGATCAACAACCAATTTAACATTTTTTTAATGTGGAAATATTGTACAATCCAATGTGCAAAGTGTTTAGAGAGTCACCCAAAAAGACTCTCAGCTGTAGTCACTGCCAAAGGGGATCCTAACATGTATTGACTCAGGGGTGTGAACATTTATGTGAATGAGATATTTCTGGTTTATTTACATTTAAATAAATACATGTGCATTTCTAAAAACGTGTTTCCACTTTGTCATTTGTTGTGTGGTGTGCAGATGGATGCAAACAAAAATCTATTCAATCAATTTTGAATTCAGGCTGTAACATAATAAGTCAATGGGTATGAATACTTTCTGAAGGCAGGAAAACCTGTATCTTACAGTTGACAAATAATGAAAAGTCTGTTTTTATCCTTTAAATGTGGAGCTACGTCCAAAATAACACTCTAGCAAGTCCGTCACACAGGTTCCAGAAAGTGATTAACGTATAATCTGTTACACTTTACAATGAGGCTATATTTATTTTTATTTTTTAATTTTTTTTTTATTTCACCTTTATTTAACCAGGTAGGCTAGTTGAGAACAAGTTCTCATTTACAACTGCGACCTGGCCAAGATAAAGCATAGCAGTGTGAACAGACAGCAACACAGAGTTACACATGGAGTAAACAATAAACAAGTCAATAACACAGAAGAAAAAAAGAGGAAAAAAAATTTAACATTTAAAAAAAAAAAATAGTCTATATACATTGTGTGCAAAAGGCATGAGGAGGTAGACGAATAATTACAATTTAGCAGATTAACACTGGAGTGATAAATGATTAGATGGTCGGTCATGTGCAGGTAGAGATACTAACGTGCAAAAGAGCAGAAAAGTAAATAAATAAAAACAGTATGGGGATGAGGTAGGTAAATTGGGTGGGCTATTTACCGATGGACTATGTACAACTGCAGCGATCGGTTAGCTGCTCAGATAGCAGATGTTTAAAGTTGGTGAGGGAGATAAAAGTCTCCAACTTCAACGATTTTTGCAATTCGTTCCAGTCACAGGCAGCAGAGAACTGGAAGGAAAGGCGGCCAAATGAGGTATTGGCTTTAGGGATAATCAGTGAGATACACCTGCTGGAGCGCGTGCTACGGGTGGGAGTTGCCATCATGACCAGTGAACTGAGATAAGACGGAGCTTTACCTAGCATGGACTTGTAGATGACCTGGAGCCAGTGGGTCTGGCGACGAATATGTAGCGAGGGCCAGCCGACTAGAGCATACAGGTTGCAGTGGTGGGTGGTATAAAGTGCTTTAGTAACAATGCGGATGGCACTGTGATAAACTGCATCCAGTTTGCTGAGTAGAGTATTGGAAGCCATTTTGTAGATGACATCGCCGAAGTCGAGGATCGGTAGGATAGTCAGTTTTACTAGGGTAAATTTGGCGGCGTGAGTGAAGGAGGCTTTGTTGCGAAATAGAAAGCCGATTCTAGATTTGATTTTGGATTGGAGATGTTTGATATGAGTCTGGAAGGAGAGTTTACAGTCTAGATATTAATAAGCATTAGTTGATGTGCCCTTATTGTAAAGTCGTTCCATACTATCATTTACATGTTTATCATAAATTATTTTCCAGACACTCATGGGTATTTTGCAACCAGTTAGGAAGGCTGTTAGGAAGGAACGTGTTGAATTACCTCATGACTTATTTAAATGATGCAATGGCTTCGTCTGAAATGCCACCTGTTGTTCAAAGTGGTGTGTCCCCCCCGTTCAACAAATGGGCAGCTCTGTTTCAGGATCCATCCAGCATCCATGCACTAAAACAAATAGCTAGGCCATCAGTTGGGGTCAGGTTTGGTTCAATGTCATTTCAATAATATGTATTTCTTTGTATGTGATGCAACTCAAACGGCAGCCCAAACAGCGTTGCCTTGAACTCTCCTGATCACTCAAAAAATTAGACGCGCACACACACACACACACACACACACACACACACACACACACACACACACACACACACACACACAATCCTCCACCCCACCGCCTCCATATCCTCACATACAGATCGCCCTTCTAGCGAATCCCATTATAAGCAACAGAAGGCCTGAACAATCACACAGCCCTGTATGTTTTGTTTCTGTGGAACATCTCCCACAGACTGACGAGCCACTCCACGGCAGCCACTATGATTCAAGTTTCATTAGGGGGTCTGTTTTGCGCCGATAAACGCAACAGTGCCCATTATGTTAGCTGACTCTCAGCGAATTCCCAAACAATAATTACTGCTGTGTCTGTCTGTCTGCCGTAGTTGGCCTCAGCATTTCCCCTTCTCCTGTAGATGCTTCTGGGAATTGGGGTGGGAGTGGCGTTTCAATTAGAGGACCTGCCCGACTAAAGTCTCGGCAGTTTCCCCCCCCTGTTCACTAAATCACAATCACAACGCCAGACAGACTGGAGTTAGATATTCCTAATATCACAATAACTTATGTTATTGAATCTGGTGGTGATGTCTTTCACAATGCTAAACTATCCCCGAAGTAGCCTCCTACCTAGGAGGAGTCTGGTCCCTTGAATGACTGTGTTAACTGGGGTTAGGTTTGTATAAATCATAAAACAATTTCAAACACCTTTGTAAGCTTTCAAATGTTATCAAACTCAACTTTTTTATTTTTCAGTGATGAAGACATGTCTCATGGTGGGGTATGCAAAATGGATCAACTTTGATCACCTCAATCTCCTGAATGTTTTGGTATTCAGGTCCAAAAAGTCACTTTCTGACCACTTCTACCATAGGTAAACACATATGGAAGGTTTCCTTCAAATCAAAATGGGATGCAGTCAGAAAGTGATTGAAATCATATGGAACGATCTGTCTAGTAAATCTGCTGATGCCCTTCAGTGAGAGGCTGGTGACATTGGATTGGAAGCATTATTTGGTCACAGATGTGTCCCTCGGCCAGGGGGACTGGACACAGCAGAGGATTAATTACTATAAATCATCTCTCTCTCTCTCGCTCTCTTTCTCTCTCTCTCTCTCTCTCTCTCTCATAGACACACACAGACACACAGACACAGACACAGACACAGACACACACACACACACACACACACACACACACACACACACACACACACACACACACACACACACACACACACACACACACACACACACACACACTTACTCACACATGTTTATGACTGCTCAGACTGTTGGGTCCAGCTTGCGGCATTCTCTTTATCCATCTATCCATCTCCATCTATCTCTCTCCATTTACGTCATCTCTCTCCCTTCCTCTTTTTCTCTCATATTGTGGAAGAAGTTTTGTATGGCTGTTCTGTAGCCTATGTTAAAGGTATCCCATATTTCTCTGAGGAAAGCCAAGATATCACTACGTCTTCACATCGGCCCATAAATCTCAAGATTCGCTGTTTGGTAAAAACAATGGCACCCATCAAATGGGATCGAGGGGACCAAGAAACAAGCCTGTAAACTTGCCCTGTGGATGAAATTGGGACATAAGTCACTCGTATTTAATAGATGCTTGCAAATATTGACAGTTAGTTGAACAGACCAGTGGAAAGTCCCATTTCCAAACGTTATTTGTCATCTTCTCACACGTGACGACTCGGCAAATAATTAAATGAATAAACAAATTGCTTTGGAGAAATATAATCAGTGCTTAGTACGCCCGTCGTCATTGAGGGAGGGGGTAGGGCTGGTGTGGCATGGCGATTGGCAGCAGGGGGTAGTGGGTGGGTTCTGGGAAGGGGGGGGGGGGGGGGGGGGTGGCGATGGGAGGGGGAGGGGGGTGAAGTAGTTTAGTTCATTATTACTATTATCTACTGTTGCCGTATTTGTGTGGCATGGAATTCCGAAGCTTCCGAGAACTTTGACCTCCCCAGCCCTGGACCAGGGGTTTGCAAAGCCTGGATCATCCCCTCTAATCCGCACTCATTAAGGATGAGCTGCATGATAGCGCACCACCACCCTCCACACCCATCCACACTCTAACCAGCCTCCCCACTGTGGATAAGTGGCGGCTTTTATGGCAAATGTTATAAATTACTGCAGGCCATTGCATGTGCGCAACTGCTGGCTCAGTAAATAAAGCACCCACACACATCAGCATTAATAGGGACTATAGTGATTGGAGTGACAAACTGTGTGTGTGTGTGTGGGGGGGGGGGCGTTTGGTCGATCAAGGGAAGTTTACTGTAAGTTGTGCACTGCACTGTACTCACATGAAATTAGTTGTTTTAAGAGATGAGAAGTTGAGACTTAGAGTTCTAGGTTCATTGGGTTGAGACAGCTTGCGGTAAGTATGCTGTAGGCCAATCTGACACTCGGGATGCCCATTTTTACCCACTTAAAATGTGCTTCCTTCTATAAATACTTTAGGTAGGTCCATAAGAGGAGCAGGTATTATATTGGCCAAAACATGGAAAGTAAAATATTTTTGGGGATGTTATATTAGAGACATTGGACTTCATATACATTCCAAATGGCCTCTCCTCTCCGCCAAGCCTACACATGAAGCCCTGGGGTGAACAACAGCTGGGAGTTTAGATAAATGACATCTACACTATCCTCCAAAGATGTGATCTCGGTTCCAGAGCAGCAAATTAAAAATGTAAACCCATTTAGCAAGGTGGCCCAGAGTAACTTCAAGCAGTGTGGTCGGGAGGGGAGGGATGCCCGATATTCCATCAGCGTCGTGTCACGCCGACCCTCTGAGTAATGACACCAGTCGCCAGACTCGCCGCTACTCAGCGAGAGGCCCATCCACGAGAGGAAAATGTGCCACAATATACTCCAGCCGTAATTGATCTTAGTGCCATCTTTATTTTTAAACCCCCTTTCCTTTCCGTCGTCTTCTTGAAATGTCTGGCGAATTTCAATAAAGTGCCACCACTGGGCCTATTACTCGGACAGAAACGAGGCAGTGCTCCTGACTTAATTGTTCTCCTGTCTGCCTGGAGCAGAGAGGAGATTTTAGACGGTCCCTTTAGAGAGTGCCATGTTTAAAAATGCACAGCCTCACCGAGGTAGTATTAAAAGCACAAGGACAAGGGGTAAAATGAAGATAGAAGGGATAGAACGAAGAAGGGGATCGTTCATGACAAAGAGAACTATCATAAGTACTGAGCTGAAGCTGAGGCCAACCAAGCAAAATGCAGTCACATACACATACTCATTCAAAGAGTCCACCAAAAAGTTCTGATACAACCTCAGCAAATCAATTAATTCACATTAAAATCCTCCATAAACAAATTGAATAACATTCATAAATGGCAAGACAAAATAAGTAATAAGGTTTTGAAGTGTCTTTCCTCCAGTATATCTAGGGGCATATAAAAAAGCTAAGGACATATTGTTTTTTTGGGGGACACAAAACTACATCCATACTTCCATTCATTTTTTTGTTTGTTTTACCAGTACTGGTTACTTTCAGACGAGTCCCGTGGGGCTTGAGGGGGTCATAGGGCAAGATGGAGAACACTATCATGTTTTTGAGAGTCTAATTTTTCTATATAGTGGGTCATATTAGTTTGTCAAGCTGGTCGGACGCTACAGACGTTTTTGTGAGACAAACACCACTGCAGCTCGGCCACCTTCCACCGCAGATGCTGAAGGCCGACATAAGCAGATGCCTTGGATTGAGACGCCCCATGCCCCATGCAAAAAGCCAGATATCACTTGCTTAAACTGACAGATTTTTACAGGGATTTAAAAAATCTTGTTGCATAGATTGATGCATGGGTGCGACACACAGCCTATGTATCACTTTCCCTTACTTCAGAAACAGGCTCCTGGCAAACAGTTGTTGCAAATATTTGGCCAATTGGCGGTAAATTTTCACAAGAAAATTTGTTTTGCGGCACACTGTTGTGACAAATTTGCGACGATTTGTGAAGTTCTGGCAAACAATTCTGGGAAACTTGTGGTGAACATTCTACTGTTTGCTGTAAATTTGCTGCAAAATCATTATGAATATGCAAATTAGAGTCAATAAGTATTCAACCCCTTTGTCATGGCAAGCCTAAATAAGTTAACAAATTACATAATAAGTTGCATGGACTCATTCTGTGTTCAATAATAGTGGTTAACATGATTTTTTTTTTACCTCATCTCTGTACCCCATAAATACAATTATCTGTAGGGATCCTCAGTAGAGCAGTGAATTTCAAACACAGATTCAACCACAAAGACCAAGGAGGTTTTTCAATGCATTGCAAAGAAGGGCACAGATTAGTACATGTGATTAAAAAAAAAAAAGAATCTCCCTTTGAGCATGGTGAAGTTATTAATTAGGCTTTGGATGGTGTATCAATACACCCAGTCACTGCAAAGACAAAGGCCTCCTTTTTAACTCCTTTGCTGGAGAGGAAGGGAACTGCTCAGGGATTTCACTAATAGGTCAATGGTGGTTTTAAAACAGTTACAGAGTTTAATGGTTGTGATATGAGAAAACTGAGAATGGATCAACACCTTTGTAATTACTCCAAAATTACAAACCTAAATGACAGAGTGAAAAGAAGAAAGCTTGTGCATCCTGTTTACAACAAAGTAATACTGCCAAAAATGTGGCAAAGAAATGTACTTTTTGTCCTGAATATGAAGTGGTATGTTTGGGGAAAATCTGTTTGGGGAAAATCTATGTTTGGGGAGTACCATTCTTCATATTTTCAAGCATTAGCATCAAGCATTCAACAGAGGTTGAAGAATTAAAAAAATAATAATGGGCAAACATTGTTCAATCCAGGTGTGCAAAGCTCTTAGACACTTAGCCAAAAAAACACAGCTGTAATCGCTGCCAAAGGTGTTCCTAACATGTATTGTCTCAATGGGATGATAACTTACATTTTCAAGATATATTAGATTGACCTAAAATGACAGATCAATCAATTCTAATCCCACTTCGTAACACAACAAAATGTGGAAAAAGTCAAGGGGTGTGAATACTTTCTGAAGGCACTGAAGCTACTTAAACCAAATCACATATAACTTTAACTTAACCTGCCTCTCACAGTGAAAAAAACTCAAATCATACTAAATTTACTAAATATACTAAACAACACGTATTCAATGTCTTAACAGATAAATATACATCCAATACAGTTTTAGTGATCTTATAATGAAAACGTTATGCCAAGTGCCACAATAAAAACCTTGAAATCATCAGCATGTAAATTAGAGAAAGAGAATGAACAACATTTCTGTATTTAAAACCACAAAAACAAATCAACCCCAATTCAGGACTATAGCCTTTTTGAGCGAACTTTGGAGGCCCCCTTTTGGGGGCCGTAAGAGAGATATGGTTTGGGGGCTCTCCACCTCGCTGCAAAACATTTTAATGGCCCCCATCCTGATGGCGGAGAGAAATGTTTTTGTTTTAATGTTCATTTCCTGCAATTTGACACATTTTGGCATACGACATACAGAAAATGTTGCTGCTTTATAACATATTTCATGCATTTCTCTACTCATTTTGCCACGGGGCAGAGATCATTTTTTGTTGCAATTTTACAGCTAATTTACTGCAATTCTACACATTTTGCCATATGGTGGAGAGATATGTTTGCAGTTTTAAAGAACATGTCCTGTAATTATACACATTTTTCCATGACTTATGCCATGTTAACATGATATCTGAGTGAGAATGACTAACAAAATCAATGGGGGGGACACCTGGAGGTCAGGGCCTCTGGGCATGGTCGGTATTTGGCCAAGTTTAGATAGCTGGCTAGACTAACCACCAATCAAAAAATTGTGAGCTTACATGGTTAATTAAGTGACTGACATAACAAGAGAATAACTGCTGATGCACAACCAAATATCGAAATTGCATCTGGTTTATTCTACTATTCTTACTCTCAATAGTAAGTTGAGAACCTGACTGAGATCCTCTGTTGGGGTTGGGGGCCCGAAGCAACCAATTATGTTGCTTATGCCTGGAGCCGGCCCTGCGAAAGTCCTTCATCCAAAGCTGGTTGAATGCATGCACTGAAACAATTAGAAAAGACCAAAAAAACAACATTAAAACATACTGAAAACAATTACTGAAAACATTTTCTATTTTGGCATCTTAAAAGGTAGACAGTGGCTAATGGGCAGGTTTGGCTTTGGAAAAGTGGGGTCAGCTGTTACAAAGTTGTATAAAAGCTATATGAACAAACAATGCAGCTAGCATAAACTGGGACATAAACTGTCCCGGACAAAAAAAATGGTTGACCAATATTCATCTGTTCTTAAAACGTGTATTTTCCCATATATAGACAATCCTATGTGTTTTAATCAAATCAACTATATGCACTGAGCTTGTCTGATGCTTTAAGCACACTTTTGATAAAATACTTAAGACAAACAAATGACTAGAAGGAGTCCGACCGCAATTTGATTGTGCAGGGCTGGGCTCAGACTTGACTTGCTGTGCTGTGCTAAAAAGAATTAAAGCGAGTGACTGCGTGACTAGCACCCGTTGTCTCTCTCTCCTCTCTGCTGCAGCGACCACCACAGAACATCAGCAGTGTTTATCACGCTGTCCGTGTTGCTGAAGCATAATTACAGACATTTCTAACTGAAAAGTTCTGTTACCGAAATCCCTAATTTGTTTCAGAAAAACATTCCCTATTCCCTCAAGCCTTGCTCTCTTACAATACACATGTATGCATCGCATGTGAGCAGCAGGGCTTGACCCATAGCATATCATAATCACATCAATAAATTGGTTATAAGACCATAACAGCAAAATGGATGAAGAGGTAATGACAAAAAAAATCTAAATAGTGGAATGTTTACTGGTTGCCCAGGGGGTAAAGGGGAAGTCAGATATGTGGAATAAATTTGACTACTTGTGGAAAATACTGGAGATCAAGAAAAAGAAGGTAAGGAGCAAGCTCTGCGTGCATATGTCTACTAAGCTGTATGGAATTGTTTTAACAAGGTCATACCATGGATCATTTTGCTATTTTATTTTGAAGTATTTAAAGTATTCAAGTATTTTTTTAAAAATGGGGGAAAAAAATGTCTGACATTTTTTCTTTGGCCTTATATTAGCTCATGCAAATGCATTGAACAACAGATTCACTGCATAGAACAGATAGTCCCAACAAAATCTAAAGGAAGTTTGTTCTGAAGTGTCTGTCCTATACTGAGAGACATAAGAATTATTTTAATTAATGTATTTAACCCTTTATTTTTGGCACTAAACAGTCCCCATATACTGTACAGTGCCTTTGGAAAGTATTCAGACCCATTGACTTTTCCACATTTTGATACGTTACAGCCTTATTCTAAAATGGATTAAATTGTTTTCTTTCCTAATCAATCTACACATAATATCCCATAATGACAAAGCAAAAACTATTTGAAAAAATACATATATTACAAATTTAAAAAATGATTTCAGACCTTTTACTCAGGACTTTGTTGAAGCACCTTTGGCAGTGATTACAGAAACAAGTCTTCTTGGGTATGACGCTACAAGCTTGGCACAACTGTATTTGTGGAGTTTCTCCCATTATTCTCTGCAGATCCTCTCAAGCTCTGCACAGCTATTTTCAGGTCTCTCTAGAGATGTTCAATCGGGTTCAAGTCCGGGCTCTGGCTGGGCCACTCAAGGACCTTCAGAGACTTGTCACAGCCACTCCTGCATTGTCTTGTCTGTGTGCTTAGGGTCGTTGTCCTGTTGGAAGGTGAACCTTCACCCCAGTCTGAGGTCCTGAGCACTCTGGAGAAAGGTTTCATCAAGGATCTCTCTGTAATTTGTTCTGTTCATCGTTGCCTCAATCCTGACTAGTCTCCCAGTCCCTTCCACTGAAACATCCCAATATCATAATGCTGCGACCACCATTCTTCACTGTAGGGATGGTGCCAGGTTTCCTCCAGACGTGACCCTTGGCATTACAGCCAAGGTGTTCAATCTTGGTTTCATCAGACTAGAGTCCATTAGGTGCCTTTTGGCAAAGTTCAAGCAGGCTGTCATGTGGCTTTTGCTGAGGAGTGGCTTCCGTCTGGCCACTCTACCATAAAGGTCTGATTAGTGGAGTGCTGCAGAGATTGTTTTCCTTCTGGAGGTTTCTCCCATCTCCACAGAGAAACTCTAGAGCTCTGTCAGAGTGACCATCGGGTTCTTGGTCACCTCCCTGTCCAAGGCCATTCTCCCCCGATTGCTTAGTTTGGCCGGGCGGCCAGCTCTAGAAAGAGTCTTGGTGGTTCCAAACTTCTTCCATTTAAGAATGATGGAGGCCACTGTGTTCTTGGGGACATTCAAAGCTGCAGAAAGGATCTGTGCCTTGACACAATCCTGTCTCTAAGCTCTACGGACAATTCATTTGACCTCATGGCTTGGTTTTTGCTCTGACATGCACTGTCAACTGTTGGACCTTATATAGAAAGGTGTGTGTTTTTCCAAATCATGTCCAATCAATTGAATTTACCACAGGTGGACTCCAACCAAGTTGTAGAAACATTTCAAGGATGATCAATGGAAACAGGATGCACCTGAGCTCAATTTCGAGTCTCATAGCAAAAGTATGAACGTTTTTCGCTTTGTCGTTATGAGGTATTGTGTATAGATTGCTGAGTATTTGGGTTTATTTAATTCATTTTAGAAGGGTGCTGAATACTTTCCGATGGCACTGTATTCATTTTTTTCAACTGGTACCAGGGACCCGCAGACGAGTCTTGTGAGGCCTGTGGGCATCCTAGATTTTCGGGATGTCTCATGGTCTGATAAACACCTATCTAGCTCTGTCACCTTTCACCGCAGATGCGGAAGTGTGACATAGGCGGATGCTGTGGATTGAGACACATCCAATGCAAAAAATATTTCTAGCATAAACAAGCAGATTTTGGGTGGGGGGGGGTTTAATTATGCTAATTCGATTCCCGTGGGAGCGCAGACACCGACCTTAGGGGGTTAAAGCAATTAAAGTTCTAATTGTTACAAGGAAATAATGAATTGACTACAGTTATAAGAATAAAACATGCATTTGCTTACCTTATCAAGCTTGAAGATGATACACTGTTATGAGTGAGTGTACCACAAGCATCAGGGTGTTGATGTATCCTTCCAACACCATGGGTAGGGAGGGGAAGGGTATTTTACTTTGCCTAGTTTTTCTTTGATGTCAAGTTAGCGCATATTGTTGCTACCTTAGCTGTTGAGCTGGCTAACATGCTACTGAACAGTGATGGTAGCATACTGACATGCACATAGGTATTAAGTCAGCAACGTCTTCACCTAAAAATACACAGGTAGAAACTGAAATATCCCCGCACTCAACTGGCGGACCGCGGTCTAAATCCAGACCCTCACCTCACCTCCTCCCTGTAGGCTGTCTCGTCATTCTTGGTAATCAGGCCTACTACTGTTGTGTTGTCTGCAAACTTGATGATTGAGTTGGAGGGGTGCGTGGCCAGGGAGTACAGGAGATGGCCCAGCACACACCCATGTGGGGCCCCTGTGTTGAGGATCAGCGAAGTGGAGGTGTTGTTTCCTACCTTCACCACCTAGGGGGCTGCCCGTCAGGAAGTCCAAGACTAATGTGTTGACCAGACTTTCTCAAATAGTACTTGAGTAACCCTGTGATATAGCAACCAAATGTGTTTCACTCTATCCCATAAAACATGACTTTGGTAGGTAGCTAGATCCCCTGGTTTCCATTTGCAACTGATTTTCTGGTCTTGGAACTCATGTGTTCACCAGAAACAACTTCTGGTAAACTGTTTTCTACTAGCAATAAATATTGTTGCCACAGATTCAAACAGAATCTCAAGATAATTATTTACCAGAAAAAAACTGTGGCGTTCTGTTTGCCACTAGTGGTAATAAATATTATTGTTGCCAAAGGTTTGCTGCAAATTCATCACTACTGGCAAACATTTGAAACTTCTGGCAACATTTTGTGGCACACTATTTAGTTTTCAGCAACTTTGCAACAAACTTGCGGGAAGTTTGCAGTAACAAATTCATTTTGGTAATGGTTTCCAGATGAAGAAAGAAAAAGCTAATTAATCTGGAACTCATTACAAAAACGTCTTCCGTTCATTACCTCAGTGTTATAAATAAATGAGATGGGGAGGGTTGCAGGAGTTTAATAGAGCCAACCTGACAATGAACTGAGTAAAAAGTGTTTTGTCGCTTGAATTTCATTACCAGTTTTATTCATCCTCTCTACTCTACCGATAAATAAGAATGCCTTCAATTGTAGCTTCGTCCCAGCAATGTTGGAACATCTCCCTAGACTTGCTTTTCATTAGCTTTTTTCTCACCCCTGTTAACAATGACCACATCCCAGAAGAGTAAAATGTACTATTAACGTGCTTTTAGAAGTCATTAGTATTGTTTTTTTATTGGAGGACCCCCAAAAATAATATATACAGTACCAGTCAAAAGTTTGGACACACCTACTCATTTAAGGGTTTTTCTTTATGTTTGCTATTTTCCACATTGCAGAATAATAGTGAAGACATAAAAACTGTATAATAAACACTTCGCCTTGATGACAGCTTTGCAAGCTCTTGGCATTCTCTCAACCAGCTTCATGAAGGAGTTCCCACATATGCTCAGCACTTGCTGGCTGCTTTTCCTTCACTCTGCGGTTCAACTCATCCCAAACCATCTCAATTAGGATGAGGTTGGGGGATTGTGGAGGCCAAGCCATCTCATGCAGCACTCCATCACTCTCCTTCTTGGTCAAACATCCCTTACACAGGCTGAGGTGTGTCTTGGGTCATTGTCCTGTTGAAAGACAAATGATAGTCCTCCTAAGCTCAAACCAGATGGGATGGCGTGTCGCTGCAGAATCCTGTGGTAGCCATGCTGCTTAAGTATTCATTGAATTCTTAATAAATCACTGACAGTGTCACACCATCACACCTCCTCCTCCATGCTTCACAGTGGGAACCACATATTCGGAGATCATCCATTCACATACTCCGCATCTCACAAAGACACAATGGTTGGAACCAAAAATCTCAAATTTGGACTCATCAGACCAAAGGACAGATTTCCACCGGTCTAATATCGATTGATCGTTTCTTGGCCCAAGCAATAACTTCTTCTCATTGGTGTCCTTTAGGAGTGGTTTCTTTGCAGCAATTCGACCATGACAGCCTGATTCACGCAGTCTCCTCTGAACAGTTGATGTTGAGATGTGTCTGTTACTTGAAACATTAATTTGGGGTGCAATCTGAGGCTGGTAACTCTAATGAACGTATCCTCTGTAGCAGAGGTAACTCTGGGTCTTCCTTTCCTGGGGCAGTCCTCATGAGAGCCAGTTTCATGTTAGCGCTTGATGGTTTTTGCAACTGCACTTGAAGAAACGTTCAATGTTCTTGAAATTTGCAGGATTGACTGACCTTCATGTCTTAAAGTAAAGTAAAGACTGACATTTCTCTTTGCTTATTTGAGCCGTTCTTGCCATAATATGAACTTGGTCTTTTACCAAATAGGGCTATATTCTGTATACCACTCCTACCTTGTCACAACACAACTGATTAGCTCAAACGCATTAAGAAGGTAAGAAATTCCACAAATGAACTTTTAACCAAGCACACCTGTTAATTGAAATGCATTCCAGGTGACTACCGTATGAAGTCGTTTGAGAGAATGCCAAGAGTATGCAAAGATGTCATCAAGGCAAAGGGTGGCTACTTTAAATAACCTCAAATATAAAATATATTTTGATATGTTTAACCAGTTGCATCTCTAGGGGCGCTATTTCATTTTTGGATAAAAAACGTTCCCGTTTTAAGCGCGATATTTTGTCACGAAAAGATGCTCGACTATGCATATTCTTGACAGTTTTGGAAAGAAAACACTCTGAAGTTTCAGAATCTGCAAAGATTTTGTCTGTAAGTGCCCCAGAACTCATTCTACAGGCGAAACCAAGATGATACGTCAAACAGGAAATGAGCAGAATTTCTGAAGCTCTGTTTTCTAATGTCTCCTTATATGGCTGTGAATGCGACAGGAATAAGCTTAGACCTTCTGCCGTTTCCCCAAGATGTCGGCAGCATTGTGACGTATTTGTAGGCATATCATTGGAAGATTGGCCATAAGAGACTACATTTTCCAGGGGTCCGCCCGGTGTCCTTTGTCTAAATTTGTGCGTAATCTTCAGGTGCGGGCATTTTCTCCTGGGATTCAGGAGAGAAAGCACACTTCCACGAACGATATATCATCGAAGAGATATGTGAAAAACACCTTGAGGATTGATTCTAAACAACGTTTGCCATGTTTTCAGTCGATATTATGGAGTTAATTTGGAAAAAAGTTCGCGTTTTGAGGACTGAATTTTCGTTTTTTTTTTGGTAGCCAAATGTGATGTACAAAACGGAGCTATTTCTAATACACAAAGAATATTTTTGGAAAAACTGAGCATCTGCTATCTAACTGAGAGTCTCCTCATTGAAAACATCTGAAGTTCTTCAAAGGTAAATGATTTTATTTGAAGGCTTTTATGTTTTTGTTGAAATGTTGCGTGCTGGATGCTAACGCTAATGCTAACGCTAAATGCTAACGCTAAATGCTACGCTAGCTAGCTACTTTTACACAAATGATTGTTTTCCTATGGTTGAGAAGCATATTTTGAAAATCTGAGATGACAGTGTTGTTTACAAAAGGCAAAGCTTGAGAGATGGCATATTTATTTCATTTGCGATTTTCATGAATAGTTAACCTTGTGTTATGCTAATGAGCTTGCTGATAGATTTACACAATCCTGGATACAGGGGTTTTTTCATAGCTAAACGTGACGCAGAAAACGGAGCGATTTGTCCTAAACAAATAATCTTTCAGGAAAAACTGAACATTTGCTGTCTGAGAGTCTCCTCATTGAAAACATCTAAAGTTCTTCAAAGGTAAATGATTTTATTTGAATGCTTTTCTGTTTTTTTGTGTAAATGTTGCCAGCTGAATGCTAATGCTAAATGCTACGCTAAATGCTACGTTAGCCATCAATACTGTTACACAAATGCTTGTTTTGCAATGGTTGAGAGCATATTTTGAAAATCTGAGATGACAGTGTTGTTAACAAAAGGCTAAGCTTGAGAGCTAGCATATTTATTTCATTTCATTTGCGATTTTCATGAATAGTTAACGTTGCGTTATGGTAATGAGCTTGAGTCTGTATTCACGATCCCGGATCCGGGATGGGGAGATCAGAAAGGTTAAACACTTTTTTGGTTACTACATGATTCCATATGTGTTATTTCATAGTTCTGATGTATTCACTATTATTCTACAATGTAGAAAATAGCAAAAAATAAATAAAAACCCTGGAATGAGTAGGTGTGTCCAAACATTTGACTGGTACTGTATGTATATAGATCGGAGAGTGATCTGAAAAACTCTTGCAGTAAATAAAAGGAGTGGTTTCAGTTCACTTCAATGACTGAATAGTTACACAACCATGTGTCTTTGTCTGTTTACAACTCCCAGAATGCACCTCTCTAGGTGTGGGCGTGAGGGGGGCTGGGGATGAGAGTGACGGGTAACAACCCTCACCTTATTCTCGGAGAGTTTGTGATAGATGTCCTCCGGTGAGTTTCTAGAAGGAGGCTTCATTTTTTTTCTCTCTACTGAAACATTGGCTGGATTAACCCAATCAAAAGATAAATCAGACCTGGAACACCAAAGGCAGTGATGGTGGCCTCTTAAACTGACTACACCGGGCAAGAGGATTGAGATGGAGAGCGGGGAGACAGTGGATAGACATGGTTCCCACACCCTTTAGGATTTCCTCGACTGCCAAAAGCTTGAGAGGCTAGGGAAATGAGCTGTTCCCAGTTTACCCGAGATGGAGTGGGATTTCTACAGGAAAGATTCATTACCATGAGGACAAGGGAGGAATAGTTTACTGTGACTGCCAAACAATAGACAGGTGCGTTGGTGAGATTGAGGGATTCAAATAAAGTGGGAATAAACGTAATGCTAGTACCAATGTGATGTAACCACTGTTATCCGAGAAATTTGCCTTCGAACTGAAGGTAAGTGAGTAGGAGCATGATGAAATGCCTCAATAACCACCGGTATTTGTCAAAGATCTCGAACTAGAATGACAGTTCTAGTTAGATAGTCCTAACTAGAACTGTTATGATAGTTAGGAACCTTGAGGGAGGACAGTTGATGTCTCAACCCCGATCTAAGTGGACAGGCCCAAAATATACCCAGCCCCAGCCTATACTACACTTCTCCTGACCTAGTCGACTTCGTCCTTGCTCACTCCATTATAGCCTGCACCAGTCAGACTGCCACAAGCCCTATACAGCAGAAGCCCCAACCTTACATCCAGCAAACTCATCCCGTCATACATTGCAGCCCACCCCAGTTTACTGTACATGACACTCTGCCAACTCTGGCCTACGCCAGCCTACTCACACTAACCCTGGTGTGCTCGCTGTGTCCTCACTTTACTGACCATCAGGGCATGAGACACCATTAAGGGCAATCCCAGCCTCTCACCAGGGATTTAAATGCGCGAGACGCGATTGCCCCAAAACTAGCGGAAATTAGCTTTTCCTCGTGCCCTGTTTGCCCGGGCCCTATAATATTGTATACATCTGGGTAGTAACGCTGCGCTACACTTTCTTTTTAAGCTACCCTGGGCCACATGGTCGAAGGACGAGGGATTTTTTTTTCCGGGTGGGAGAAAATGAGATATACGGCCTTAATCTGTGGTGGAACAAACACATAAATAAAACATGTCAAGGAATTACTTCTCCATCTGTCTGCCTTAAATGCTGATGCATCTAATCGTTGAGCTTGGTGAAAGAGAGAGAAAAAAAGAAAAAACAATGGTGTCCATCCATGAGAAAAAATACTGGGGGTTGAGTTAGAACAGAGGCCTCCCTGACTGTTCTGTAGTGATACAGTTGAACATGGAGCACTGTCAAAGGCTGGTGTTGCAGTAACAGGGTCATTGATAGGATATAGTGATCTTTGGCTCACCTGATGACTTCTATACCCCAGCGCTCAGCTTGAGGCCAAACTCCAAGCATTCTTTTCTCTCTCTTTTCTCCCTATCCCTAAATTGATTCGATGATGCAGCGAGGTGGAAACCTATACTGCTTCGCCACGGTCACTTAATTGTACGGGGAACATCATTTTTCAACCACAGCACAACTCTTCCCATCCCCAAGAGGTGCTTTTCTTTAAGAGTAATCATTATGTGTTTCAGAATGAGCCGCTAGGCAGAATGAAAATGCAACTAGGACCAACAAACCGAGAAACAAACAGAGGCACACCCCAGGAGTATGGCGCACGACGGAGCAAAAAACAAGGAACAAACCCCGTGGAGAAATGGAGCGAGCGTCTCACTTTGATCGCCTAAAGTCCCTTGCGATTTATCGATACCGGAATCCCGTCTCAAGCTTCGCTTTTCCCCGCGCTCACGCTCGCAGTGCTACTGGAAGATATGCATCTCTCAGCGTTCAGTCTGAATGCACTTAAACAGAATTGAAGAGGAAAAAGGGACAAACCACGTTTTAAGGAGTTAGCCGGGAGTCAGCTCATAGCCGTTTATCGTCAAATTCATAATGATGTCGACAACTTTCCCAAAAAGGGACATTCTGATTATTTGTTTACTGAACCATGCTACTTTGTCGTCGAGTCAAGCCCACTTATTCTGTATTCCACTTCCTTCTTCAAATTCGCTCCCTGTCAAAACGTGTAATATATGGCCCCGCTCGTCATTGACACCTGAGAAAAAATATCGTTTCACTGTCCGTTACAGTGCAGCCGCCGTCTCATTTGTGACAAATTCAGGGATGTCACCCGATAACACCTTGACAAATGGCTTCCCTCCCCCTCCTCCAATAACCAATACGTCTCTCTCTGTCTGGCTGTCTGGCTCCAATATTAGATGGTATTATGTGATATTATATCACGACACAGCTGAGCACATTAACCAGACTGGGTCTGAATAGCTATGGAGGAAGCATTGGTGGGAAAGGGTTTTGAGTGAGGAGCAGGGCCCTGGTCAAATATCTTTCAAATTCATCCTTCCTTCCTTCCTCCCTTCCTTGAGATAATCACAAGGCTTCTTTCTACCCCATTGTTCTCACCAATCTTACTGTGTTAGATCAGTGATTTTCTTAAGGAAAGTAAGGGAAGAAGGAAGGGTGCATTTTAAAGTTATATATATATATAAAAAAAGGAAAAGCTGCATGGGCCTCAATGGGGAAGAAGAACCCGAGGCTAGAATCCCCAGTCCCCACAGAACTAGTTATCACCTGTCAGTGGCTGGTGCACTGGGATGGGTAATATGCACATAGAATGAGTCCCTCTGAGGCTCAGAGAGAGAGAGAGAGAGAGAGAGACGTATGCACACAGGCACTGTGCAAGCTGGCTCTCCCTGCAACCCGTCAAAACACTGGGGTTAGTTTGCCTTGCAACCCGTCATCACATCATCACAGTGGGGTAATATAAACACACGTTGTACGAGAGGAAGAGTGCACGGCGTACACGCTTGAGCAAGGAGAGATATAATCTGTCTCACAGTTGGATCACAGGCAGAGAGAGAGAGCAGTGTCTGCAGGAAAAGGGAAGTTTCCAGAATTTCCTCGACTAGAGTTACACGTGTGTTGCGGTTGTGGCTGTAACGTTTCTTTGTCCTAGTTTGTCCTCCTTTGTTGCATTTGTGTAGAAGTATTTTGGTTTGCTGTGGCTAAGAAAGGCCACCTGCAAAGATGAATATAGTAGCATACAGTGTGTGAAGAGGCATACATAGAAGTCCTGTGTGGATGAAGCATTTTAGGTACGGTAGCTTGCCTTGACCTGAGCACCTGTGTGTTGTGCTGCTGTCAGCCGTTAGTGAAGAGAGGGCATCATTCTCTCGCACATCGTGCCTGTCTGTCCCCGAGGAGCGGCCCGAAATAGTCTTGCGTCACCGACCAATGGGGCGCCATGAAGCCTCTTCTCCCAGAACATGCACCACCGAGCCGAGGTGGGTGGTGGTGGGAGCCACGGAGGGCAGCAACAGGGCCCAGATAAGAGGATTATACCACTATTATGTACCCCAGGGGGTTTTAGCCAGTGCAGAGAAACAGTGTTTAGAAGGGCAGGACCTCAGCCTCCACGGCCTCTACCAGTGACAGTGTAATAGACGGAAATGGAAGCTGGTGACACAGCGTGAGGAAGGCAGGGGAGGCATCAGGGTCGCGGCCAACGTGCTTCACATCCACACAAGCCCCCGGACTGTGTTTTAACACGGCCCTGTAAGGGGAGTGCATCACGCGGAGCGCTTCTCGTGTCTCTTCTCTCCCCTCCTGGGAAGAGTGAAATGGTCTGGTTGAGATGGAGGAGAGGATTCCTACTATGGGCCTTAAGATGGGATTTTATTCATATACAGTGCCTTCAGAAAGTATTCACACCCCTTAACTTATTCAAAATGTTGTTGTGTTACAGTCTGAATTTAAAATGGATTAAATTGAGATTTTGTGCCACTGACCTACACAAGATACACCATAATGTATAGATTTAGCAGCAAGGCCAAGAGGTGGTATTTATGTTAAAATGTCTGAAAATGAGCTACAGTTCTTTTGCAACATAAGTGTACGACATTTAGGCTAATTGAGACATTAACCCAAAACTATATCCAGTCACAGGGCATTGCAATGGGATCCCCTTTCGCACCTAATTATGCAAATGTTTGAAGAAGATTTTTTTGTAATAATGATAATTAGTTTAGACCCCTCTTGAAATGTCGGGTTCACTTATATTGATTCTGCTTTTTTTTTCATTTGGAGTGGGACCTAGGAGCAATTGGAAGGGTTCAGACTGTACATTAATTCCAGGTTGCCCACTATTAAGTTCACTCTCAAATCCAGTGAGGAAACAACGGACTTCAGACCACTGTGTTCCACGAGACAGACTTTTCCTGGACTTTTCAAGTCACCATCCGTTTACTCTTAGACACAGTCTACCTTATAGCTCACAGAAGAATGTGTAATACCGACGATACATTTGAAAAACAAGCAACCACCTGTGATCACTTTGTCTCCAAGGGTTGTGATGAGAAGTTGTCGGATTAGTCTGTTCTTAGAGTGCGTAATGTTATACAAGACCCCGTTATTGAGCCCTAAACCTGCAGCTCCTAACGATCAACGCGCTGTATTTGTGTCTACCTATTCCCCTTTCTCGAGCTCAACGTTCGTTAAAAAAGCATTGGCTTGTTCTGCTTACAGACCCCTCTGTGGGCCGGCCACTTCAGAATATTCCTCAATTCGCTTTTAAACGTGCTAGAGACCTATGAACATGTGACCCCTCAGTATTTCCGATCTACCCTCCCGCCAGGCAATTTTCCCTGCCATAATTGTGTAAACTGTAACGCAACGATCAAGGGAGATTTATTTATTACCCCCCATACGGGAAAGAAAATGTATGTGAGGGTTAAAACATCTTGTAAATCCCCATTTGTGGTCTATTTACTGAAGTGTCCATGTGGTTATTATTATGTTGGGAAGTCTGAGAGAGATTTGAAGGTACACATTAAAGAGGACCACAGCAATATCAGAACTGGTGATGAGAGGCCCCCTGTAGTCAGACACGTTAATGCGGCGGGTCATGACGTGTGACAACTCAGATTTTAGGGCATAGAAATCGTGCAGTCACCAAAGAATTGATAGACGGAGGCATATTGTATTGATGCCTTACAAAAGCCTGAAGGAAGAACTTCCGTTAGGTTGCTTCCTGTGAGCAACAGGTGCGATATTCTCTATTTAAAAAAAGCTCTTTGTCGCAAAACAGTAGAAAATGTATGCAAATAAACGTAAACAATGCATCGACATAATGAATGCAAACACGGATTGTAAAATGATGAATGTGAGTAATGATGGTAAATAATGAATGTGCATAATGAATGTGCATAACGAATGTACATAATGAATGTACATAATGAATGCAAATAATGATTGTAAAATAATGCATGTAAAATAGTGATTGTAAATAATGACTGTACTGAACAAATAGTCCTGCCGATCACTGAGCATTGAGCATTTGCATCGGGCTCGCTCTTTAACGTCAGACGGGATTTGCTCTGGGATCTTATGGCGATGCCTGCCGAGGGATACCCGAGATAATAATAATTGTAGATAATGACTGTGAAAAAAACGAAAGAAGCAGCACTACAATGTAACATTATCTATAAACATGGGTGAATGCCTTTGGTTCTCCAAAGGCTGACCAAGGCTGTGGCCAAAACACGTCAGTTTCCTCCTGCAAAAATATATATATACATATACAGTGCCTTGCGAAAGTATTCGGCCCCCTTGAACTTTGCGACCTTTTGCCACATTTCAGGCTTCAAACATAAAGATATAAAACTGTATTTTTTTGTGAAGAATCAACAACAAGTGGGACACAATCATGAAGTGGAACAACATTTATTGGATATTTCAAACCTTTTTAACAAATCAAAAACTGAAAAATTGGGCATGCAAAATTATTCAACCCCTTTACTTTCAGTGCAGCAAACTCTCTCCAGAAGTTCAGTGAGGATCTCTGAATGATCCAATGTTGACCTAAATGACTAATGATGATAAATACAATCCACCTGTGTGTAATCAAGCCTCTGTATAAATGCACCTGCACTGTGATAGTCTCAGAGGTCCGTTAAAAGCGCAGAGAGCATCATGAAGAACAAGGAACACACCAGGCAGGTCCGAGATACTGTTGTGAAGAAGTTTAAAGCCGGATTTGGACAAAAAGATTTCCCAAGCTTTAAACATCCCAAGGAGCACTGTGCAAGCGATAATATTTTAAATGGAAGGAGTATCAGACCACTGCAAATCTACCAAGACCTGGCCGTCCCTCTAAACTTTCAGCTCATACAAGGAGAAGACTGATCAGAGATGCAGCCAAGAGGCCCATGATCACTCTGGATGAACTGCAGAGATCTACAGCTGAGGTGGGAGACTCTGTCCATAGGACAACAATCAGTTGTATATTGCACAAATCTGGCCTTTATGGAAGAGTGGCAAGAAGAAAGCCATTTCTTAAAGATATCCATAAAAAGTGTTGTTTAAAGTTTGCCACAAGCCACCTGGGAGACACACCAAACATGTGGAAGAAGGTGCTCTGGTCAGATGAAACCAAAATTGAACTTTTTGGCAACAATGCAAAATGTTATGTTTGGCGTAAAAGCAACACAGCTCATCACCCTGAACACACCATCCCCACTGTCAAACATGGTGGTGGCAGCATCATGGTTTGGGCCTGCTGTTCTTCAGCAGGGACAGGGAAGATGTTTAAAATTGATGGGAAGATGGATGGAGCCAAATACAGGACCATTCTGGAAGAAACCCTGATGGAGTCTGCAAAAGACCTGAGACTGGGACGGAGATTTGTCTTCCAACAAGACAATGATCCAAAACATAAAGCAAAATCTACAATGGAATGGTTCAAAAATAAACATATCCAGGTGTTAGAATGGCCAAGTCAAAGTCCAGACCTGAATCCAATCGAGAATCTGTGGAAAGAACTGAAAACTGCTGTTCACAAATGCTCTCCATCCAACCTCACTGAGCTCGAGCTGTTTTGCAAGGAGGAATGGGAAAAAATGTCAGTCTCTCGATGTGCAAAACTGATAGAGACATACCCCAAGCGACTTACAGCTGTAATCGCAGCAAAAGGTGGCGCTACAAAGTATTAACTTAAGGGGGCTGAATAATTTTGCACGCCCAATTTTTCAGTTTTTGATTTGTTAAAAAAGTTTGAAATATCCTATAAATGTCCTTCCACTTCATGATTGTGTCCCACTTGTTGATTCTTCACAAAAAAATACAGTTTTATATCTTTATGTTTGAAGCCTGAAATGTGGCAAAAGGTCGCAAAGTTCAAGGGGGCCGAATACTTTCGCAAAGGCACTAACTTCAAAGAATATTCTTTGAGAGTGTTTTTTTTTCTTCTTCTTTCGTTTCTTTCATTGTGCCAGTACAAGCAACATGTAAACAGCATTTAAAAACCCAACCAGGTGCCTTAACGGGAAAATTCACTTAAAAACTATCTTTTGGTATGTTGAAACAGTCCCAAAATGTTTTGCACGTCAACAGCTAAGTTTTCAAAATATTGGAATTTCAAGAAGAAACGTGTCATTTGGCCACATCATCATGATGATGAAAAATGCCATACACCTAACTCAGTTGCCGAGTCCAGGAGAGTTGTCGACGGAGCACTTGCTTTGTTACCAACCAATAAGGAGCTCTTACAAAGACCTTAGAGTGTCAGGAAATGACTGTCAATCAAGCTGAGAGCTCACAGAACAGTGACTGTCACACACACACACACACACACACACACACACACACACACACACACACACACACACACACACACACACACACACACACACACACACACACACACACACACACACACACCCCTACAGGGCTCCACAGCTGTGCCCTGGCAGCAGAGTAGAAGAAAGCTCTTTCATGGGGAGTCAGGAAATTCCCCCGCTGGCGCTGTAGCAACAGCCGATGAAGAGGGCTGCCACAGAGGCCACTCCATAGAGTAAAATACCAGCCATCCAGGGTTTACCTGCCTGGGCCGTTCCACTCCATTCAACGGCAGAGGGGGACACTTTCAGGACCTTCGTAACTCGCAGCACTTACAGCCAAAGCATTCAAGTCTGGGAACAGTTCTCCAAGGCCCCCCCCCCTTTTCTTCTCCCACAAACTTCCCATAAAATAAATAGCTTTTTCCTCTCCCACATCACAGGATAACTCGGTGAATAGCAAATAGGAGTCCTGGCCTGGCCCAGTCAAGGTTATGAAGACCTGGAACGTAAACATTTTTATTTAGTGGCTCGTGATAAAGCATGCTAAAAGTTAAAGCCAAGGCTGATGAAAAGAGCCATGTTGGAAAACGAGCATATGGCAGGTGAGATGCAACCCTTGCAGCCTCAACGGGCCACTCGTGTCTGGGAGTAAGTGCCGCCGATCGACAGAGAAAGAAACACAGATAAGGCCAAGTGGAAAGACAGCCCGAGAAATGTACCAAGGGAAAATATATGACCTCTGCCCTCTGGGTGGCTCTTCGGCTCTCTTTCCCTTCGCTCTCTCTTTCTCTCTATCAGCCACACACATGGGACATGGTTGTGCGCATCCACACCGACAATCTCATGCTCTCTTATGCAGTAATACACACACATGCTCAGTCAGTAAGACACACACACACACCAATCCAGACAGGCAATCTCTCGCTCTCTCATGCACATACAATCCCCCCCACCCACACGCACAAGCGCTCACTGTCCAACAGTCAATATTTTCTGAACGATGGCCTCCCTTGGGGACTGCAGGCAATCTGGAGCGGTATAAGGCCCTGCACAATGAAAGAGCCTGTGATTGCATTCGACCGTGCCTTAAAAAGATGTCATACATCAAACGGAGCAACAGATAAAATGGCCATTCAGAGTGAATTAATCAATGGAGTGCCATTCATGGGCACACGACCATTTGTCTCAATATTATAAATAAGGCGGTTCCGTACAAGCCGTTTTTCAATAAAAAAGCACAAATGTAAATAACCCGAGACAACGACGCGTGGTACCAGGCTGCTGAATGTGCTCGCCAGGCATTAGACCATGCTCAACGGCTATCGGCGGTGGGTTATTATCCGACCATTGCGAGATGGAGTGACCTTGACTCAGGTGTCGTGTTACGAGCCTTTCTTCTGTTAATAGCATAACTAGCGTTAATAGCATGCCACGTCTCCCGTCCCTCTCTCCCCAATTTAACTGGCTCAATTGTGAAGAATCTGGCCACGTAGATTCCCAGTCACTGCAGGAACAAGTAGTCCTGCCGAGCATTGAACATTTGCATCGGGCTCGCTCTTTAACGTCAGAGAGGATATGCTCTGTGATCTTATGGCGATGCCTGCTGAGGGATACCAGAGATAAATCACAGATTGCGTTGGCCCCCCACTTCCAACCCGCATTTCAATCAAATTAGGCCGACAATCTGGTTAAAGCCACAGAAACACACAGAAAGATCAATGAAAAGGACAAGAAATTTCACCCCTGGAGAGAGTCTCACAAATACTGAAGAAAATAAAAAAAACGCTTCAAAGACCTGGTCTCTAAGTGGGTAACGGCGCATACCTCCTTGCATGGAGGGCTACAGCAGCACGGTGCCTTCTTTTGATCAAGCATATGAAATGGTCTTGTTGGTCTCCTTGTGTCTTGTTCTGCCTCGCAAAATTGCACAAAAACATAACGGAGGACCAGACCACACATGAAGGGGACCTAATTCAATTCACTTTTGAGTGTCTAGCTTTTGTTTGTAGCCTATTTGTTAGCATTAGCAAAATGCTTGTTCTGTCGCACTACGTTAGCATAGCACACGTCGCTGGCATTTGAGCAGTTCAAAAGACTGTGGAAAGACAGGGCTGTTATTCCACTGAGAATACTATGTCTGGATCCATACTCTGTCTGCTGACTGGACGTTGAACAGGCAGTCTTCAGTCTCAGGACACACTGGCCCAAGGCATCGGACATCAGCATGTCAGTCTGTTTCATCATGGAGTGATGCATCGGTAATGAGTAACCATCTGTAGTAAACACAGTAAATGAAAGGTTGGGTCAATATGGTGCCATAATGCCTAGCCTAAGGGCCATGATGTCTTACCGTGGCCCTGACTCTCAATAAGGAGATGATGTCTCTAGAGCCCCCTCTAGGTGTTCTCTCTCTCTCTCTCTTTTCTGTGTGTGTGTGTCTTCGTGAACTAAACTTAACACACACACCCGCACACACACAGTCACAGGCAAGTTATGAGTACACCACTTCATCAGACATCTGCCGTATCACCCTCCCCAGCATCATCAACAATCAACAGGATGTACTTGGTCTTTTCATTCCCATGCCAAGAACAACCGACAATCTACCACCAAGGTTACTTGAATGGCAACTCCGATAGCTACTGAGCAGCTCGACGGAGAGGTGGAGAGGGGAAGAAAGGAGGAGGAGTTGACATTACTTCAGAAGTGTCTCTCTCTTTCCCTCTCTCTGCCACTCTGTGGCCGTTTCACACACACACACACACACACTTCTCTCTCTATCTCTCCCCTAAGAACAGGGGGAGAGCTAATGCTGTCTCTGAATTATTAATCGTCAGACAACAAGGAGTCGGAATCTCTGGGAATTATCTGACGGAAGGTCAAACCAGGAGCTCAGCGTAGCCAGAAACCAAACCCTGGCTCCTTTCATCCGTCCATCCTTCCACTCTCCTTTTCCTTGGCTGCCTAGTGGAGAGAGCGAGCGAGAGCGAGAGCGAGAGAGAGAGAGAGAGAGAGAGAGAGAGAGAGAGAGAGAGAGAGAGAGAGAGAGAGAGAGAGAGAGAGAGAGAGAGAGAGAGAGAGAGAGAGAGAGAGAGAGAGAGAGAGAGAGAGAGAGAGAGAGAGAGAGAGAGAGAGAGAGAGAGAGAGAGAGAGAGAGAGAGAGAGAGAGAGAGAGAGAGAGAGAGAGAGAGAGAGAGAGCAGAGGCACCTCGGGCATCTAACTGCAGCAAAGTGCCCTGATCGCCCAAGTACACAGCTGTGAACGGGAAGCAAAAACAAAACCGGGGAAACACATCTAAATCCTGTAGTGTTGTTGAATCCTTAATAGCAGAGAAAATGCAGTGCATGATGCTGCATCACGGTCACATTGTATCTGCGTGGGAGTTGAATACAGAGTATGAGAAAGACCTGTTTGTCAGAGATGTTTTTGTCGATCAGGGGGAAATATTTTACGAGGCAGGATGAGTCCCAAATGGCTCTAGCCCCCTATGGGCCCTGGTCAAAAGTTGTATATTATACAGAGGTGCCATATGGGATGCAGCCGCACTCCCTGTAAGGGAAGGAAATCGTGACGTTTTAGTAGAGTCGAGGGGTAGATACTGTACGTGTCAGAAGTGTGGACAAGTTGAGGGCGTGTCGGTGTCTCACATTGCGTCTACTGCTACAGGAGGAAAACTAACAGCCGCGGGTCGGTCGTCTTAAAATGAAAAAGAGGGAGGTCGGAACTTAGTCGCCAACATGACTTCGATCTCTCTCGGTTCAGTCGGTGATCAAATACCGACACCGGGCTGTCGGGCTGGAAAGTTCCATTTAACCCTTCACCCCTCCGTCACTCGAAATGAGACGGCCCACATCCATCACACAGATGAGTGCAGGGCAGTGGATGGGGGGCGGGAATGGTCTCGACCCCACTCAATGGCTGGACACGCACCGGCCTCATGAAGCAACCTTTTAAACATGGCGGACCATCCACCAAACTAGACATAAAGGCCTATAATAGGCCTTAAGCCGGAACTTTACATTGGATAGTTGTATGGTTGTGAACAGGAGAGGGAGAGAGGTAGAGAATTATAGGGAGGGATTCCCCAGAGGTCTTCCTTGTCAATACTCAGGCCTGGTCTCTTGGATTCCAGGGGTAGCCAGAGAGCAGCCATCCATCAGGCTTCAACTCACATAACATGAGGCGGAGGGAAAAACAGAATGATTTATGTCCCTCTGTAGCCTGGTCAGTCTCTCTCCTCTCTCTCTCTCTCTCTCTCTCTCACTCTCTCTCTCTCTCTCTTTCTCACATACACACACAGACACAAAGTTATGAACTGCGTAAGCTTATAACGTGGCAAAGAGAAATAGCCCGGCTCAACTTCTTCCCTGGCTAACCTCGACACCTTGAGGGTATTATACTGTAGTAAGAACAGCCACGGAGCCACCGGTACAACTCCGTAAGTCTGCCATTACACATGTTAGAGGAGGTTGGAACTGGAACAACTGCTAGCTAGCATACACAGTATATCTGGCTTAGTGAACTTCTGAACGATCTAAAAGTGGCAATGTTTGCCTTTTTGCCATCTGAAAAATCCAATTGTATTAACATAAAAGCCCGTAAAATACTTTATAACGGAACAAGACATTTTATGAACGAGGAAACCCGTTTTATGCAAACAAAAATATTGTCCAAAACTAGGAAACCACATATTCAACGCATAACAACGCATTATGTATTAAACGCAATACACATTATGTATTCTAATACAAAGCGCTGTCCTGCAGCCTAATTCCAGAAAGAATTATCATTTCACCATAGAGCCACAGAACCAAAACCAAACAACATTCCAGCACTTCAGCTGCGCATCTGCAGGAGCCGTACTATCTGCTACAGCATGTGATCCGTCTCTTCCTGTATTGAGTCATTACTTACTAATGTTTACATGGATGTTGGACAGAGATCCGGGCTGATCATTGCACACGCACGCACGCAGGCACGCACGCACACACACACACACACACACACACACACACACACACACACACACACACACACACACACACACACACACACATTCAATGAATGAAGCCCTAATGGTCATGCACTCAGTCTATCAGTCTATCTGATTAGCAGAATGGGGTATTGGATAGTTGATCATGGATAAAGTCAAACCGTATTGCATGTTATTGGCTGTATAAGATTAGGCTCTTAAGAAACCTCTGTAAGCGGACTAATGTCGGTACCACCTCAAACGATGTTAACGGGGGCTTTCCTAGAACCCACACTCTTTATCCAACCACAGATCAATGCAGCGTATAGTGAGTGGCTAAGGTGCATTAATAGTGTGGAGGCAGGGTTGACGGGTGTAGAGGTGGAGGTCAGGCTGAGTGAAGGGCAGTCATCCATTGAAACGACACCACACAATAGAAGATAATTGACAAGTGCATTGGGGGGGGGGGGGGGGGGGGGGGATTATGACCTGTGAGTTTTTCTGAATAGGGAGCCAATATGTAAAACAGTAGCATCAAGACATGATCGATTAATGATTCTCACCGATGGTGGTGTTAATCACAGCTGATCAATTGGGAATTTTGAGTGGAGGGGACTGTCACTGAAAAATGTGATACTTTTGTCCACAGTGTGATAGGGTTTCGTCCACCATCTCATCAAAAGGTGATGGGACTCTGGTTTATTATATTCCTACAAAATGTACACCTGGGGCACAAGCTTGCCAAAGTCCCCCACGGAAAACGTGCATTGGTTGGAGTATGAAGTTCCTTTACGGAACTCTGTTGAAGTGTTCTATCCGAATTCTATCCGAATTCATCCCAGATCTGACATGATAGGATAGGTTGAAACAAGGGTTCCACTCCTATATCCCACGCTATCGACACATAGAGCTATACAGCAGCAATCCTTTGCCTATGGACCTGAATTGCACTGTTAGCACTGAGACTATTTGCCCTAGTAGGAAACCCGCTGTGGGCATACGTATCCCACAAGACATGCCACCATGGGTCTCTTCACAGTCCAAAAAAAGAGGCCGGGAAAATCAGTGATGGCCACAAGTACAGTAGGTGAGGAAGAAAGAATGAAAGAAAGACAGAAGGGACGAACAAACAAATGAATGAATGAATAAATGAATGACCAAACCATTAACCAAAAGTGCAATTTCTTTCTCCAAACTGGGCTACAGCGGTGAGTACTGGGTTAGGACACTTGGCTGTAGTCTCAGTGGACGCTATTGGCCTGGCCTGCCCATCAGTCAGCCTGATGCATGGTTCCAGGGGACACAAATGAAACCTGTCACAACAAGGGTAATGATGTCAGACGCACTATATCTCACTGTAGAGTGTAGAACAGAGCTGGAGTGTCGCTCGGCAACGCCAGGTCCCCGCTGACCTTGAGGTGGGGTTTGGAGGAGGGACAGGGGGTGGGTGAGGGGTGGTTGGTGAGGTAACCTGAAACTTTGTCCACAAAGGGGTACTTAAAGGGCGAAGCAATCCTTTTCTCCCTTCTCTCTGTGCGTATGTTGCGATTATACAGGCTCATCATCCATTATCATTCACATCATCCCTCCCTTTTTGTCCTTGCCACCCTGTTTTCCTCCCTAACAACCCCTCTCTCTCTCTTAATTTCACATCTCAAGAAATATGTATTTCTCTAATGGATTGAAAGTCTTGTGAAGAACCAACAGTGATTGAAAGATTGTCATGACTGATATTCTGAAGGACAATCTCTATATGCCAAGTGCGTGTATGCGTGTGTGTGTGTGTGCGTGCGTGTGCGTGTGTGCGTGCGTGTGCGTGCGTGTGTGTGTGTGTGTGGGAGAGAGAGAGAGAGAGAGAGAGAGGAGGAGGACGTGCATGGGTCAGCTCTTCTCAAATGCCCTCTTCATTACCAGCCATTAGGCAAAGACAGAGGGAGGAAGAGAGGAAAGAGAGCGAGAGAGAGTCCAACTCTAAAACAGCCATAGTGCAGGAGGATGGGTTAGTCCATAAAGACACATTACACATTTTCCTGTCTCAGCCAGAACTTAGAGGCCATTAAAGCAGCCACTTCCAACAATTAGCATCACTCTAAACCACTCGATAGTATTCTTGAAGAAGTAGTCCTCGTGCAGTATGTACTGTACAGTAGCCACATACCCTCCACACTTTTATGAAGAAATAACATGAGAAGGACTCCGTCATTTCACATCACAATGATTGAGAATACAGGCCTATATTGCATTTCAAGCACCTTTCGAGAAGCTCAAGGACAAAAGAAGAGGAGGAAAAAAGCAAGGAATAGGCACTTGAAGTTGGTCGCCAATACCAATAACGCACAGTAGCTACAGAGTGATTAACAAGTTCTACTATACAGTAGGCTATCTCCTTATGCCGAGCATTAGCCCGCCATAAATAGTTAAGGCCCACACAAGCATGTCTGATTTATGGTGTTTGCGCCTGATCAGGAGGAGGATGATAGGAGAATGGATTGCCTCCCAAGCCTTTTACACACAGCTATAAATTAGAGCAAATTTGTCAAAAGGGAAAGAAAGGAGAGACACAGTAAGTGTGAAGTCAGGGCCACAAATAAAACGGTATCACAACATCATACCCAATACACTGTCAGGATACAGCTGTTGTTCGGGGGGGGAGGCATATGTTTCTGACAATGTGGAGATAGTAGGCTATAGACATTCATGAGAGGAGAGAGGAGATGAGTAGCTACTTGACTCACTAGTGCGGTGCCCTATGTACATAGGAGTGTACACTTAAATTGAAGTAGGCCTAGAATACATGTGAAATGGAAAGGTTCTCTTTTACCCATACCATCATTTACTGGTATATATTTCCAGGCAACAAAAAAAAGGCCCAGAGGTCGACAAGAAGAGAACATCAATATGAAAGCATTCAGAAATAACAGTAGGACCAAAACAAGGCAAGTCAGCCTTTTGAAAAGAGGATAACAATTCATTATGGTAGATATCAATTCATTTGATTGATGTTCGGGACTTTGAGAAAGGCCCGTTGGTCTAATAGCTTCGTGTCTCGACTAAAAGGCACCAAGACCTATAGAAAAGAGATACATAGAAAAAAGGACCTTTGATCACTCTCTCTCCAGAGAGTCGTCATTTCAACCATTTTACTGACGGGAATGAAGGTTTGACCTGCATATCAATTTGCTAACATACTTTATGCTAATCCTGAGTGTGCTGTAGAGAGTGAAGAGAAAAAGATGATGTCCTTATGTCAGTGAATACAGTGCACAGAGTGCAAGGATACATATATAGCGATCTAACCAACAAGATCTCATAGTTTCCTTTTCGAAAATTAAATGTGTTATGGGTGAATGTCTATATTTGATGCATTCATCCCACTTGCTTCCAGGGTTGAAACAGAAACGACTCAACGGGTTAAGTTTCGGTATTAATTCCCGAGTGATTAAGGTTGGTGCAATGGTTTTCAGGGGGAAGGCTTAAAACAAGATCATGAAAAAAATAAACGACACGCTATTACCATCAGGTATCATCAATATTCTTGTGGCTTGCTAGGGCACTGCGAACCGCCAGAGCGCAGTGCTCCAAAGGAGAACTCTGCGGAGCCGAGCAACACGAGTTTGCTCCGATCGCTGGGCAGTCGTTTGCGGTGAGCACAGAGGAAGGCATACACCGACGTCCTCGGGACCTTTTTCTCAAACGTCCGAAATCACAGTGTTGTTTCTAGTGTTCCCCTTTCCCTTTCCTTTGCAAAAACTCCCTCCACACACACACTTGTGCGATACCAGAGAATACAACCCCGCACATCTATGTCATTCCAGTGAAGGCAATGAAAGCAGAGTCGGTCCAGGTAAATATTAAACAGAGTGTCTGGTGTTGATCATTGCTTTGAATACCAAAAGATGCAAACAAAGGTGGCCATTAATGCACTATATTGAGAGGGTTAAAATGCCAAGGCTTAGCAGGAACTAGTGGAGACGAGGGCCACTCAGAGTAGGACACGAGGGACATGAAAAATTCATAGCAGGTGACGATCCGCATTAGATGGGGTTGGCATTTAATATAGTCACACATACAGTGGGGCAAAAAAGTATTTAGTCAGCCACCAATTGTGCAAGTTCTCGCACTTAAAAATATGAGAGGCCTGTAATTGTCATCATAGGTACACTTCAACTATGACAGACAAAATTAGATTTTTTTTCTCCAGAAAATCACATTGTAGGATTTTTTATGAATTTATTTGCAAATTATGGTGGAAAATAAGTATTTGGTCACCTACAAACAAGCAAGATTTCTGGCTCTCACAGACCTGTAACTTCTTCTTTAAGAGGCTCCTCTGTCCTCCACTCATTACCTGTATTAATGGCACCTGTTTGAACTTGTTATCAGTATAAAAGACACCTGTCCACAACCTCAAACAGTCACACTACAAACTCCACTATGGCCACGACCATAGGACACCAGAAACAAAATTGTAGACCTGCACCAAGCTGGGAAGACTGAATCTGCAATAGGTAAGCAGCTTGGTTTGAAGAAATCAACTGTGGGAGCAATTATTAGGAAATTATTAGACATACAATTATTAGATATACAAGACCACTGATAATCTCCCTCGATCTGGGGCTCCACGCAAGATCTCACCCCCGTGGGGTCAAAATGATCACAAGAACGGTGAGCAAAAATCCCAGAACCACATGGGGGGGGGGCCTAGTGAATGACCTGCAGAGAGCTGGGACCAAAGTAACAAAGCCTACCATCAGCAAGGGCATTGAAGATGAAACGTGGCTGGGTCTTCCAGCATGACAATGATCCCAAACACACTGCCAGGGCAACGAAGGAGTGGCTTCGTAAGAAGCATTTCAAGGTCCTGGAGTGGCCTAGCCAGTCTCCAGATCTCAACCCCATAGAAAATCTTTGGAGGGAGTTGAAAGTTCGTGTTGCCCAGCAACAGCCCCAAAACATCACTGCTCTAAAGGAGATCTGCATGGAGGAATGGGCCAAAATACCAGCAACAGTGTGTGAAAACCTTGTGAAGACAGAAAACGTTTGACCTCTGTCATTGCCAACAAAGTGTATATAACAAAGTATTGAGATAAACTTTTGTTATTGACCAAATACTTATTTTCCACCATAATTTGCAAATTAATTAATTAATTAATTAAATCCTACAATGTGATTTTCTGGATTTTTTTCCTCCTTTTGTCTGTCATGGTTGAAGGTGTACCTATGATGAAAATTACAGGCCTCTCTCATCTTTTTAAGTGGGAGAACATGCACAATTGGTGGCTGACTAAATACTTTTTTGCCCCACTGTACGTGCACTTCTAGTCTAACTCTGAAACTCCCATAGTAAACACACAGCGGGAAGCACATTTGAGAGAGTTTCTCAAACCGGCAGCTAGGATACGTCTATGACATGGCATACATTGTTTTTCCATCAAATGGGTATCATGACTCACTTAAAAATCCATCCCGTGTGCTGAAGTAAAATGTACTATAGGTAAGAACTACTAACCTTCGCTTTGGTTTCATAAAATTAGACTATGGGTAACAAATCTCCAATTACGAGACCATAAGGATTTCAACGTCAGCTTCATTTCAAAACGTATAATGGTACTGGCTAATTTATGCAGATTGGCCTATATATTTTCCAGAGCTGACTGCCTAGGAAAGTCTCTAAACAATACCTGACCTCAGTCCCTATCTGTCTTAATTTCCCTCTTTAAAAAGAAACCCCAGAATGCTTTAGAAATCGAGTGGAAGAGATGACAAGCGGAGAGGCAAGCCAGGAGAGAATTCAAGAGGGAAATGCAAATAGATGAAGGGAAAGAGAGAGACTTAGAGAGAAGAAAGGGAGAGAGCAGAGGAATCAGTGGGGAATGGAAGGGAGTTGAGCAGCTGAGGAGTAAACGAGAGAGAATGAGAGACAGAGAGAAAGAGAGATAGAGAGAGAGAACGTGAGAGAGGAAAATGAGAAACAGAGGAGAGAATTTACTTGAAATGACATGAAACAGGCTCAGCAATCGAGGCTCTCGAGTGGATAATGAGGCCTTTCTTCTCCTGTCAATTAAAAAAGGCACTCGCTGACTTCACAGAGGTACACAGAGGTTGGGGGGTTAGTGGAGGGGGTGAACTCCCTGCTCTCACTCTCTCTCCCTCCCTCCAGTGGCACTGCTGAGTCATCAAGAGGTTGCAGCTGGACCGAGACATGAGGTGTTATCCTCCTCTCATCGCTCCCTCTTAAAACATTTAAACATTCTGAAAAAGCAGCCAAGCCAAGTTCTCCAGGACTGTCCAGTAATAAGCAAGTCTAACCATACCCCATATCTCCCCAGCCCATCTCTGTGAATATGATGAACAGGGCAGCGTTGAGAAATTGACAGTCCGATTTGGTTTGTCAAAGGTCTGTTACATACCAAAGCAATGGCGATAGAGGGGGAATTGGCAGTGTTTGTGCGTTTTTTTTCTTCTCTTTTTTAAGCCCTGTGAAACTCCCCCCTGGTTAACTCATCTACCTCACTGCCACAGTAACACGCACCTCCAAGGACATGAATTAAACAGAGAGGCAGCAGCGACTTCCTGCTGGAAAGCCGCCCGACAGCACTTAGCTGGGGGTCATAAACAACCGGCGCTTTGTCACTTCCTCCCTTGCCCCAACAAAGCAACAGCAGAAATAAATAACCTTTAAGTAGACTTCATCCTTCCACCGAGCATCCTTCCTACCTTCTGTCTCTATCCTACCTCTGATTGGAGGTGGCTAACCAACAAGCAACTGACCGAAAACAAGCAACCAAGCAAACAAACGGCAGCTAGAATAAACACGAAAAACTTGAACATGGAGGCAGGAAGCAGAAGTAAGATGGCACGGCCAATCATAAAGCTTGAACACAGAGGCAAGAGGCAGAGGGAGAGGTTTGATGAGCGCAGGTTATGTGTGGGAAAGAGGGCCCGAACCTCTCTAGGAGTTATCATTGGGTTCAAATATGCTAAGCTCCCTGCGTCTGAAAACACGTTGGGACCTCTGGCTGCTCTCCGGCTTTCAATCATCTCTCCGCCTGTTCCTCCTTCGCAAACCGCACCTGGGAATCCTCCCTCCCTTTCTCCCCTTCTTTCTCCAGGATTATGAAAGTAAAAAACAACCAGGCACATTCCCAACATTCCATAGATTACACAGACTCATCCATCCACAGCAGAGGACAAGCACATTGCACATTCATTGCTTCTTACTCTTGTATCTGAGGCCCAGTAGCCCACCCATAGATAAGAGCCAGACATTTTTTAACCATTCACTAAGCACTGTTAGCTAAGCTAATGATCCTTGGCACTCATCTCCTCCTCATGAAACTCTATCTTCGCTTTGAAAATTAGTAAACAAGCGAAAGGCAGCCTCTTCTCCACTTAGTTTTACTCAACATGCCTATCAAATCAAATCAAACCAAATCAGAGGAGAAGCCAAGCTAACACTAGCAGTCAGGGCGGCTATTGAACTCGCTGGCTGAAGAAAACACAGGTCAGGCGCAGGCAAAACAATTACGAGAATCCTTTAATCAATGGGACTGGACAAACAATAAATCCTGCGGGGCTTCAGCAAAGTGTGGCAAGGGGGACATTTTTCAACTCTTAATTAAATGCAATACTCCTGATAGACTATCATGTGCTAATAACTACACCGCAGTGCCATTTAGCCCCTCAGATTGGGTTTGTGAGACGCTACAAGGCTGAGCGGAGACAGAGGCCCGAATTCACAAACATAATGGCTCGCAAAAAAAGAGCACGACAAAAACTAACATGCCTACTGAAGCAACATTTCGGCGTGTCGCCTAAGCCTATCCTTTGTGCTGGTGTTTATAGCTTGTTAGCCCGTCAAGAGTGACACACACAAATAGGATAGTCTGTTCATTCTCTTAGATGCAACCCGGAGCATTGAAATTCCAATTCCAATTCCAAATCCTCCCCAGTTGGATCCAGAATCTGGATTCACTCGCATGCATGGATCGAAGCCTAATAGGACACTTGGAATTACATCTCCGGGAGGGTGAGTCTAAGAAATGGCCTGGGAATCAGGTAGACAAATCCATTTGGATTCACGAGGCTTTGTTTGAGCCGGTAATAGGAGAATATATAGACTGAGAGAACAGAGGGGAGGGAGTGAATGGCACTAGCATTGAATAATATAATGTGTATGCTGTTGTAGGTAGCTCTTCACCAGCGATGGAAAGTCGAGAAGGGGAGGCAAAGATAATAATCCAGCAAGGTAGGCTGGACATGTTTCAACCAGGTACAATGGCAGACATATATCCACATTGATCAATAATTGTTGATGCCTCTTACAAAGGCCCAGTCCCCCCTTTTCTCTCTCTCTCTCTCTCTCTCTCTCTCTCTCTCTCTCTCTCTCTCTCTCTCTCTCTCTCTCTCTCTCTCTCTCTCTCTCTCTCTCTCTCTCTCTCTCTCTCTCTCTCTCTCTCTCTCTCTCTCTCTCTCTCTCTCTCTCTCTCTCTCTCTCTCTCTCTCTCTCTCTCTCTCTCTCTCTCTCTCTCTCTCTCTCTCTCTCTCTCTCTCTCTCTCTCTCTCCCTTTCTCTGTCCCTCACTCCCAGTTCCCCGGGCCCATTGTTGCATGCAAACGGAAGCTTGCACAGCACTCTCGGCTAAATAATTGACGAGGCCCACATGGTCACGCACACAGCGGAGTAAGTGGTTTATTCTTGGGGAGATCAATGTGGGGGCTATGAGGATTTTATTGTACCTGCAGGTGAAATGTACAGGGTCTTAATTCTGCTGCCCTAGCCTTGGTCCTCCCTTGAACTCACAAAACATACAAAACACACACAGACCATTGTAGTATCACTTGAATAAAATATGAAGGCATTGAAGACAAAAATATAAATAATTCACAGATAATACACCGATAAATAAATGATGTTGACGAACAACCAGCGGTTGTTCAAACTAAGAGAGTAAACAACTATCGATGGCGTCTTCCTGCCGTTGTCTCAAAGAGCTATCATCATGGGTTCCCCTCGCTGGGACAGACGTTATCTGCAGCAACCAGCGACTGGGTTGTCACGGCAAAGAAGCGTCGGGGAGCAGGGGAAATGTTGAGGTGACCTTCAAGAGGTAAAGACCGGAGGGGCCATGTGGCGCTAGCCTCGTTAACAGCATAACCCAGAGAGAGACTTCTTCCTCAATGCCAATGATAGAGCTCTCAACTGTCTATGCTCCTGAATAAAGGTGTCCTGCCAGGGAGAGTTTGTTGTCCAATCTGTATGGAGCTGATTGGAGACGGGGGAACCTGCCCGTGCAGGGAGGATGAGACATCAATCACAGCATGGTTTCTCATCCGCCACCATTCATAGTCTATCTTGACATTCACTTCGTGACTGTTGCTTCATGTTGATCCAATTAAATGTCTTGTGTAATACGTCGTGTTGTACGTTCTGTGTATATGTCAGGGTAGAACAACTGCCCCCTCTCATTGACAGGCTGACAACGGTACTGCAGGCATTGTTAGCAGAAAACAGGATCCCTCATTATAGTGTATGGGAAAATGGCAATCTTTGTGGTCAATCTTCGTGTACATTTTTTAAAATTAAAAATCTAAGACAATCATGGTACAAATAATTGCTTCTATTACAGCAGATATATGCCGTTGAACTGTTTATTTTCAAATTGCACACAGAATAGGTTTACTTGCTAATAGTAGCCTGCCGTACACCGGTCGACCCAGCAAACCGGGAACATTGCCCAAATATCTACTAAGATTCCCATGAACTTCTTGTTAGAAAAAAAATCCTAACATTAGGATAATAACATCCCAAAATCATTAAAAGAATGATCATACATTTATTTATTTGAAAAAATATGAAATATCCTTGGAATGCTCTCATAACACACACTAAAATGTTGTACACAACATCTGTAACAGTCACAACATTCCCAATAAGTTCTCATTGAGGTTTCCAGGTAATGTTATAATACAATGTACCAGTAATGTTTTCCCAACAAACTAAAATTGGTTCTGTGAATGTTCCCAGAACATTTGCTAGGTCGCGGCAAATGTTCTCATAACACAATAACTGTCCAGTCGTGCTGATGATTCTACATTGTTTGTATAAAGCATTCACCTAACGTTGCAAGAACATTCCAGAACACATCTAGTCTGTTCTTTTAAAGGTTCCCAGAATGTTTCATTAGTTTGTGGGAACAGTCTGGTGGGAACATTGTGGGGACATCACAAAGTATATGGCCCCACTACAAGGTGATATAGACACACAGTATTTTATTAATAGGACATTTGAACAGTGTTTAATCTAACAAACACAACCACATTTTCTACACGTTAACAATATTCACATGTGGGTTCTGAACCTATAATGGTTGGCTTCCAAGCCAGATCTTTCATCCTCTGGCAGTATGGTCAATCAGGAATTACATGCTTCCTTTTTAGCCTTAGACATAACTAACAGGGAAATACTGGTTATTCCCCATCATTTCACTAATCCTCTTTATATTCTACGTACTTCTGGGACCATATTTACAAGGTATTCAAGACTATGAGTGAACTAGGATCACTTTTTCTTTTCAGATCATGAAATATATGACAGGGGAGACCATGTCAAGCTTCACAAAGTAGAAATTATATTGGGTGCGTTTCAAAAAAGAGAGTTCAACAGTCATTTTTACACTATTATTTATTGTTTAGAGTTAATAAATTCTGCATTTCTGACTGGATGTATAAATATTTATGAAACAAATAGTTATCTGTCAGTAGAGTGTATCTGAGCCTCAATTTCACAATTGTATTTTTCTTCAAAAGAAACATGGTAAAAGAAGCCTGCAATCTTCAGATCTGTAACTAGATCATTAGCCCTCTGTGCCACCAGTGGATAGCTATGGCCTTGCAGGGGTTTTTCGGTCTAATATGGTCAGTCGGGACACAGAACCATTTCAGAGTTATAAAAACATTCCCATCCTCTTCATACAGTGCATTCGGAAAGTATTCAGACCCCTTGACGTTATGTTGCAGCCTTATTCTAAAATGGAATACATTATACATTTTTCCCTCATCAATCTACAGACAATACCACATAATAACAAAGTGAAAACAGGTTTTCAGAAATGTTTGCATGTGTATTCAAAATAAAAAACTTAAATATCACAATTAGATAAGTATTCAGACCCTTTGCTAAGACACTCGAAATTGAGCTCAGGTGCATCCTGTCTCCATTGATCATCCTTGAGATGTTTCTACACCTTGATTCGAGTCCACCTGTGTTAAATTCAATTGATTGGACATGATTTGGAAAGGCACACACCTGTCTATATAAGGTCCTACAGTTGACAGTGCATGTCAGAGAAAAAACCAAGCCATAAGGTCGAAGGAATTGTCCGTAGAGCTCCGAGATAGGATTATGTCGAGGCACAGATCTGGGGAAGGCTACCCCAAAAAAATTCTGCTGCATTGAAGGTCCCCAAGAACACAGTAACCTCCATCATTCTTAAATGGAAGAAGTTTGTAACCACCAAGACTCTTCCTAGAGCTGACCGCATGGCTAAACTGAGCAATCGTGGGAGAAGGGCCTTCGTCAGGGAGGTGACCTAGAACCCGATGGTCACTCTGACAGAGCTCCAAATCAAATTGTATTGGTCACATACACATATTTAGCAAATGTTAATGCGGGTGTAGCAAAACGCTTCCTCTGTGGAGATTGGACAACCTTCCAGAAGCACAAACATCTCTGCAGTACTCCACCAATCAGTCCTTTATGGTAGAGTGGCCAGACGGAAGCCACTCCTCAGTAAAAGGCAGGTGACAGCCCGCTTGGAGTTTGCCAAAAGACACCGAAAGGACTCTCAGACCATGAGAAACAAGATTCTCTGGTCTGTAGAAACCAAGATTGAACTCTTTGGCCTGAATGCCAAGCGTCATGTCTGGAGGAAACCTGGCACCATCCCTATGGTGAAGCACGGTGGTTGCAGCATCATACTGTAGGGATGTTTTTCAGTGGCAGGGACTGGGAGACTAGTCAGGATCAAGGGAAAGATGAATGGGAGCAAAGTACAGAGAGATCCTTGACAAAAACCTGCTCCAGAGTGCTCAGGACCTTAGACAGGAGCAAAGGTTTATTTTGTTTTTTTCACCTTTATTTAACCAGGTAGGCCAGCTGAGAACAAATTATCATTTACAACTGCGACCTGGCCAAGATAAAGTAAAGCAGTGTGACAAAAACAACACAGAGTTACAGATAAACAAACGTACAGTCAATAACACATATTAAAAGAAAAATAGAAAAATCTATGTACATTGTGTGCATATGTAGAAGAGTATGGCGGTAGGCAATAAATACGCCCTAGAGGCAAAAATAATTACAATTTACCATTAGTCACGGAGTGATAGATGTGCAGATGATGATGTACCAGTAGAGATACTGGGGGTGCAAAAGAGCAAGAGGGTAAGTAATACTATGTGGATGAGATAGCCAGGTGTGCTATTTACAGATTGGCTGCTGGAGTGCGCGCTGCGAGTGGGTGTTGCTATGGTGACCAGTGAGCTAAGATTAGGCGGGGACCCCTAGCTTATAGATGGGGCCTCCCGGGTGGCGCAGTGGTCTAAGGCACTGCATCACTGTGCCACCAGAGATTCTGGGTTCAAGCCCAGGCTCTGTCGCAGATGGCCGAGACCGGGAGGCGCTTGAGGCGGCGCACAATCGGCCCAGCGTCGTCCGGGTTGGAGAGGGCTTGGCCGGCAGGGATATCCATTGTATCATCGCGCACTAGCGATTCCTGTGTCGGGCCGGGTGCAGTGCACACTGACCAGGTCGCCAGGTGTTTTATGTTTCCTCCGACACATTGGTGCGGCTGGCTACCGGGTCGGATGTGCATTGTGTCAAGAAGCAGTGCGGCTTGGTTGGGTTGTGTTTCGGAGGACGCAGGGCTCTCAACCTTTGCCTCTCCCGAGCCCGAGTTTCAGCGTTGAGACAAGACTGTAATTACTACCAATTGGATACCACGAAATTGGGAAGAAAAAAAGGGTGAAAAAAAGACTCATAGATGACCTGGAGCCAGTGTGTTTAGCAACAGGTATGTAGTGATGGCCAGCCAACAAGAGCATACAGGTCGCAGTGGTGGGTAGTATATGGTGATAAAACGGATGGCACTGTGATAGACTACATCCAGTTTGCTGAGTAGAGTGTTGGGGGCTATTCTGTAAATGACATCGCCAAAGTCAAGGATCGGTAGGAATGTCAGTTTTACGAGGGTTAGTTTGGCTGCATGAGTGAAATAGGAAGCCGATTCTAGATTTAATTTTGGATTGTAAAAGCTTAATGTGAGTCTGGAAGGAGAGTTTACAGTTTACAGTCACCTAGGTATTTGTAGTTGTCCACATATTCTAGGTCAGAACCGTCCAGAGTAGTGATGTTAGTCGGGCTGAGGGTGCGGGCAGCAATCGGTTGAAGAACATGCCCTTAGTTTTAGTGGCATTAAAAAGCAATTGGAGGCTACAGAAGGAGTGTTGTATGGCGTTGAAGCTTGTTTGGAGGTTTGTTAGCACGGTGTCCAAAGAAGGGCCAGATGTATACAGAATGGTGTCGTCTGCGTAGAGATGGATCAGAGAATCACCAGCAGCAAGAGCGAGATCACTGATATATACAGAGAAAAGAGTCGGCCCGAGAATTGAACCCTGTGTCACCCACATAGAGATTTGACACACTGAACTCTATATGAGAAGTAGTTGGTGAACCAAGCGGCGCAGTCATTTAAGAAGCCAAGACTATTGAGTCTGCTGATAAGAATGCGGTGACTTGGCCAGGTCGATGAAGAGGGCTGCACAGTACTTATGACATTGTGTAGGACCTTGAGTGTGGCTGAGGTGCACCCATGACCAGCTCAGAAACCAGATTGCATAGAGGAGAAAGTACGGTGGGATTCAAAATGGTCGGTGATCTGTTTATTAACATGACGTTCGAAGAGTTTAGAAAGGCAGGGCAGGATGGATATTGGTCTATAACAGTTTGCGTCTAGAGTGTCTCCTCCTTTGAAGAGGGGGATGACCGCGGTAGCTTTCCAATCTGTGGGGATCTCGGGCGATACGAAAGAGAGGTTGAATAGGCTAGTAATAAGGGTTGCAATTTCTGCGGATAATTTTGAAAGAGAGGGACCAGATTGTCTAGTCCAGCTGATTCGTAGGGATCTAGATTTTGCAGGTTCACCTTCCAACAGGACTACGACCCTAAACACACAGCCAAGACAACGCAGGAGTGGCTTGGGGACAAATCCCTGAATGTCCTTGAGTGGCCCAGCCAGAGCCCAGACAAAAATTAGTTTTTGCTTTGTCATTATGGGGTATTTGTATTTTATGATGTATTCCAATCTGATTTCTTATGCTTTAAGGAGCTACAAATGTGCATGCTGAGAATGTTCTTGAAATATTCTGAGGACCTCCAAGACAAGGTAAAATGTTTATTTCGTGATCATCAATGGAATATTATGTTAAACCTAAAACAAATATGCAATGATTCGTCATAAAAATGACTTATTTGGAAATTGTGGAACATTGCGCAAAGTTGTTGGAATGTTCTGTGCAACCTATGTGAGTATCCCAGACAACTCCCATAACTTAATGAAATGTTCTGGGAACCTTTAAAGAACTCAGAACGGCTGTTCTGTCAACATGCTTGCATCAATTAAATGTTTTGTGAACCCTGATAAAAACATTATCTGAATGTCAGCACAACTGGGCTGTTTTAGTGTTTTAGTGTTTTTCTCCTTGTCATTTCCCCACATAGTTCCCACTACCTAAAGAAGCAGTCTGTGTTCTGGGAACGTTCTTGCAACATCAGGTGAATGTTTTTTTGCACCCTAAAAGAATCATTGTAGAATCATCCGCACAACTGGATAGTTTTTATATTTAGGAACATATCTTCTGTGATGTCCCCACAATGTTCTCACCAGGGTGTTCCCACAACCTAATAAAACATTCTGGGAACCATTAAAGAACAGACTAAATGTGTTCTAGGAATGTCCTTGCAACATCAGGCAAATGTTTTATTCAAACATTGTATAATCATCAGCACGACTGGACAGCTTTTGTGTTATGAGAACATTTGTCGATACCAAATGAATGTTCTGGGAACTTTCACAGAGACACTTTGGGTTTTCTGGGGATACTCATTGAAAGGGGAAACACTGAGCTAGCCTGCAATATCACTTCCTGGACTAGCTCAAACTGTGTATGTTGGCTTCAAATGCCCTGTTAAATCTTCACATAGGAATGAATGTTGTCACGTGATCGATGGCTTTGTCCATTCATATACAGTTGTGGTGTCTTTGGCTATGCCGGATTAAGTGATATGACATGCTATTCTATAAAATCCTTTCTCTGTAATTAATATTACCTGATTGAGCTAATCATGTAAATGTAATTAACTAGTAAGTAGTTATCTTCCGAATAAACTCTTAAAGACCTAGAAATATTTTACATCAATAGCAGTCAATATTAATCGTCATCTTTTTTCAGTCTCAACAAAGAATTTACAACTTTCAGATATCTTCACGAACCCTGGCTAACAAGTTGAATCAGCAATACAAAATTGGGTTTAATTATTTATTTACTAAATACCTAATACCTAATCACACAGAATTACATATACACAGAATGAACTATACATTGATTACAAATAATTTCATAAAGGAAAACGTCCCTAACGTCCGAAGCGATGTCTCTGTCGGGCCGTAGGCAGCTACTCTATCGTACATGAAGAATCTTATGCATTCTAAATTACCGCCCATTTGGAAAAGGAAAATGCAATAAATATTTACTCTGAGCTGCGCTTCGGTAGGTTGGTCGTAGATGCTGATCGTGTTGGCCAACAGAGATCTTCCTGCCCTCGGAAGAATGTATCTGGTGGTAATTGGATACGTTGTAGTAACGTCATTGTGTGGTAGACGGGATACCCTGTCTGTTCTTTCCTAGCCCACGTTTGCAGCTGCTGTTGCTAACTCAACGGCTAGGAGGAATAATTTCTGTAGTGAATAAGAGTTCAAAGTTCATACCATTCGCAACCAAAGCTCACGCTGAGGTTGGCTTCGTTCTGTAGTTATTATCTGAACCCTTCTGATATCGGATCGTCATCCTAATGTACCTGGAACAGAAAGTTATATTGTCGTCAAGGCTTTATATAGGAAGGGAGAGGAGGGCGTGTTTCATAGTTTATAACCAATTTCTCTTCACGTGGGTGGGCCACTGAGTCGGGCCAAATTCACTCATGAAAACCCAAGTCTCACATTTTAGAAGCTAAAATCACATTTCATCCACTCCCAAATAATTTCAAATTCAAACATTTAAATTGCACAACAATTCCATGTGAACCTGATAACTATAATGTGTAGACTTTCCACTGTACCGTTTATGTCATCCTATCATTGATGAGAATGTCTCAGATGACAACCGAACTGACATCATATTCATTAAGTACCAACGCATATGTTCAACTGGTTGGATTACCAAACTATGGTTCATTTCCCCCCACCTTCTGACGTTCCCAGAACGTCTCTGTTTAACAAAGGCTTTCAAGAGTCCCTCTGTAGAGTCAAGAGAGAGGGAAGGGAGAAATGTATTTATGGGGGGGGGGTCATAAACCTTACCCACAGGCCAACGTCATGACACAGTCATCTGTACCTGGTGTTGCAAACTGTCAGTGCTTCAAAGATGAAACGTCCAAGAGAAAGTGCCTAAAGGGCAATTAAGAATTCTACTCTCATTTGAATGTCTCTAAGCACGCAATCTATCATGTTGGCTCAAACAGGTTTGTTGAGTACACACCAACACAGAAGGATAAAACGTAGTAAAAATAGAAATCCATTCCCTTGTTTTCAGCTTGTCCATCATACTCTTCGACATCAAAATCACACATTACTAATGCTTGTGTGTAAAAGGCCTATTTCCAAGTAAAAGCAGTGGAGTACCAGAATTCAGGGCACACGTGATGCGGTCTCAACACCACTGAAATGATGCCATGATTACTTCTATTATGTGTTTCCAAACATATATTTACCGGTGTGTCTTATATGCCATGTAATTGGATTTCCCTCTATTAGCTTAATTCCTAAATATACAATAACTGTATCTCTGTGTAGTTATTACAATGATGTGTTGATTTTTCTTTTGAACCTTTATTTAACTAGGCAGTTAAGAACAAATTATTATTTACAATGACTGCCTTGTGAAACCCCCCAGGAAAACCCTCCCCTAACGATGCTGGGCCAATAGTGCGCTGCCCTATGGGACTCCAGATCACGGACGATTGTGACACAGCCTGGGATCGAACCCGTGTCTGTAGTGACGCCTCTAGCATGGCGACGCAGTGCCGTAGAACGCTGCGCTACTCAGGAGGCCTAAGTGTTACTGAGATGGCAACACGGTGAGAAATGACTTAAATTGAGCAGGCGTTTCTCAAAATATACTTAATGATACTTCATAAAAAAATACATGTGAGTAGATTTGAAGTCAACAGTAGGCTGTATACTAATGAGTAACATACAGTAGGAGAGAAAAAGTATAGTGCACAACACCTGTAACTTAGGCTATATCTATCTATTACTGGATGGATATCTGGAGGCGACACTCCCTAACCTCCAATAGAGGCTAAGCCTGTAGCTCAGAAAATACAAAGGAAATCAGCACTTGATGATTTCTTCAGCATTCACAGCAGCATCTCTTGCTATCTTTCTCCCCCCTCTTTTCCTCCCTCCATCCCTTCCCTCTCTCCTTATCGGTTGATCAGAAACCAAGCCAGACTTTACCATGAGTGCCACCTCCTTTCTTGCATCCCCCAAGAACATCGATCGTTCCCCTTTAAACAGAGAAGCATCCAGCTGTGCGCTGACGGTCACGTGGTCTACCAACCGCCAAGCATATGCGTGTGAGTCTCAGATGGTATTTTTGCGTCACAAACGGCATGTGCGAGCGCAACCTGTCGACCTTTATTGGTCTTGTGCATCGCCTGAGTCAGTTGCTTTGTTCCAGGGAGTCAGTGTGCAACTCACATACCAGTTGGCGCACTAGCTCTGGTCCGTGGTGTTATGTCAACCACCGTTGTTTATGTAGCTAGCTAGTACACTCTAACTAGTACACACTAGCTAGCTAGTACATTCTAGCTAGTACACACTAGCTAACTAGTACACACTGGCTAGCTAGTACACAATAGCGTGTACCAAGCTTCTAATTGTAAATGTAATTACACCACCTGTGCTGTTGGTGGCGGTAACGGATCTGCCTCTCTGGCACCCTTCGGCATCCTGTCTCATCTCCTGTGTCTCACAGCGTCTGTGGAGTGAGGAGAAAGTATCTGCTGGAGCAAGACCCTATTGCTTTAACTGAGAGACAACGTTGAGACAACGGATCACTCCGCGTAGTCCCCTTCCATTTGGTTGCCACGGGAGACGCCCTCAAGGTGTTTCTCCCAGAAACCTCAGAGACATGGAGAGGAGAGTGAGCTTGATCTCTCTCCCCAGATCAGAGGAGACGTCCCTGGCTTTCCACATGCAGTGTACCCCTGTCCTCATCTTGCTTTTTCTTGAAATCCCCACTTGTTCAGGAAGTGCATACACATCAAACCCATTAAATTGTCACGAGTAAAATGAGGCCAGAATGTTCATGGATGGAAACTTAGTGGTGAATCATTATTTTCTTCACTCGCTCTAGTTCTAGAGGCAATGAACATCATAAAAGGTCTAGCAAGTCTGCAGTGATGATGGTGGACCACTAGATCTATTCAGCTAAAAGCAAGGGATTTTTATCACCTTCCCTGAGTATTCATGGGATGGATTTGCATATACAGTTGAAGACCATATGCTTCCTGATAAGAACTACTGTATGAACCACCATTTGGCAGCAGCAGAGAACTAGCTGCACCAGTCGTGGGTTTCTCTCACATTATCTGACTTCTGATCTCGTTTAAATGACTAATTCACGGCGAGTTGCGAGGGTGCTCAGAGTGTAGAGTCTGTGGATGTAGGAGGGATATTTAGACTTTTACATTTTCCTACTCAGAAATTCGAATTCCGCTGGCAGCGTAAAAACATGACCCCAAATGTTTATCTTGACGTGACAACTAACAAGCTCTCGCCGGATAATTAGATGGCCGCCGCCGAGTGTATGTGTGTGCGACAAAGCTCTCGATAACACTTGACATTATTATATATTTCTTGCTATGCGCCATGCCTTTATGGTGCTTTAAAAGCCTCGCCAGCCGCATCCATTTCCATTTGGACTGCATTAACGAACGCGGCGGCCACGCTCATGTACTGTATGGTGGTGAAGTAATGAGACTGCAGAATGTGACTCATCTCAGTAACTGTGGATTGGAACCGGTGTACGTTTGTGAGCACATGCATGTCGATGCACGTTAATGTGTGTATGTGTGTATAAACCGACCAGCAGCAGTATACCTCCCATCTGGCAACAGCCCTCTTTCGCCAGGGAACATGATTGAAGTGAAGGTCTCGCATTGTAAACGAAAGTTGCTCAACCACCCTGAACCCACCCCCAGTTGCATACGTACAGGTCTGCTTGATTGATTAGACGTGCTACATTTTAGTAATTCAGCAAATGCTCTTAGCCAGAGCAATTAAGGTTAAGTGCCTTGCTCAAGGGCACAACAACTGATTTTTCACCTAGTCGGTGCAGAGATTTGAACCAGTGACATTGCGGTTGCTGGCCCAAAGCTCATAACCGCTAGGCTACCTTCCGCCCTAAAGCCTGCATGCCTAAAGCTTCTTAACAACCTACAGCCTCTTTGGTCTGACCGTAGGCCCCTAACAAAACATGGTACAACAGTAGATTGCTGATCGGCTCTGGGCGTGTTACAGCACACATCCGGCAACACAGGTATTTGACTGTGTGTGAACAACACATTTTACGAGTGGATGCTTCATAAACCACGTACAGGCCATTAACTCCCGGGAAGTCCCCCTTAATATGGATGTCAAGTGACAGAGCTGACTAAAGACATTGTGGAGGAGACTCCTGTTTAGTCCTCACCTGGTAAGATAACGTCTCTACAGAAGAGATGAAACACTGAATCATTTCTCAAATCTTTGAGCTAAAATATAACGAATAGACATTCACCTCTCAGAAATGTCTGGTGGCACTGGTGGAGGGAGGGAGATATAATATCTATTGGAGCCAACATTAGAGCTGGAAGGAGAAACAGAGGATGCCATGGATTATTTCCATGTAGTTCCATGTAATATTACATAATAAAGAATGGGGTGTGGTCTAGACCTATATTAGAAATGACATAATTTATGGTGTGATGGTTTTCAGTATTTGACTGGCATTTACACAACATCATTTAGAACAAAACGTTTGGCTAAGGTTAAATTACAACCGGATGTCTTAACTGTTCTTTGAAGAAGAGGAGGAAGGGGGAAAGGAGAGGAATGGAGGAAGGAGAGGGCGGGAGGAGAGAGGTAAGAGGAAAGGGATGGAGGGAGGATTCTGAAACAAGATATGCTGAAAATTACATAGACTTTTCCAATGGGCAAGCCCCCAATTATACCCACACATATTCGAATTAAACATTTTCGTTCAGATAATATTCAATAGTTCCAAACCAATCCAGGTTCAAATGTTTGAGTAGCCCCCATTCAGACTACTGAGACTCAGACTGGGTTATTTTCAGTTTGAGTGTGAGCAAGGGGCGTGGTCGTGCTTTCTGTGGAAATCTTAGGTGAGATGCCACCTGCACGTCTTGGATGCTTACCGGCATCCAGGAGAGAGGAGTCAGTCCACATTTCTCACGTGATGATGCGTAATGGAGAACTGTAATACACAGCAACATCATATACATTTGATTACATTACATTGGAAACCCGTAAGCCATTTCCTAGGCATCATAAAAAAGCTATAACTACGTTACCGGGGTAGGACAGCGGAAAACCCCCCCGAATAAACCCATTTTCTTTTAACAGCCTTGGCCCTGGCAATATACGGTTCCTCGCGAGCTTTTATGATGTGCCTCGCTAAAGCTTATAACGCACACCCATTCCGATCAAGTCAGGAGATTTCGTCTACAAGGCAGGATGCGCAACTTCATAAAATAATAGGATTAGCCTATAATGATGTATTAATCACAACCAAATTAAATTGGATCAGTTTGAAAAAAAGGTTACATTTTAGATGTCGTGGTTCCCTCTTCCCCATTTTCAATGAAAGTGTTTCATTGGGGGAAACTGAGTGATTGTATCGGCTATAACAATTGAACATTTTATTATCCTATTTGGGAAACAAGGAAATATGTTTTTCAATAGCACTTTTTGCAAGGTTCTTTATGATATGTGCCTATATTGGTAACCAATCAATGGCACTTAAAATCTCCATCCTTCGGTGACAAGTCCACATAATGGCAATGCGTCTGTGAAGCCGATTGCAGTGTAACTGGTGCCAATAGTAAAACACCATATACTTCAGGATAAATAATGTTTAGGCTAATCTCCATATAGAGAACTAACAAATAGAATTCTAAACCTCATTTCAAAAGGCTAAATAAGTAATTATGTAGAGTATACATAAAAGGCAAAAAAATAATGCAACCTAAAATAGAGAGTAGCAGTCCCTCTACAAGTAAAATCTCTCCAGCAGTCAAGGCGGTCGAAATAGGATAATGACATTAAGAAGGGTGTCACCTGCACTCTAAAATTCAGACAATCACCAGACATCACACTGCTCCTGACTCCACCTTTCAATGAATGGGTTTGGGAGCGCACCTTGAAAAAACGCACCACAACTAAAAATCATTGGCAAGAAAAAGAACCCCGCTATTGAATGCGCAAACATGGATCAGAGTCAGATTCCCGACGATACAGACCTATGTCAATGCATGTTCAAAATCTGCATTAGGCTACCACAACAATAGATCAAATTGACGTTACTTGTCTGATGCCATTGAATTCTCGAAACGTATCAGGTACCGTGCCATTTATGATCAATACGATTGTATAATGTGATATCAATAGCCTACATGCATATCAGTGAACTCAACTGCAACGCATTCGCATCTCATGGTTGGCTTCATTAACCGGTGGAGATATGCACCTGCTACATTGAGCATTCATTTACATGTTAGTCATTTAGCAGACGCTCTTATGCAGAGCGACTTACATGAGCAATTAGCGTTAAGTTCCTTGTTCAAGGACACATCGACAGATTTTTCCCCCAGTCGGCTCGGGGAATCGAACCACTAAACTACCTGCCGCTTCTACCTGCCGCAGCACCCCCCCCCCCCCCCCTCCTCCTCCCATTGAAGATGATTCAGAAATGCGTTATTAAGACTAGCCACCTCTGAAGCGTACAGGCTTTATAATGTAACAAATGGTTGCGTGAAATGCATGCCCAGTTTCACCCCAGTTAGGATATTGTAAATTCATCCTGGTGTGGTTTAAATAAGACAGAGTGAATAAACTTGTAATGACCAAATGCCGTCAAAACGAGGGTCACATAGCCGACCCTGTATTCTTTATAACAGCTCTTTTGGCTATAACGTTTGCCGCCACCAGTACTGACACTGTACAAGAATATGAGAGGATGGCATCGGGCACATTTTGGCTACGGAGTAGGGCTACAGCATCACCTAACCTTTGCTATAGCCTATCAGCGTCAGCTCTACCCCGCCGAGTTCCGCGGCACTGGTACGCTTCTTGCAGTATTCTTGAGAGCTGTTTTTTGGGTACCACTACCAGCCTGCATCCCCCTCCTAGGCTACTCAATCAGCATTTACAAGTATGTACACAGACAGGCACTATCGGGCGCAGACTGCCCTTCACGCATTCCACAGTGGAGAACCAGTTGAAATAGCTTAATTATTTTCTCGTTTCAAGAAGCACCTCCAAGCATGCGGATACAACTCCGTTAGAAAAAAAGACAACTGTTCCTACCGTTATCAATGATGGAGTTCCTTTCTTTCTTATTGTGCATATACAAAACACACACACATTTTGTTCAAATAAACAAATAAACAATAATCCCGTATGCGAGCGTCCTGCGGCAGATCCAGAGAATCGGTTCAGGTTCTAGCGGTGAGTAGTGTTTAAAATCCCCCTGACAGCGCAGGTTGCTCGGACGCATGTGGAATCGCAGGACTGTACCCTCAACCGCGCTTGGATAAACCACAGCTCTATGCGTTTGGCTGGAGGGTGATGTCATAGCGCCCCCCTACTTCTCCTCTCTCGCCCCCCTCCCTTTTATCCCACCCCTCTACTCGCAGCTGTCCTCCTCCTTTCTCTTCCCATCCCGTGCGCTCTTTTCACCCCCTCCTTTCCTTTTCCTCCACATAACGTGATGAAGTCATGGCGTTGCGCACGCCTTGCTAGCGGTGCAGTCCAGTAGCATCCGCAGCCTCATTTCCCGGGATTAGATGGAAGAAAAGGTGGCATAAAACAGGCCAATGCGTGAGGGAGGATTTGAAGGCTACCGCCCCTCGTGATCATGAAGTTAGCGCTGCTTAAAGGAAAAGTGCATACTCCTGAAAAAGATAGACGGTATAAAATAGTTATAAGGGCTAGAATAAAGTAATCATACATTTTTTTCTTCCCTGAACCTGAAAAATGACTATCAAATGCTTAAAAATGCAATCAAGTTAATCGCAGGATTTGCTGTGATTAATCTAGATTAGTCACAAATGTAGAATTAGCTCAAATTGAGCGGCAATTTAATAGTTAAAAAAAAAAAACACAAAAAAACATTAGCATGCAAGAATATTGAAGTTTAGATTTTGTCCAAGCGTTTAGCAAAATCAGGCAAATTGATAAAGCACACTTTAACCCCAATGTCAACAATTTCACATTGTTGTTTTTAGCTGTATAAATTATGTATTTTGGATGTTTTCAGTCGAGTTTAAATCCTTTTAGACCAAGATAAAATAAACTGTGCACTAAAATCACAAAATGTTAACTTAAGTTAACTGATTCATTCAAAAGCAGCTCTTTCTGTAAAAGTACCTGTTTACATTCATTACAGTAGCAAACATATTCACACATTTTTAAATACATTAAAATCCCATTTAGGCCTTTGAATGACATGTAACAAAAACCAATGGACAGCTAACAATAACAAGAAGCTAAAAATAGCTAGCTAGTTAATATAAAAAGTAACCTAAAATATATATTTTTAAATGTGTGTGGTTTCTATGTACATGTAAATACACTCATACAAAGTGTGTTAGCTACTTAGCTTGGCTACACTCATGTAGATGAAAATAATCTCACTAGTTTTTCATTCGGTCAAAACAATTAAATCATACTGTACATCAAAATGACTAGAAAACTCAACACAGTTTTATTAAACATTGCGCACATTGCTTGCTGTTTGGGGTTTTAGGCTGGGTTTCTGTATAGCACTTTGTGACATCTATCAAAAGGGCTTTATAAATGCATTTGACTTATTGATTAAACATGTGATCTCTATATTTAGAAAACGTAACCAAATGTAACCATCAACAGCAAAGATGGCACATGAGTAACATGTGTAAAAATGGACACCACCAGAATACGTGAATTTATTTCAAATGTGAACTTGCAATTCCACATATGAAAGTGGAATATTTACATGTGGATTTTTTTTATTTAATAAATGTAGCATTTTCTTTTACCCCTTTTTCTCCCCAATTGGTAGTTTACAGTCTTGTCCCATCACTGCAACTCCCGTACGGACTCGGGAGAGGCGAAGGTCCTCCGAAACACAACCGAAATGCTCGGCCCGCCACAGTAGTTGCTAGTGCGCGATGGGACAAGAAAATCCCTGCCGGCCAAACCCTCCCCTAACCCGGACGACACTGGGCCAATTGTGAAACTGCAATTCACATGTAAGGTCTTGTTATTTTCCTCACATGACAAAAGGTTAAAATGTGAATTCTAAATTTAAAGGTTTTGCACAGTGAAAATGATATTTTTCATCAAATTGGATGATATTTGGATGAAACCAGTTCAAAGTAGGGTGACCTAAGTTTGAAAAATAACTAGCTGGTACATTGATAAAGTTTTATCGTAAAGTCACGGGTCCCCTTCCACCGAGTCAATAACTTGGATTCAGGAGGCAAGCATTACCAAGGATTTGCTACCGGCTTTCTGCAACATCACATAAAGCAGGAAATATAATACAATGGCAGCGTTTTATCGTCTTAACTAATTGAAACATTAAAACCATCATCGAAAATGAAACGTATTCTACAAGAACCAATATCACTCCCTAAACACACAACATTATTCAACAATCCTTGGATAGCTTTTCAGAATTCACAGATAAATTGGTCCACATGGAAAACTAAAGGCATTGAAACCGTAAATGACTTGGTAGCAGGAAATACATTTAGTTCCATGACAGAATTAAAAAGTAATTATGAACTGACCAATGTAGATAGTTTCAAATACATGCAACTTAAAAGTTAAATAGCACAAAATTTCGATTTCAAATCTTTTGGACATCAGAGCAACCTTGAGGGAATCTTACTTGAGTCAGAAAAGTATGTTCATATAATAGGAAAGACATACAAAACCTTGCAGAGAGCATATCCAACTGACAATCTCGTAGCAAAAAATTGGAAGCAAGACATACAAATATTTGATTTTGGCACAAGATGGAGGGAAAGTTGGAGCATAACTAACAAAATTATAGTTAACGAAAATATACGCTTAATCCCGTATAAAATAATGTAGCTCTATAGAATGTATTATACAAGAGACAAAATTCAGAAATTCTACAGCATAATGGCAGAGTAATCCCTTAGTGTAAAATTAATAATGACTCAATAAGTCCAAAAGTTATGGGTGGAGCTAAAAAGTTGGCTGTCAGAAGTATTACAATGTAAATGTACTTTTAATCAGTCTGTCTGCATATTTCAAGACATGGCGAATGGGGGTGTAGTGAGATACCCAATGGGCTGGACGATTCTCTTCTCATCACTCATCTTGAAAAAACACATACTAAAAACTTAGAACTCAATCCACCATCATTAACACAAAGGAAACATCTAATTATTTAGATATTGAAATGGCATGAGCGACTGAGAAAAACAAATTGGTATAATTTAAGGCCAAGTGACGAACAATAATGCTGGCACTAGGAATGGGGGTTTGAGCATGCGAGTCTTGGCAAATAAGATGTAGTAGTTGTTTGTGGGCATCTGTCAGTGGTTTGTGTGTATACATTTGTATTCGGAGTTTAAAAAAAAAGAATAAAGCAAATATCCGTATCTATACAGTACCTTTCAAAAGTCTGAGGTGCTGAGCTCTCTTGAGCAAGTTTTCATCCAATATCTCGTCGTACTTTTCTCCGTTCATCTTTCCTTCGATCCTGACTAGTCTCCCAGTCCCTGCCGCTGAAAAACATCCCCACAGCATGCTGCCACCATCATGCTTCACCGTAGGGATGGTGCCAGGTTTCTTCCAGACATGACGCTTGGTATTCAGACCAAATAGTTCAATCTTGGTTTAATCAGACCAGAGAATCTTGCTTCTCATGGTCTGAGAGTCTTTTAGGTGCCTTTTTGTCAAAGTCCAAGCGGGCTGTCATGTGCCTTTTACTGAGGAGTGGCTTCCTTCTGGCCACTCTACCATAAAGGCCTGATAGGTGGAGTGCTGCAGAGATTTTTGTCCTCATATTTCCACAGACGAACTCTGGAGCTCTGTCAGAGTGACAATCGGGTTCTTGGTCACCTTCCTGACCAAGGCCCTTCTCCACCGACTGCTCAGTTTGGCAGAGTGGCCAGCTCTAGGAAGAGTCTTGGTGGTTCCTAACCTCTTCCATTTAAGAATGATGGAGGCCACTGTGTCCTTGGGGAACTTTAATGCTGCATACTTTTTTTGTACCCTTCCCTAAATCCCTAGATCTGTGCCTCGACACAATCCTGTCTCTGAGCTCTATGGACAATACCTTCGACCTCATGGCTTGTCAACTGTGGGACCTTATATCGACAGGTGTGTGCCTTTCCAATTCATGTCAATTGAATTTACCACAGGTGGACTCCAATCAGGTTGTAGAAACATCTCAAGGATGATCAATGAAAACCGGATGCACCTGAGCTCAATTTCGAGTCTCATAACAAAGGGTCTGATTACTTATGTAAACTTGTATTACATTTTTTAATGTAACTTTTATTTAACTAGACAAGTCAGTTAAGAACAAATTCTTATTTAAGGAGAATTTGGGGGGCAAAAAAGTTATGCAAGTTCTCCCGCTTAAAAAGATGAGAGAGGCCTGTAATTTATCATAGGTACACTTCAACTATGACAGACAAAATGAAAAAAACTATCCAGAAAATCACATTGTAGGGTTTTTAATGAATTTATTTGCAAATTATTTTGGAAAATAAGTATTTGGTCACCTACAAACAAGCAAGATTTCTGGCTCTCACAGACCTGTAACTTCTTCTTTAAGAGGCTCCTGTGTCCTCAACACGTTACCTGTATTAATGGCACCTGTTTGAACTTGTTATCAGTATAAAAGACACCTGTCCACAACCTCAAACAGTCACACTCCAAACTCCACTATGGCCAAGACCAAAAAGCTGTGAAAGGACACCAGAAACAAAATTGTAGACCTGCACCAGGCTGGGAAGACTGAATCTGCAATAGGTAAGCAGCTTGGTTTGAAGAAATCAACTGTGGGAGCAATTATTTGGAAATGGAACAAAATTGTGGACCTGCACCAGGCTGGGAAGACTGAATCTGCAATAGGTAAGCATCTTGGTTTGAAGAAATCAACTGTGGGAGCAATTATTAGGAAATGGAAGACATACAAGACCACTGATAATCTCCCTCGATCTGGGGCTCCACGCAAAATCTCACCCCGTGGGGTCAAAATGATCACAAGAACGGTGAGCAAAAATCCCAGAACCAGACAGGGGGACCTAGTGAATGACCTGCAGAGAGCTGGGACCAAAGTAACCAAGCCTACCATCAGTAACACACTATGCCGCCAGGGACTCAAATCCTGCAGTGCCAGACGTGTCCCCCTGCTTAAGCAAGTACATGTCCAGGGCCGTCTGAAGTTTGCTAGAGATCATTTGGATGATCCAGAAGAAGATTGGGAGAATGTCATATGGTCAGATGAAACCAAAATATAACTTTTTGGTAAAAACTGAACTTGTCGTGTTTGGAGGACAACGAATGCTGAGTTGCATCCAAAGAACACCATACCTACTGTGATGCATGGGGGTGGAAACATCATGCTTTGGTGCTGTTTTTCTGCAAATGGACCAGGACGACTGATCTGTGTAAAGGAAAGAATGAATGGGGCCATGTATCGTGTGATTTTGAGTGAAAACCTCCTTCCATCAGCAAGGGCATTGAAGATGAAATGTGGCTGGGTCTTTCAGCATGACAATGATCCCAAACACACTGCCCGGGCAACGAAGGAGTGGCTTCGGAAGAAGCATTTCAAGGTCCTGGAGTAGCCTAGCTAGTCTCCAGATCTCAACCCCATAAAAAATCTTTGGAGGGAGTTGAAAGTTTGTGTTGCCCAGCAACAGCCCCAAAACATCACTGCTCTAGAGGAGATCTGCATGGAGGAATGGGCCAAAATACCAGCAACAGTGTGTGAAAACCTTGTGAAGTCAGAAAACGTTTGACCTCTGTCATTGCCAACAAAGGGTATATAACAAAGTATTGAGATAAACTTTTGTTATTGACCAAATACTTATTTTCCACCATAATTTGCAACTAAATTCATAAAAAATCCTACAATGTGATTTTCTGGATTTTTTCCCTTCTTTTGTCTGTCATAGTTGAAGGTGTACCTATGATGAAAATTACAGGCCTCTCTCATCTTTTTAAGTGGGAGAACTTGCACAATTGGTGGCTGACTAAATACTTTATTGCCCACTGTATATCTATAATTCCATGTGTATAATTTATATTATCATCTACATTTATGATGAGTATTTCTGTTGAATTGATGTGGCTATGCAAAATCACTGGATGTTTTTGGAACTAGTGAACGTAACGTGCCAATGTAAACTCAGATTTTTTGATATAAATATGAACTTTATCAAACAAAACATACATGTATTGTGTAACATGAAGTCCTATGAGTGTCATCTGATGAAGATCATCAAAGGTTAGTGATTACTTTTATCTCTATTTGTGCTTTTTGTGACTCCTCTCTTTGGCTGGAAAAATGGCTGTGTTTTTCTGTGGCTTGGTGGTAACCTAACATAATCGTTTGTGGTGCTTTCGCTGTAAAGCATATTTGAAATTGGACACTGTGGTGGGATTAACAACCAGATTACCTTTAAATGGTATTAGATACATGTATGTTTGAGGAATTTTAATTATGAGATTTCTGTTGTTTTGAATTTGGCGCCCTGCACTTTCACTGGCTGTTGTCATATTATCCCGTTAATGGGATTGCAGCCCTAAGAAGTTTAAATAACGTATTTCTGCTTGAAATTTTTAATAAATGTTTTTTTCAATTCTATGAAACCTGTTTTCACTTTGTCATTATGGGGTATTGTGGGTAGATTGATGACAATTTTTCAATTCATTTTAGAATAAGGCTGTAACGTGACAAAATTGTGAAAAAGGTGAATTTTTTTTTTTTTAAAAGGTGAAAAATATATATATATTCACACAAAAGCATGTGTACACTTCTTCAAAATAGTGCATTTGGCTAGTTCAGGAACACCGGTTTCTGATAGGTGTATAAAATCGAGCACACAACCATGCAATCTTCATAGACACAATGGCAGTAGAATGACTTTCAATGTGGCACCGTCATAGGATGCCATCTTTCTAACAAGTCAGCTTGTAAAGTTTCTGTCCTGCTAGAGCTGCACTGGTCAACTGTAAGTGCTTTTCTCTGGAGTGATGAATTGCGATTCACCATCTTGCAGTCCGACGGACAAATCTGGGTTTGGCAGGTGCCAGGAACACGCTACCTGTCCCAATGCATAGTACCAACTGTAAAGTTTGGTGTAGGAGGAATAATGGTCTGGGGCTGTTTTTCATGGTTCGTGCTAGGCCCGAAATCTTAATGCTACAGTATACATTGACATTCTAGACAATTCTGTGCTTCCAACTTTGTGGCAACAGTTTGGGGAAGGCTCTTTTCTGTTTCAGCATGACAATGTTGAAAGGTTTGTAGACATCGGTGTGGAAAAACTTGACTGGTCTGCACAGAGCCCTGAACTCAACCCCATCGAACACCTTTGGGATGTATTGGAAAGCAGACTGTGAGCCAGGCCTAATCGCCCAACATCAGTGCCGACCTCACAAATTCTGTTGTTGCCGAATGGAAGCAGGGCCCAGCAGCAGTGTTCCAACATCTAGTGGAAAGTCTTCCCAGAAGAGTGGAGGCTGTTATAGCAGCAAAAGAGGGACCAACTCCATATTACTGGCCATGATTTTGGAATGAGATGTTCAATAAGTGGGTCTCCATATACTTTTGTTCATGTGGTGTGTATAAAAAAATAAATAAAACATCATTAAATGTGCCAGCCTGGTCTCAGAGACTAGACGTAACATAGTAAAAGTCAGTCCGGTACACAAATTAGTGGGATATGTTACATTTGGTATGGTTACATAAGAGAGAAGGTTACTTAAGGCAAAAACTAATGTACATTAGGGTGTTTGGTCGGGAGGATGGGCGGATGTATAACGCTAACGTCTAGCAACTACTTACACATTTTTAGCTACCTTGCAACTACTTAGGTTGTTCGCTAACCCTTCCCCTAACCCTTTAACCTAACTTCTAACCTTAATCTTAACCCCTAACTTAGCTAATGTAAAGAGAACAGTCTATGACCAGGGTGGCTGGAGTCTGTGACAATTTTTAGGGCCTTCGTCTGACACTGCCTGGTATAGAGGTCCTGGATGGCTGGAAGCTTGGCCCTGGTGATGTACTGGGCCGTACGCACTACCCTCTGTAGTGCCTTGCGGTCCCAGGCCGAGCATTTGCCATACCATCCAGTGATGCAACAAGTCAGGATGCTCTCGATGGTGCAGCTGTAGAACCTTTTGAGGATCTGAGGACCCAATAGAGTCACACCCTCCATATATATACCTCCTAGTAATTAATTGGGTAAAACAAAATACCAGGAAACACCAAAAATACCATGGACATCCACAAATTAATACAGTGTCCCGGATTTACATTTACTATGTTACGTCTACTCCTGAGTCTAGGATGCATGTGCGCGTATGCCTTTCTTTGTTTACAAACCATAAGCTAGCTACTAGTAGATAGCTCAAACAGAACTTACAACCAAATGTACTGGCAACCTTTAATCTGTGGTGTGACTGTTAGCTAGCAAGCTACTTACCAGCATGCCAGCAAAAGCACACTATGTTTTGACAGGATGCCATAATGTAACATTTTGAGAAGAATGAAGGCATCTGACAGCTGTGGCTGCTTTTCATTTTCCTACTCAAGCATTTCGCTCCACACGCAATAACATCTGCCAGATATGTGTATGAGACCAATAAAATCAATTTGATTTGATTTTGGGTGGACAGTCTGAGCTGAAAATTTGAATAATGCCATTGATTTATCAATTGGGGAGAACATTCGATGGGTCTTGCCAGGAAAGCTAATCCTGAAGACGCATGCTGTACCGTCATAGACAGTGGATCATACAAGTGCTGACCATAATGCAACTTTCAGAGTTTGATGAGTCTGAAAAAGTATCCAACATTTTTTGGGGGGGGATCGTGGGCTAACGTTACATAAATGCAAACGTCGCTGTGTACTGCTTTGACTTGTGAACACACTTGTAACACACTTACCTGATAGTCACTGTTCTTCCATCCCCATTGGGTATTAAAACTGCTAGCACACAGCAGGCAAAAAAGGAATGCTGTCCACAAAAGGAGTTGCGGTGTGTGTGTGTAGTATTTGTAGTTTACCTCTGAAAATCACATTTTGCCATTCCATTGTGTGGGTCATTTTCTTACACTTGATGTACAGTAGCTTGTGTCACAAGGGCTAATGATTAGCCCCAATGTTCCATCTCCTTTTGTCTTTCCACTATCATCAAGCTGTAATGATATACATTTTCGAAAATTCAACATCTCCTGCACATTTTCCCAGACAACCACCGCAGCAGGAATGGTGTAATACAGCTTTCCCAAGGCAAAGAAGGGAGTGGTATGCTGTGAAAGCCTGTGAACACAGACCCAACGTACCTATAAGTCATAGCTATTCATTTAAAATCCGCATCAACTGAGCATTTCAGGCACACAAACATTTCAACTACAAACATTGAAAAGTTTCACAAAAAAAGTGCACGACCAAAAATGGCATTTTTCAAATTGTGTACTTCCGAAACACCAGTAAAATCAACTCTTTGACAGCCTCACACCTCAGAACAGTAAATAAAGGGAAATTCAATTCACTACTCGTTTTAAACATTTCCCTTTTCAAAAAAATTACAGGCTTCGTAGACAGGCTCCTGTATCTCCTGGACTGAGGTAGACAGGCTCCGAGGTCACCATGGACTGAGGTCCGTATGTGGGGAAGCTGTGCGGGCTGTCCATCCCAGGACCCCTGTCTGCCCAGTGTGAGAGGCCTGACAAGGAAGAGGCCATAGCTGGATTTAGTCTCCCACTTTAATCTTGGGGGTGACTGAAGCCTGCTTGATTTGAAGCAGGGTACATGGGTCCCCCCCCTTTCCCGCTCTCCTCCCCATCAATCTCTGTAGTTGGTTGCATTTCTTAAAGCCTAACTAACTCACTTTTATGTGATCTCATATCACATTTCGTTACGTTGTATTATTTTATTCAAGCATGCGGATGGGAGATGATTGTTACAAATTGTACGAATCAATGGGTCCTGCATACTGATCTATACTGGGCTAATGGCTCTAATATTTTTAATGTCAAATTATGTCTCACCATGAATTCTTTATTTATTTCTCATGAGTGTTCACGTTGATCAATATTTTGGCTATGCTGGCCTGTTGTAAAATATAAAAATAAATGTCTGATCAATACGCTGTTTTCATGTACATTCCCTTATGTCTAACATGACTGAACACCTCACTCTGCAACTGGGTCCTGTACTTCCTAGGTAGGCCTGATTACCGATGACGATGAGACAGCCTATAGGAGGAGGTCAGAGACCTGTCAGTGTGGTGCCAGGACAGCAAGACAAAGGAGCTGATCGTGGACTACAGGAAAAGGAGAGCCGAGCACATCCCCATTCACATCGACGGGGCTGTAGTGGAGCAGGTCGAGAGCTTCACGTTCCTCAGCGTCCACATCACAAAGGATCTATCATGGTCCACACACACCAACACAGTCGTGAAGAGGGCACGACCATGCCTCTCCCCCCTCATGAGACTGAAAAGATTTGGCATGGGCCCTATGACTGGCTGCATCGCCGCTTGACATGGCAACTGCTTGGCAACTGACATCCAATCTCAAGGCACTACAGAGGGTGATGGTACGGCCTAGTACATCACTGGGTCCGAGATCCCTGCCATCCAGGACCTCTATAGCAGGCAGTGTCAAAGAAAGGCCCTAAAATTCAAGTCACATACTGTACTCTCTGCTTGGCATCAATCCAAGTCTGGAACTAACAGGACCCTGAAAAGCTTCTACGCCCCAGACTGCTAAATAGTTAGTGAAATGGTTAACCAGATAGCTACCCGGACCATCTTCATTGACTCTTTTTGAACTCCCTTTTTGAACTCATCACATACGCTGCTGCTACTGTTTATTATCTATCCCGTTGCCAAGTCATTTTATTCCTAGATATATGCACATATCTAGCTCAATTACCTCGTTCCCCTGCACATCGACTCGGTACTGGTACCCCGTGTATATAGCCAAGTTGTCACACCCTGACCTTAGAGATCCTTTTTATGTCTCTATTTTGGTTTGGTCAGGGCGTGAGTTGGGGTGGGCATTCTATGTTTTCTATTTCTTTGTGTTTGGCCGTGAATGGTTCTCAATCAGGGATAGCTGTCTATCAGTGGTCTCTGATTGGGATCCATACTTAGGCACCCTTTTTCCCACCTGTGGGTGTGGGAAGTAGACTTTGTTTAGAGCACTTTGCTTTTGAGCTTCACCGTTTGTTTTCGTAGTGTTTAGTTTGGCGTCATTTTGATTAAAATAAAGAAAATGCACGCTCACCACGCTGCACCTTGGTCCTCTCCTTTGAACAGCCGTGACACAAGTTATCATTACTCATTGTGTATTTATTATTATGTGTTATTACTTTTCTAAAGTGACTCAGTCTTTACTAATTCTTGTTAAGAAGTATATCAGTGAAGTGTATTCTGTAATTACAAAACAATAGCAATACAATTGTGTATTGGTGCTATTTTTCTGATATCTAACAGTCCATGATTAGCTCTGTTGACCATGAGAGCATTTTGCAGAGAAAATGGGTTGAGGCATACTATTTAGGCTTGGAATGACATGTGGACCATTGTTTACCTAGTCATCAATGACATGTGGCCCATTGTTTACTTTGTTACCTGGCAATGACCAAAGAGCTGTCAGTCATGAACATAAGCTCCCCGTCCACTCGTCCTGTTCTTTCAGGCTTCCTAATAGTTAGAGATGAGAGTAAAGGTACAATTTCTTCAAATCTGAGCATTTTTATAGCATACAAATATTATGGGTGATGTTTTGGTCATTCAAAGTCTGTTTTTACTTGGGGAAATAGGATGACTGTGTGGGACATTTAATACACGTGAAAAGATGGTTTCACGTGTGAAATTTAAGCTCAACATGTGAAAACAGCCATTTCACATGTGAAATCTCCGCCATCTTTCAAACAGACCTGGCATACCATAATTTTTTATGTCGACTACAAAGGATTCTGTGTACAGGCCAATGTAGCAAGGCCTAGACCTCAAAGCCATTGTTGTGAATCATACTGTGATGCCAATGAAGGCTGTTTGGTGAATCAAGCTTGCATCATGAGACCAGGTTCAAGATTGACTTTAAAATTGGATGTTTGTCCATGTCCTCCTGAGGATGTTTGTAAATGCCTTCAAAACCGGCCACTAGGGGCAACAGTGAGTGCTATTACCATAACACGTTAACACTGATGGTTGCGTGTTTTAGACTATACCATACCTTAACCCTTCACTTCACCATTCAGAATGAGTGCTTAATCTTAGTGTTTTAACCATATCCAAAACCTAAACCCTTAACTTCTGAATTTGACGCTTGGAGCAACTTAGAAATTGGACGTTTGGAGAAAAGTGCAAAAACGTCTAATTCTGCATTGAGTGTGTGAGAGCTTGTAGCAGGCATTGCGAAACCTTGCCTTACCTTAAGGCATGCAACAGTTCCCCAAGCTTATGCGTAAGCTTTAGCTCAGAGGGCTAACAATCACGTGGCACCCAAGAGACTTGAGTTTAAACCCAGTTGGACACTCCAGTGCATTCCTTTTCCCAACAATCCCTTTTTAATTGCACTACTCTCCATTATGAGAGTGAGAAGTGTGAGGTTAAGACTGAAGTGGTATGAGCCTTCATTAAGCCTACTGCAATGCTCTCTCACCATCGGAGCTATAGAGGTGTGACCATCTTATCTGCCCACAGATGAGGCTGGGGCTCAGCCTAGAAGACCAGCAACCTCCTCCCATTTCCTCGCATTTCCCTCCCGCCCTCCAGTTGCACCCTTCTATTCCTGGCTTCTAACCTTGCCCTGACCCCTCTCTCCATCTTGCTCTCCATCCCTCCTTCCCTCCCTCTTTCACTTTACACAACTAGCTGTGTGTGGGAAGTAGCCAGTGTCAATCAGGGGGGCCATGGACAGATGAGAGCTTTAATTAGTGGAGGGAAGGAATGTTTCACCTCTCAGTGAATGGGAGTGCAGAGCGGTCAATCAGGGGTGACAGAAGGCAGGGAGACCTGGACGGGCACTGATAGGCCATAAGTGTTATAGCGCCTTAACTAGATGTTACATGCTTTTGATTGGGATGTTAGCACAGCTTTAATATGGAGTCGCTCAGATGAGAAGCCATCAAATGTCCTATCTAGCCAGACTGTCATGTTTATGTGCAGTGCTGGAGGCCACAGGGTGTTTGTGCAACCAACTGGGCTTTCCTGTGCACCACAAGACTGTATTAGCCCTCTGAGCTTAGGTCTCAGATAAAGTCAGTCATCGCGATTGTGGTTCTGAATCACATTACCACATTTCATAAGCACACAATAAGGGTTGGCGTTCACATGAATGACAGATGCAATAATAAGGATATTTTTGACAAAGGTAGTGGGGCATGGTTAGCTTTACATCAATTCCTATATTTCAATTCACTTCCCGACTACAACAATGAGGCATTTTATAATGACTCCTAACCCCAAAAAATGCCTACTGTACAAATGAGTTCCTGAGATTGGTAATGGATGAAGGAAGTCAATCCAATGATGTGTAAATTGTCATTCGTTACCACTCACTGATCTATTTAATCGACTACAGTTACAATCAAAGGTACATCATTAATTAAGCTGTACAATGAAATCACATTAGGTTGCGCAAGACTTCAGAATCAAAATAAATATCCCTACTTCAGAGGAATTAGCTGCGACACTATCATCATTCACACCGTCCAAAATAATACATTGAAACACACACAGGAAATCTATGCATTACTGAATAATAATTGGCCAGTGAATGACAGAAGATGTAATGAGACCAAACATACTTTCAGCCAGTTTCAAGAGAAATATCCATCATCTTTATGGCTCTGTCGTGCAAACAGTTTCTTTGATGATTTGATGTGAAACAGATTATGGAAACAACGAAGGATTCTCAGATGGGGAGAAATGAATGTGGGATTCTAGATCCATTTGAGATATTTGGAGAATTCATTTGACTACCCAAGATTCCCACTGGGCAGAAGCAGCGAAGTCTTCAATATTTCATAATCTTTGTTTCAATGGGTTAACAGAAGCAACTGAATGAACCTATTCCCTTTATAGTGCATTACTTCTGACCAGGGCCTATAGGGCTCTGGTCAAAAGTAGTGCACTATGTAGGGAATAAAATGCCACTTGGGACAGTCGCCATAGAGTCCTTATTTTAAATTGCACTGCGATGATAACGGTTGTTTTCATAACCCGCAGTTTACCATCATTTGAAGTTCTCAAAGGAAATCCGCGAGCATCGCGTCTGTCATCATGCTACTTAAAGCTAGACAATTACATGTGAATTAATGAGCCACTCACAACAAATAAACACCATCAAGACATGCCAAGGGAAGCCAGGCTTCCCCAAATATCTGACCAATAAAAATAAATGAAATAAAAATAATGTATCTTTTGTCTCTCTCTGTGTTCTCATCATTTTTTGTTAATTTGCAAGTGGCTGAATCTGAATCTCACCGGTGAAATCATCCGAATGAGGGAAACTGCGCCCCCATTCTCAATATGTGTAGCCCATGTATCTGATGCCCATGTATCTGATGCTGTCTAGACCAAAAGAGTAAAACATGTTTCTGCCTTAGCATTTGATTGAATGACGCCAGCAAGCATTTGGCATCCCTTGATAAAAAAATGATAGAAATAATTAGCCAATCAGCATTAAGCTGAACTCAGCTGTGGGTTGCCCTGGTGCAGCAAAATGCCCCCCAAGTTAGGCCAGTTTGGATTTAGCTTCAGACCAATTGTTTTTGGTATCTTTAAGTTCGTTTTCAGTGTATTAAATTAAGTATAGCCTTGCTGATTTGATGATGTTTAAATGTTTAAGGTAAAATGGTGTTGGAATAGCGACCTGTTGTGTTTTTGCTGACTTGCGCCAAATCTGTGGTTCTAAATCCGTAGTTGTTTAGTAAACTGCTAAACGTTGAACTTGCTTGAACATGCAGCAGGTGATAAAATGGTTTGTTATATGCAATATTTATTTTGTGGACTTCACCTTTATTCTGCCACTATGTGACTTGTCTTTTTGCTGTCACAGCCTTATTGTATATCACGGTGGCGTACGAACATATGGGTTATGGGAGCAAACAAAGCAATTATCACAACATAGGTTGTAATATGGCATTCTTACTGGCTTGGTTTCCTCAGTGATTGTACCCACGCACCGCTGCTGATGTAGTCGGAGTGTGCTTGATTAGGAGAGAAAAGTGAAAAGGGCAAAGACATTGGAGCAACTTGAAATGATGAAGGGGAGCTATGCTCTAGTTAGCGTTGAGTGTGGGAGAAGTACTGTGCTGTACTGGTGACAAATGGCCAATAGCAGCTGCGGTACAGTGCTGCCGTTGTAAGCGGAAGCCATTGAGAAGCACCTGGCTCATCAGGTTAAGGAGTTCACGGTCGGAAGCTCGTGCTTTTTTATTATAATCCTTCTTTTTTTGTTGTCTATCTCTCCTTCTCTCACTGACAGACAACAACTCTCGTTTAATATAATTCCATTCCATGAGTCTATTTTCTCTCTTCCCTTTCTCTCTTTCCTTCTATTTCTGCTCTCCACCTACCATTCCTGTTCTGTGAGGAGAGCACCTATAGCAACAGCCTGACATGACATTTCAGGTGGGCGAAGGTGCTAAAAAGCCCCTTAGAAAAATAGAACATGATTTCTACTTGCTTGGCCTCTACAGTCTAAGTGTACCTGCTTCATAAGCAAACAAATAGAATAATCGCTATTCATTATTAGTGCAAACACTAGATGACTGGAGACATTAGTTTGGGTGGTGTGTATTTAGGAACCATCCATTTTCTATTGCAAGATAATTAATAGTACAAACAGAAGAAAAAAATCCAAAATGGTGGCTTGTTGAATTAATACTCGGACCAGGTAAGAAACAAAGCCAACTGGGTTTGTTTTCTAGGTGTGAGTTAGGGAACAACTGCTTTACACATTTTCCACCTCAGAAAATGTGAGTTTATGCTAGTGTTTGAATGCCAAAGGGAGAGAAGAAAAAAAAAATGACATCATCAAATAATTTTACCTCAACCTTTGCTTGCCCTCTTTCCCACCACCACTACCCAGGTACTGTAGCTTCGTTCCTCTCACCGTAGTGGTGTGATCATTTGACTATAACCTTGGCGAGGTAGAGCACCTCCAACAATAACACCGCCCTGTCACTACTGCGAAACATCACCTCTCCTAGGGAGAAACAACCAAGGGATGAGGCACTGTGAGTCCTTGCTTGCGTGTAGCTACTAGTTAGCTCCCTGCCCTGTTAATTTTATTACTATTGGGCCGAAGCCACTCTCACTGAGGTATTTTACTTTCTTAATGTTTCGTGACATCTGTTTTCCTCCCTCTCTACCTCTCTCTGTTTCCCTCACCTTTCTTTTTTTTGTTCCTATCGGTGGCTGACATCTCCGTGCCACCTTGCCCACCCCGAGGGCAGCGAGCCGAAAATAGCACCCAATGATGAGCCAATTAATGAGACTCTACAGAAACCAGAAACAACGTGTCGTAAGAAGAACTTTAGAGAGAGAATACCCAGGGTAGTGTTCAACACAATTCCAACCAAAGTAAGTACAACAAACACAAAGTATACGGACTGAGATTTGGTGAAAGTGTGCAGTATGTCGATAACAAACCAAACCTATTCCATGACAGAAAAGAGAAACAGTGTCTACAGAGTGGGGAGCATCAGTCAGCGATAGCTCTAGCCTCACAATGAGACAGGTCAGTTAGCGCTGTAGCAAGCAGGTGTTCACAGTTTGTCTCGTGCTAACAGGGTACACTGAGTGTCCAAAACATTAGGAACACCTGCTCTTTCCACGACAGACTGACCAGATAAAAGCTATGATTCTTTATTGATGTCAATAATATGCCACTTCAATGCCTTGAGACAATTGAGACGTGGTTTGTGTATGTGTGCCATTCAGAGGGTGAATGGGCAAGACAAAAGTAGTAAGTGCCATGCTCACCGGTTTGAGTGTTTCAAAGAACTGCAAAGCTGCTGGGTTTTTCACAATCAACAGTGTCTGTATCAGTGTGTGTATCAAGAATGGTCCACCCCCCCAAAGGATAGCCATCCAACTTGAACTGTGGATACCATCCATCCAACTTGAACTGTGGAAACCATTGGAGTCAACATAGACCAGCTTCCCTCTGGAATGCTTTCGACGCCTTTTAAGAGTCCATGCCCCGATGAATTGGGGCTGTTCTGAGGGAAAAGGGGGTGCAACTCAATGTTAGGAAGGTGTTCCTAATGTTTTGTAAACACAGTGAAGATCTTAGGTTAGATGATAAGTGAGGGGGGTAGACATGCTCTTTTTAGGGACTGAAAACAGACTGCTGCTGGTGGTATGTTTGTGTGTGTGTGTGTGTGTGTTTTGCCTTGCAGCTGGTGATAGAGAGAGACTGGAGTATGCTGATATGTCAGCCTCTCACTAGGACTAGGTTGACGATAATATCTAGAGACGGTTGGGTATTTACTCCCAGGCAGAAAATACTCTCCTACTGTATATCCCCTACAAGTGAACATACTGATTAAATGTCAATATGTAATTGAAAATGGGCTTGCTGTTGTTCTGTTTGTGAATCTCATGAGGTGGCACATAATAAGCTCTAAAGCCCTGGGAATTTAGAATGGAAAAATAGTTTACACACCCTCTCCCTGTCACACTCACACAAGAGTTAGACACTGACACGTACGTCGGCATGCACACACACACACACAAACAAACACACACACACACCTGAGGATCTGCATGTTGTTTTGTAGGGAAAGTCTAGCTGCTTCCGAGGTCCATTAACCACGGTGTTGGATGTTTATGTGAAGTAAGCTTTGTTTCAGATTCTCCCTCTCGGTCCTCTTGTTGTATCCGCCCGTCTCTTTTTGTCGCTGTCTCTATGTACTTTCCACTGTCTCTTTCTGTCTCTTGTGGTTTCCTCATCATCAGTATCTCTTGGCCTCAAGCTTAACAACAAATACCTGGGGACATTTGGCAACAGGTTTACACCCTCATACTCAGATACATCCATATTATCCATATGCACGCTGACGTAAAGAACAGGTGTACACAGGAGTACACACACAGACACACACGGATCTGTGCCTGCGCCCCCCCCCCCCCCCCCCGCCCCCCTCCAAACTGATCCAGCAGACTTTATTACATAGCTGCCATGTTGCTGCCATGTTGCTGCCAATTGAAAGTGGCAGCGGAGTTCGTCACAGAATCCTAATCACGGGAGGTAATTGGCGGCTGGTTCAGCCTGGGTGTGTGGGATAGAGATAGCTGTGTGAGCATGTCTGGCTCACCCCGTGGTGAGGTCAGTCAGCATGTGTCGGGAGAGAGCAGGTCTGCTTGACCAGGCAGCTGTGGTCAAATGCTGCCTGTCTTGCGTCATGAGCTGCCAACAGATTTGATCAAATCTCAATGCTATGTAAATACTGTGAAATAGTGGATGGAGGTGGATTCATCTGTCATAATATAATGTATCCATGCCAGAAACGGTTGATATCATGAGAACAGTATCTGTGCAATCTATGTACAACGTAATTGGAGTACACAATCATGATATAACATGCTTTCGACCAAATCCACTCCGGCTCCAGAGTGGTGCAGTGGTCTAAGGCACTGCATCTCAGTGCAAGCGGTGTCACTATAATTCCTGGTTCCCATGGGGCAGCACACACTTACCCCAGGTCCAGGTTTGACTGGGGTATGCTGTCATTATAGATAATAATTTGTTTTTAACTGACTTGCCTTGTCAGTTAAATTTAAAAAGCTTGGTTGCCATTTAGAAGGTTTGCCAGAGCGCAACTCCTCCATCCTTTATTCTGTGCCAAGTTCTCTAAATATACACTCTCTCTCTGCAGAGATGAAAACATACGATCGTGACCCTGAGGTTCATCCAAAGATAAAATGTATTCTAGATGCCAGAGGGGTATGCAGCAGGTGCAAAGTTTGAAGGGAAACATGTTAACCAGAAATCTATTGCCTCTCAAGATTTGGTCAGTTCAATCGTCTCACATGGAAATGAAAGTAAATGGTGCCCATTGTTTCCTGCCTGGTGTGGTATTTAAAACGTGTGGTGCATTACATTCACCCCCGCCCTCCACAGTTCCTTGTTCCCCCGACTCCTCATATAGAACACGAACAGTTAATTTGCTGTGAACAGGAAATCAATGGATGAGGAAAGATGGCTTCCTTCCCTGCGAGGGAGATACATCAGGTGGTGGTGGGACGTTTCTGGGAATCAATGGCAGCGAGAGAGAATTGCTACACGAATGGGGTTGTAGCTGGGACTCAGATCACAAGAAAATTGATCAAAATTTCAGCAGCAGAGGGAGAGAGAGTAAATGGGTGAGCTCTCGTAGTGGGCACACACAGGACATTTGACATCAAGAGACTGTGTTCTCCAAAGATTTCAGGGCTATAGGCTGATGTTGCAGCCATTGCGTAGCAGCCCTAACTTGGTTTGTTCTTCAGAGATTTGGTGGAGATAGACAGAGGATGGGTAGCTTTCTGGAAAGTGAGAAAACTGAGGATGTGTGGGATTGTTTGCTTGTTTTTCAACCAATTGACTTCTCTAAATTGTCTTTGTGAGTTGGTACGAGCCTAAGTGTAGAACAGATACTCGCTTTGCAACGGTCCTCCAACAGTTAGACCTCCTCGGCACAACCAAAGCTAAACCTGAGGGTGTGTCAGAGGTGACATGACCTCTGGAAGTTAAGGTCACGTAGACAGGAAGCAGTTAAAATGACATGCAGGAAGGAGATGCCACCAAGGAATTACCTTTAGAACAACGGAAGGAAAATCCTGGAAAGAACAACTTGACTTTTCTCTTTGAGAGTTAGAAATTTCTGTCACGTCGGTAGACTTTCTCTGCCTCTCTCTCAGATGTCAGAGCCTGCAATGAAGTCTTTTATCCTGGGTGACGCTAAGGTGCATTATCATGCTGCTCTTATTCAGCAGAGCACAGGAGATAGGGAGCTGGAAGTGAAGTTGGGCAACCAGTGGGTTGTGTGTCTCGTTAGGGATGGGATCCAATATGGTGGCTGGGGTGAAGGTTGATGGTGTCAATGTACCCAAATTAGGCATAAGGTTTGTGGCTCTAGATGGGAGGAAACTGCTTTTACAGGGGTGCGTTCACCAGAAACCAAATAGAACTAAATAGGCATGGAAACACCTTGAATTTGTTCAATAAAAACTCTCTGGAAAACGTTTTGCTACAGTGTGCATTAATGTATACACCCCAGGTATTTGCAAAATACAAAACGCTCCAGATTACGAAGGGTTCACCCTCATCCCATTTGCACCGCAGGTCCTCTCTGCCCCCTAAATGACGCCCCTGACTAGAGGCGTAGTCATTATCTGTGTAAACCATGAGGTAACATCGTAATTAAATAATTGATATGAATAATAATGGTAACTACATACACATTGTTGTCAGCTATTTTCAAGATCGAGCACTTTCAGTACAGAACAAAAAACTGTTAGATGATGCATTTTCCAAAATATACTTTTTGAGTGTAGAACTCCTTTAATGTGTTACTTTCATCTTTCAGAAGTGTTTCAATCTCCACTTGGTGTCTTCAGACTCGGTGATCACAACCAACCAATCAGGCTTTGAAGAAAGAAAAGCATGGTGGTGGTTTTAAATTGGCCCTTGAAAAGATTGCCAAAAGATTGCCAATTGTGATGCAAAGCAACTATTTAGCACCCCACCATTCTCTATACAGTGGGTGGATGTGGGTTTCCACTTGCCATTGTGAACCCTGAATATCATTTCAGGCTTAGGTGGAGACACAAGTTTGCTGTGAATGTGTTTGGACCATCACCGCACTCTATTTTACACCTCACTAGCTTTCGATGAACTCATAAAATGACCTCACCAAGTCTTTCCCATGCAGTAAACCCGGTATTGCCAACCCTCCCCATTCTTTCCTCAGAATTGTATATAAATTCATGACTTATTTTCTCCGCCTCCATTACTTTCAAAAGGCCCGATTCCGACTTGAGTTAAGCGCACGTCAATGGAACGTTATTTCCATTTATGGGGTGGCAGGGTAGCCTAGTGGCTAGAGTGTTGGACTAGCAACCAGAAGGTTGCAAGTTCAAATCCCTGAGCTAACAGGGTACAAATCTGTCATTCTACCTCTGAAGTTAACCCACTGTTCCTAGGCCATCATTAAAAATAAGAATTTGTTCTTAACTGACTTGCCTCGTTAAATAAAGGTACAATCATGCACATTTCTCTCTGTGTTTTCTGACCTTGAACTTAAAGCATTCACGAAAAGAAGGTGTGGTAGTGTGTCTACAAAATTGTATTCTATAAAGATGAAATAAGTGTAAATTCTATCATGAGGATTGACATACCACTTTTCAGGACGAAATTAGGTTAAGTGCACTCTTTGTGATAACGCCTAGAATTCTTGATAGATTGGCACCTGCAACCCCCACGGGGAAAAAGATGCTGCTGACAATGTTGACGGAGGAAGCGGTATAGAATGGTTAACAATAACAACACAAATATGTTGATTGAATGTATAGAATTGTAATTACCGGCTCTATTTATTTGATAATTTACTTGTTGCCTGGAATGTCCTTGGGCGAGGAAACTAAAGAATTAGTCACAAGTTTCTTTCAAGTGCAACAGGCTTCCAGGTGGGTTGCTGCGAGGCGTTTTGATCATATTTATTTCCACTATCGATTGAGTGAAGGTCATATGAATAAGGTACAATTTACGGTATCTATACAGTCTTCAATACCATAAAAAAACAGCTTTGCTTGCTTGGGAAGGTAAAGTAAGGTCATACTCACGCACATCATCAACCAGGCAGGCACAAGAGTCCTATAGCATTTGGTGTTTGCCAAAGAAGTCCCTCAATTTATGGGGTGGCAGGGTAGCCTAGTGGCTAGAGTGTTGGACTAGCAACCAGAAGGTTTGCGTTCCTGTTGCTTTTTAAGGTTTACTCAAGCACGCTTCTCAACATCAATATCCATGTTCAAGTGAGCTTTGATGTTTAATCAAGCTTCTAGACGAGTAACAACAACCACCAAAAGACCAAGCTATCCAGTGCAGGTGTGAGAGGGAGTTTCTGAACCACCGTCACAGCAGAACAAATAGTGCATTGTCTCGAAACAACGTCTTTGTCAAACCTGTCTATTCCTGGCTTCTCTGTTCTTTTATTTTGCATTGTAACATGTCAAACAGATGTTTCGGGAAGATATACAACCCGGCGCCATGCTCCAGCGACACTCAGAGAATGACAATCCTTTGCTGTAAAGGTGTGCCTTCGTGGGAATATTTAATTAAGGTTGTAACAAATGTCATGTTGCGGAGGATGATAATTTTTTTTTTTTTTTAAATGGCCCGCGGGATATCTCTGAGAAGGAAATCCTTGGAATAACAATAGCTATGAGAAATGTTTTTTTATTTCTCTCTGGGTCTCAGTAGCTGTCAATAATCTCTCTTAATTTTATAAATTAAACTACGATTTATAAGATTTATTGTAATAAGAAGGCATCTTCTCTCCATTATTATCTACAATTGACGATTGCCCCCAAAAATCTTTCTCCAACTGAATAAAGTGAGCTTTCTGACAGTTATTGTATGCTATCAACAAAACCAAGCTACAGCCTCATGCAGTTTTTATCTACAACTAAATGTCAATATTGATTCAATCCCACGTCTGGAGAATTCCACTGCTTTAGAGGTGACACTAGCTCCACAATGAAGACTATTTGTGGTCGCACGTTACCATTCATTGGTTCATAAATGCTATTATGACAATCATCAATCCTTATGAGCTTTAATCTCCCCAAAGAAACACACACAGTGACCGTAAACCAGACATTAAACTGGACGCTCTTTTCCTACGATACCAATTCAGGCACACGGCGGCGGCCATTTTGTATTTGTTGCAGTGGTGCTCGAGTGAATGTTTTATTCCAGCCAGCGTGGCTATGGGTAATTACAGCACCTTTGTTACCCAGCGCCATCCTCTGACAGGGTTCTAATGGATTCCGCGCTCCACAAACACCTGTCAGCGCCCGCGTGAGGGGAGCGTCTGTGTTTCCTTTTACATTTCAGTCATTATTTCATTACTCATTCTGTGCTTACATTCTGTCTCGCCTCGGGTCATTCGGGCCCCCTCTCTTTCTTTGGGTGAGCGGGGGAACGAGCGAGTGTGACATGAAAAATTAATGAACACTCCTTGGCTGTTATTAAAACTGAGACAGCGAGTTATGCAGAGAGAGGGAGGGAGAGAGGGAGGAGGGAGAGTGAATGAAAGAGTAAGAGTTTTCGTGTTGTGTGAGATGAACACTTTGAAGCGTTTGCTTATAGTTGAGTTGATCTTGCCACAGAGTCTGAAGAGCATAGCTACAAGCTGAATAGGTTGTCAATTAAATAAATACAGCAGAACAAAAGAACCTGACATTTCACAACCATTATCTGTGGTTGGAAGGAGGATTGATAAGCAAATTGTGCTCCATTCAACAGGACCAACCTACTGTCACTATCAAGTCCGTTTGCCAAGCATTTCATGTGTAATGATCATGAAGTAACCAAATTGATGGCTATCAGCTAGCCCATCAACTGAAATTGAACTTGTGGAACTTAAAGAGTAAAGATGGTCAATTACTTTGGCAGTCTAGTTGTGGTTGTCGGTTTGCTGTTTACTGTTATCACAGATATCAACAAGAAAGTGAATTCATCAATGACAACAAGTGTGTGATACTAACCATTGATCAGCAATTTGTTGAAAGCCCCAAAGACGTAATGATATATAATAGCTACACTAGTAGCAAGCAAGCTGTGAATAACCAACCAATGCCAAACTTAACGATAGGCCATTTGCTTGTAATGGCAACAACATGGGTTATATTTCTATCAAGACTTTTGAAATTCTACCCTGTTTCTATGGTGATACGAGTGGGCTCTCAAATGAAGAGGCTATTTCAGCTCAGTTAAGACCTGCTCTTTACAAATGGAGTGTCACTCATACTTAACATTTAGATCCTGCCTGTGATACATTTGCTACTTGTGGCTGGTATTATCACAAAAATAACATTTACATCTACAGAATATAGAGGTACATGTGCTGGTAATTCATTCTTGGGGAGTATTATTTGGCATGAACGAGAATGACGGATCACTCTATGGACCTTTCTATATGTCCCCTGTTGGCGCTTGGACCATGTCAATCCCAGGACAGAGTGTGTGTGTGTGGGGGGGGGGGTTGTGCATATCACAACAGCGTGACTGCTTGGACGGTAATTAGGATTTTGCACCACGTTTCTCAGAAGCAACCTAGAAGCAAGATGTAACTTGATTAGAATGTTGATAGCATTTCTATCTTGAATCTGTATTATCAAGCATTGTGAACTGAAACATCCCGTTTGAAAACAGACTAAATTAATTACACTAAAATAGGCTCGATTAAGGGGCCTTTGGTCAGTCCAAGGCCAATGCCCCGACCAAGTCACACAAACTACACTCACACTGTAAGTATGCGCTGTATACCATCCTCTTGACCCACTACCATGCATTGCATTAGAACTAGGGGCGAGACTGTACTACCACAGTACTGTCTCCCGAGAAGAACATCCACATATTCAGCTTTGGACAAAAGAAAGAGAAGAAGGTCACACTTGGGGAGTAGAAAGTAAATGTTTACTGCTGCTGTCTCAGCCTCCTCCCCTCAACCCCTCCTCACCCCTCCCTCCCCCACTTTGTTCTGCACTCTTTCTCACCTTGAAGGCATAATCAGCTCCTCTAATCCATTCCCCTAGGTTTAAGTGCTGCTTCTTCCTCCATCCGGGCCATACCATCGAACACACCGTCTTCCCAGTCTTTCAGAAAGCCTTCCCAGTCGCACAGAGGAGATTGAGCGGCGATCCTCATAGCTCGTCTGACGATGCGTGCTCTATTTGAACGACTTCTTAAAATAGGTGGAGAGTGTTTTTTTTTAATCTGTTTCGTCATGGATGTCACCATACAATACTGGGGTATTCTCGTGCCACCTTTCCCTAGAGGAGATAAGCTATTTCTAGTCACCAATCAGATGGAATAACATTGTACTGTATCTTTCTCGACATTAAATGTATGTTACATAAAGGCAATTGTTATAAATCAAGTTCCTTATACAACAGGTTAAGTAAACAGAGAAAGGAGGCAGCGTTGGAGTTATTTATAATAGTCGCAGTATTAAAAAAAAAGAAAAATTGTTAAGTACAGTGGGTGGAAGTGTTTGCATGCACTCATCTTGGAATATGAACGAGGAAGGCAATTACAAAGCCAAGAAAACATCCTACATTCCATGTAACAGGGTTTTTTTGCGAGACTCACACAGAGACAGATACTGTTCACTGGAGCCTATCTTCGTGGAGCTATCAAAATAACCATTAGGTCAAAAGGACCGAACAGCGCAGACCGAACAGACCGAACAGTGAAAATCCCCAATTTTCAAGATCACCAACGAAACATCCATTCCAACGGGACTGACTCAGCTAGCTCAAAACACGTGGGGCTTTGAGCATTCTGCATCTCGTCTCTCACAGACACAGGTGAATCATCCAAGATGGCTGCTCTGTATGTGTCCGGGGCAACTATCTTTGAACAGACCTGATTATTTCAGTTGGAACACCAAAGCAAGACACCCGCTTGCCATTTCACACAGTCTCTTTTCAACGTTCAAACCTTCCTTCATTGGAACTTCAAAATTGGAGTTTTAAAGCCTCTGTGTGAGTCCTGCCGCCCACACTTGAGTATCGGAGCCACAGGGTCCTTCTCGTTCGCCGATGCTGGTGTATGCCAGAGACCGGTGGGCGTTCATGCCTTTACCTCTGTCTGAACGGCCTCTACATCTAATCACTGTTTTATAATTGCCGGTTAGAGTGGTCATCAAAGAGATAAAGTCAAACAACCTAAATGACTACTCTCCCATCAACAATTCAGGGTCCGGCTGTCTTTTTCATTCAGGCTGAAGGGTAGACATCATTTGCTGAAAATAAAGTAAGGGGCGCTTTTTTGATGTTATATTGCAGAATGGAGCTGAAATGCACGGTGAGACAGAATCCGCATCACAGCCACCCTCCCTGGATCCTCCTCTTTTCTCTCCCCTCATTAATTCTACAACATGTCGAGCTTGTCGTAACCTTTGAGAGTCGCTGAGTTGTCGGGAACAATCAGCGTGGCTGCTAACTCTTTATACAGCTCAGACTAATCTTACCTTAATCTACCTGTTTCCCTGGCCTAAAATCAGAGCAAGGCTAGCTCCCACAGGGAGAAGTCGCTGACTCACTCTCTGGACCTTTTAGTAAGATACTGCAGGACTTACTAGGCATCAGACCAGGCCTGGAATAATCAAATAGGATAGATTTATTTATGATCTAGATTTAAAGGTAAACTGTTAGCTGTGGGTCATCTTTATCCAATATGACTCCAAAACCCCTAAACTCTGCCGAAAACGTCATTGAAATCTTCAAACGTCTGCGCTATTTCTCACTGCACAGCTTCACATTTCAACCATTTTGTAACAATGTTTCAGTTGGAGAAATGCTACTGAGTTGTCTGAAATGGGTTAACTTGCCTTTCATTGCAGGAACACTTTATAGTCCATTTGAGGCCTATTCTCCAAGGCCCAGTGAAGCCAAGCCAGTGATGTGATCTGATGACGCACTCCCTGTGCTGTTACATTCTTTGTTTTGTGCATACTTACAGTGCATTCGGAAAGCATTCAGATCTCTAGACTTTTTCCACAAATGTATAAATTGTTGTTTTTTCCTCATCAATTGACACACATTTTTTAAAATGTAAAAAAAAAACTAAAATATAACAGTTGTCAGCCATCACAGCCTCGAGTTGTCTTGGGTATGACACTAAAAGCTTGGCACACCTGTATTTGGGGAGTTTCTCTCTTTCTTCTCTGCAGATCCTCTCAAGCTCTCTCAGGTTGGATGGGGAGCTGCGCTGCACAGCTATTTTCAGGTCTCTCCAGAGATGTTCGATCGGGTTCAAGTCTGGACTCTGGCTGGGCCAATCAAGGACATTCAGAGACTTGTCCCGAAGCCACTCCTGCCTTGTCTTGGCTGTGTGCTTAGGGTCATTGTACTGTTGGAAGGTGAATCTTCCTGAGCGGTCTGGAGTAGGTCCTTTGCTTTGTTTATCTTTCCCTCGCTTGGCATTCAGGCCAAAGAGTTCAATCTTGGTTTCATCAGATCAAAGCATCTTGTTTCTCATGGTCTGAGAGTCCTATAGTTGCTTTTTGGCAAACTCCATAAAGGTCTGATTGGTGGAGTGCTGCAGAGATGGTTGTCTTTCTGGGAGGTTCATTCATCTCCACAGAGGAACTCTGGAGCTACGTCAGAGTGATCATCGGGTGCTTGGTCACCTCCCAGACCAAGGCCCTTCTCCCCTGATTGCTCAGGTTTGCCGGGTGACCAGCTCTAGGAAGTCTTGGTGGTTACAAACATTTTCCATTTAAGAATGATGGAGGCCACTGTGTTCTTGGGGACCTTCAATACAGCACACATTTTTTGATACCCTTCCCTAGATCTGTGACTCGACACAATCCTGTCTCGAAGATCTATGGACAATTCCTTCAACCTCATGGCTTGTTTTTTGCTCTGACATGCACTTATATAGGTGTGTGCCTTTCCAAGTCATGTCCAATCAATTGAATTTAACATAGGTGGACTCCAATCAAGTTGTATAAACATCTCAAGGATGATCAATGGAAACAGGATGCACCTGAGCTTAATTCCGAGTCTCATAGCAAAGGGTCTGAATACTTACATTGGCATGAAAAAGTATGTGAACCCTTTGGAATTACCTGGTTTTCTGCATAAATTGGTCATCAAATTTGATCTGATCTTCATCTAAGTCACAACAATAGACAAACAGTGTGCTTAAATTAATAACACACAAATTATTGTATTTTTCTTGTCTCTACATAATTTAAACATTCACAGTGTAGTTAGGAAAAAGTATGTGAACCCCTAGGCTCATAACTTCTCCAAAAGCTAATTGTAGTCAGGAGTCAGCTAACCTGGAGTCCAATCAATGAGATGAGATTGGAGATGTTGGTTAGAGTTTGCCCTAAAAAACACTTACACAATTAGAGTTTGCTATTCACAAGAAGCATTGCCTGATGTGAACCATGCCTCGAACAAAAGAGATCTCAGATGACCCAAGATTAAGAATTGTTGACTTGCATAAAGCTGGAAAGGGTTACAAAAGTATCTCTAAAAGCTGTTCATCAGTCCACGGTAAGACAAATTGTCTATAAATGGAGAATGTTCAGCACTGTTGCTACTCTCCCTAGAAGTGGCCGTCCTGCAAAGATGACTGCAAGAACACCGTGCAGAATGCTCAATGAGATTAAGAAGAATCTTAGAGTGTCAGATAAAGACTTACAGACATACCTGAAACATGCTAACATCTCCGTTGACGAGTCTACGATAGGTAAAACACGAAACAAGAATGGTGTTCATGGGAGGACACAACAGAAGAAGCCACTGCTGTCAAACAAAACATTGCTGCACGTCTGAAGTTTGCAAAAGTGCACCTGGATGTTCCACAGCGCTACTGGCGAAATATTTTGTTGAGTTGTTTGGAAGGAACACAACACTATATGCGGAGAAAAAAAGGCACAGCACACCAAAATCAAAACCTCATCCCAACTGTAAAGTATGGTGGAGGGAGCATCATGGTTTGGGGCTGCTTTGCTGCCTCAGGGCCTGGACAGCTTGCTATTATCGACAGAAACATTTATTCCCAAGTTTATCAAGACATTGTGCAGTAGAGTGCAGGAGAATGTTAGGCTGTACTCCAATTGAAGCTCAACAGAAGTAGGGTAATGCAACAGGACAATGACCCAAAACACAGAAGTAAATCAACGGAATGGCTTCAACAGAAGAAAATACGCATAACCTCAACCTGAGTCCTAAACTCAACCCGATTTTGAGATGCTGTGGCATGACCTCAATAGAGCATGTCACACCAGACATCCCAGGAATATTGCTGAACTGAAACCGTTTTGTAAATAGGAATGGTCCAAAATTCCTCCTGACCGTTGCGCAGGCCTGATCCACTCTACAGAAAACGCTTGGTTGAGGTTATTGCTGACATAGGAGGGTCAACCAATTATTAAATCCACAGCTTTACATACTTTTCCCACAGACTGTTTGTGTATTTGTTGGTCAAATTTTATGACCAATTTATGCAGAAATCCAGGTATATCCAAAGGGTTCCCATACATTTTCTTGCCACTGTATGTAAATAAGGTATATCTGAGAAAGAAAGTCTAAGAACCTGTTTTCACTTTTTCATTATGTGGTATTGTGTGTAGATGGATGATAAAAAAAAAAATTTAATACATTTTTGAGTAAGGCTGTACCGTAACAAAATGTGGAAAAAGTCAATGTGTCTGAATATTTTCCGAATGCACTGTATATCTGTCATCATCCAGCACGCTTTACAAGGACAATAAAACCTAATCTGATCTGGAGACATTCATCTCTCAAGGTGAAACGCTGTCTTCAAACACCTGTGTCAGTGGTGGATCATCGCTAGGGCAATTCAAATGTCCACCTCTTCCAGTTCCATCATTGGTCCTCTTCTCCCTCTCCCTCCTCTTTGTCTCTGGATATTACAGGAGGGCATCCACTCGGCACCTTATCTATCACCGCACGTCAGCCATTTTCAATGTAGTCTGTTTGGCCATATCCAGTCTGCTGATTTAAGGCGGACCTCCGGCCCTCCCTAGCCGTGTCTCCTCTTGCCTCCTGACAGTTCCACTATCAACCCACCGGGACCTTCCCTTTTTACATGATGGATCACGGCATCCTCACAGCATCCGCATGCACAGCCCCAGCATGCAATGCAAACATGCATCCATCACACGTGAGGTGATGATAGTCGGGCTGAGAAGAAACCCATTCTGGAAAATGCACAGTACAAGGTTGAGGTGGGAAGGGGAGGGAGGAATGTACAGTGTGCGTTTGGTGTGAATTGTCTAAATTGGCTGTGATGTCATGTACTTCTCCTGGTTCCATATTTGACATTTAGAGCAGGGGGTGTGATTAAGGGTTTAAATAATTGCCCTTGAAAGCCGCCAAGTGTTTGCCATTCGATCGCGGAGCCATGCTGTTTGTTGAAGCGTGTAAAGATCCTGCAACACCCGAAGTCGGTTGCATTAAGTTAATAATTCATCTTCGCTTTAATCAAGATTTCTCAACATTTGGGGAATGTAGCTACGTGACGCAGTCAACAAAGAAATGCCCAGGTCTGCAGAAGTAGGAAATCACTTCAAAGGGGCCAGACTGCTGCTGAAGAAGTTCATGCACCACTAGACTCAATTATAACCCACTCGTCCAATGCCTACCCATTGAGAAAAGGAACAAAATGGTGTTTACGTTGCTTCTGTCAAGCAAACAGTGTTTAAAGGACGATACTTATTTATTCATTGTTCTGTTGCCAACTCCCGTGTGCACCTTGGTAATTTAAAAAGTGTCTGCGAGTTACTACTCGCCTTTGATTGATTTGATAGAATTCAAAGTGCAAAGTTAATGCACAAGCTGAAGTTACTCATCCTTGGCCTAAGGATTTGCCAGTGACTATGAGAGTTGAAAGAGTGATTGGGATCTTTCACTGTCATCCTGCGTACACTGTTCTCAAGAAATACCCACTTGCACACTGAACATATTTAATCTACTGTTGGAGGAAGGCCTTTTAGCCATTACGGCGCTTGCAAATATGTTCCTTAATATTAATAGAGACAAGCTCTTTGGCTATATCACCTTGAAAAGACCAGGGGATTACAGTAGGTGTGCAAATGACAGGTGCCACTGATATTCTGGTATCCGTCTGTATCATGCTGATATTAGGAGCACTTTGTGGATGATACGTACTGCGCTTGGTTTATTTGGTCTGCGACCTTGTAAACAGACGGCATTCAGGCAGACATCGAAAACACAATTATCCCTCAGCATAGCAAACCTGTGTGGGAAATGTTACCATTGAGCCATTCGTTTTATGACATTAAGTAAAAGAGGATCTGAGCAGTGAGAACTTAAAAGGTGACTGGTTTCTTGCAACAGGCTAAAAGATGAAAGGAGGGAAGGTTAATAGAGGTAGGAGAGGAGGAGAGAGACAGAGAGATCGGTGGATGATGAAAAGGGATGGGGGCTGGATGGGTGAGAGATGGGGGCAAGACTGAAGTCAGAACACGAGACTGACTGGGGACGTAGGAGGGGGTTAATGGTCAGCGACTTAAAAACAGTAAACAGCACAACATAGCTAGGCTTACACTCTGTATCTTTGAGCTAGCATTGCCGATAGTTGTTGTATTGTTTTTTTGTCTCTGTATCCCAAGCATTAATCCTGTATTAGCAGGTCCACTAATTATCCCACATGTCCTCTTTTAATCCTGGTAATTGTAATGACCCGTCTCTTCAGAATCTCTTATCTTTACTCCGTTCTCTGTCGGAGACACTCAACCTGCCAACATAACGACTGTGTTACTGCAGGGCCATTTAAGAGTAATAATCATCATAACAATTAGAAAGCCTCTCAGACAGTCTAGCCATGACAATATTTTACAGCACCAATTATTTTCTCTCGCCATGACTCAAGTGTCATGCTGTAATTCCTTTCGGGGTGTTGTCAACGGAATAATAATTAAAAAAAAAATTAACAGCCCCAAAAAAATAAAAATAAAAGGGGCCGAAAAAAAATGAAACACCACAGGGTGGTTTAGCATTCGACATGGCAGATGATTAAAATGTTGAGGATTACAAACATGGAAATTGAGCTTAAACACAAGCACTGAAAGCACTATGGAGAGCTTCCTAACAGTACTCACGCCGGCGAGGGTGACTGACATGGAAATAACTGTTGAGAGGGTCATTTCAAGTTTGAGAACTGAGGTCATTGATCACTGACGCCAGAGACCCAGAGTAGCCAAGGTCCTTTTCATCACTGGTAATGATGCATCAGTAGGGCCATTTTTGAAGTCGACCATTTTGAGTGCAAAAGACATTCTTCGTCCATTGATGTGCCCTTAAGATCATTCACAAAGAATGCACAGAACCTTCAAAAACAGCCATACTACAGTTACTATTTTAAACACAAACTACACATCCCTCCTCCTACTCTTTTTTTCCCACCATTCTTCTTGCTCCAACTGATTAATCTGCTGAAAACCCCTACATTTTAATTGCTGTCAGGTGTGAAAAAGCAGCACAATTAAATGCCAAATCAAGGAATAAAAAGCTGCGGTCATAAATGCAAGTTGTTAATTTGGCATACATTTGAGCACTTTTCACATTCCCCAATTTACTTAGCAGTTATATGGTGTAGGCAGAACTGTTTAAGACAAATATGGCACACTTCTCCTGTCTGCACAAATCATCATAATTGTGTTACTTTTTAATAGAACCAGTCGATTCCGTGTCATTTTTTATAGGGATCATCAAATAACTCACCAATAGAGCATGAAGTACATTAAATAGGAGTGTATGAATAGGAAGGGTTGGACAGAGTAAGGCAGAGAGAAGCAGATCAATTGAGGTGGATTATTAGCTTTCTCGAGAAACATTGTCAGAGGCAATGAGGATTTGAAGTACTCCACAAACTGGCTGATTGCATTATAGACATCCTGCACAGCTGGCAGCTGCTTCCTGACAATATGATGATTAAAAAACAAACACTTGGTTCTTCTCAAACCAGTCAATTAAGGGGAGAATCATTGAATGATACTGATTCAGCACAGATGCCTCAGCCAGCTCACCTGCACATAAACTGGTGTTCTGGAAAAATACATTTATGACAAACATGTCTGATGGCAATTAATGCTAAGTCCCTGATGGATGCAGTGTTTTCCCTACCGTAGTTCGCAAACCAGGCCAAAGACCCCTCAGAGACACCAATACTCCTTAGCCGGCCCACAAGAATGGAATGGTCTACTGTATCAAATGCTTTGGCCAAGTCAATAAAAATAGCAGCACAACATTGCTTACAATCAAGGGCAATGGTGACATCATTGAGTGCACTTCTTTCTCATTTGCCTGAACGAGAGCCAGTCAGCCTGAGTATGCGTGTGCCGAGCCTTTTGCCAAATGCAATTCTTGAGGTGGAGTAACTCTGCAAGATCACGGCCGAACCAGGGGCTGAGCATGTTTTTAATTCTCATTTTCTTTTCGGGGCGTGTTTGTTAACAATACCACTGAAAATATTTAAAAAAGAAGGTCTTTGATCGAGGGGATCAAAGCTCTAATCGCTACCGAAGGTGCTTCAACAAAGTACTGAGTAAAGGGTCTGAATACTTAAGTAAATATGATATATCCGTTTTTTTATTGTCTAAAAAACAGTTTTTTCTCTGTCATTATGGGGTATTGTGTGTAGACTGATGGGGAAGAAAAGCAATTTCATACATTTTAGAATAATGCCGTAACGTAACTAAATGTGGAAAAAGTCAAGTGGTCTGAATACTTTCTGAATGCACCGTACGTGGTCAAATAAATCCTGGTAAATCGCTAACAGTCACAGCGTTGGGTGACATGGATTATGTGCAATTGCAGCAATTACAGTACGTTACAGTAGAAAATGATGGATTTTGTCTTCTGTAACCTTGTTCTTTAGCTAATGTATACCATGGATAAAATAACATTTTTTTTCTTCAAAATAGGATAAAAAAAAATGACATTACTAATTCCTATGTGTGAGAAGGGCAGATCAAAACTCTCTAATGCACACACACACACGTGCAGACACACACACACGTGCAGACACACTCTCTCTGCTGTTAGACCTTGACTAACATGGCTCCCATTGAGAAGGATGATAAAGAAGTCTAATTGGGCTCCAGAGCCAGCTCCCACGTTTTCACGGTCAATCAAGCGATCTTGATCCTGCAGAGACAGCAGAGAGGGGTCGTGCAGCAGCACCGGTGGATGGAGAGAGGAGAACCCACATCAAGCCAAGTGAAAATCTGAGAGAGAGAGAGAGAGAAAGACAGAGAGAGAGAGAGAGAGAGAGAGAGCAGCTACACAGCCACAGAGTGGGAATTAGTGTAGCAAATCAAATGTTTGTTAATAGTGAGTGGTTAATAGCAAAACACCGTTGATAACTATACTGAACAAAAATATAAATGCAGCATGTAAAGTGTTGGTGCCATATTCCATGAGTTGAAATAAAAGATCCCCAAAATGTTCCAAACGTTCAAAAATATAAATTCTCTCAAATGTTTTTCACAAATGTATTTAATGTTAATTTCTCTACCATAAGCCTCCTCCAAGGTCGTTTTAGAGGATTTAGCAGTACGTCTAACCCGGCCTCACAACCGCAAACCACAGCCCAGGACCTCCACATCCGGCTTCTTCCCCTGTGGGTTTGCACAACAGAAGAATTTCTGCACAAACTATCAGAAACATCTCAGTGAAGCTCATCTGTGTGCTCGCCATCCTCACCAGGGTCTTGACCTGACTGCAGTTTGGCGTCATAACCGAATTCAGTGGGAAAATGCTCACCTTCGATGGCCACTGTTATGCTGGAGAAGTGTGCTCTTCACAGATGAATCCCGGTTTCAACTTTACTAAATAGATGGCGGTATGCCGTCGTGTGGGCGAGCGGTTTGCTGATGTTGTGCCCCATGGGTGGTGGGATTACGGTATGGGCAGGCATAAGCTAGGGATTTTATCAATGGCAATTTGAATACAAAGAGATACCGTGATGAGATCCTGAGGCCTATTGTCGTACCATTCATCCATCGCCTCATATCACCTCATATTTCAGCATGTCGCAAGGATCTCTACACAGTTCCTGTAAATTGAAAATATCCCAGTTCTTACATGGCCTGCATACTCAGACATTTCACCCATTGAGCATGTTTAGGATGCTCTTGATCGACATGTACGACAGCGTGTTTCAGTTCCTGCCAATATCCAGCAATTTCGCACAGACATTAAAGAGGAGTGAGATAACATTCCACAGGCCACAATCAACTCTATGCGAAGGTGATGTGTTGCGCTGCATGAAGCAAATGGTTGTCACAACATATACTGACTGGTATTCTCATCCACTCCCTTACTTTAAAAAAAGTAATCTGTGGCCAACAGATCTGTATTCCCAGTCATGTGAAATACAGAGATTAAGGCCTAAAGAATTTATTTCAATTGACCGATTTCCTCATATGAACTGTAACTCAGTAAAATCTTTGAAATTGTTGTATGTCACGTTTTCAGTGCATTCAGAAAGTATTCAGACCCCATACCTTGACGTTTTTACAGCTATTTTCAGGTCTCTCCAGAGATGTTCATTCGGGTTCAAGTCCGGGTTCTGGCAGTGCCACTCAAGGACATTCAGAGACTTGTCCCGAAGCCACTCCTGCTTTTTCTTGGCTGTGTGTTACGGTCATTGTCCTGTTGGAAGGTGAACCTTCACCCCAGTCTGTGGTCCTGAGCACTCTGGAGCAGGTTTTCATCAATGATCCCTCTGTACTGCTCCGTTCACCTTTCCCTCAATCCTGATTAGTCTCCCAGTCCCTGCTGCTGAAAAACACAGACCCAGAGCATGATTCTGCCACCACCATGCTTCACCGTAGGGATGGTGCCAGGTTTCCTCCAGACGTGACACTTGGCTTTCAAGCCAGAGAGTACAGTCTTGGTTTCATCAGACCAGATAATCTTGTTTCTCATGGTCTGAGAGTCTTTAGGTGCCTTTTGGAAAGGCCCAGCGGGCTATCATGTGCCTTTTACTGAAGAGTAGCTTTCGTATTTTGCCTGATTGTTAGAGTGCTGTAGAGATGGTTGTCCTTCTGGAAGGTTCTCCCATATCCATAGAGGAACTCTGGAGCAGTGGTGGTCAGTGCCGTTTAAGACAAGGGAGGCCAAATCTTTTTTAATGAGCGTGGCCTGATTTCTATTACAACATATTGAATGACCGTCATTCATATTCCATTCACCCAGTTCAATGTAACATTGATATGTTTAGGCTACTAAATGATACTAACATATTCCCTATACCCATCATGAGGTTGCTATAACCGAGCCTATGAATGAAAGTTTACAACGTAGGTGCAAACAGGTTGAGAGACAAATTTGAGGTGACAAACAGTGACACACTTGCAACCAAGAGTTTCTATTGGACAAATTCAGGTATGTTATCTCCGTTTTGTTGCGTTTGCTTCCGTTTAAGAAATGTTTTCAACAGAATCAGTGGAATGAATACACCCTTGATCACTAGTAAACATAGTTCACTTTTGTAGCAGCCACTTTGTATTCCTTCTTGCATGCGCTCTCCTCCTCTGCACCTCTTCCCTTCGCTTGTGGACTTCAATGCACAACACATCAGCTGTATGTGACCAGGCGAAAAAACCTATCCAAGCCAAACCGGTAAACACAGCTTACATAGTTGTATTTGCTAAAGTAACATCATAGTCAGCATAACTAAGATAACTAACGTGTCAGTAAACCCGCTACAATCATGCAATAATGTTACAGTGTACAGTCAGTAAGCCGTTACACCGGTGTGCCCCAGAGTCAATAAATTAGTAAAATATAAGCTTGCCTTGACTTGGAAGAGTTCCAGTGTTGAGTGGGATAGTCATAGCCAGCTAGCTAACATAGCATCCCTCTGTTTAAGCAGGGTGATTCCATAGAATGAAACTAGCTAGCTGCATTTGCTAGCTAAACAAGTGAAACTGAAGGTGAAAAAAAATATAATCTCTCTCTCTCTATATTTCTTTCTTGCTTCTCCTTCATTTTGGAAGAAAAACATTTCTTTAAAACTGTTCAACTATTGTCTTTCTCTCTCTTTGAGTCAACTACTTACCACATTTTATGCACTGCAGTGCTAGCTAGCTGTATCTTATGCTTTCAGTTCTAGATTCATTCTCTGATCCTTTGATTGGATGGACAACATGTCAGTTCATGCTGCAACAGCTCTGATAGTTTGGAGGACGTCTTCCGGAAGTTGTCATAATTACTGTGTAAGTCTATGGAAGGGGGTGAGAACCATTTGCCTCCTAGATTTTGTACTGAAGTCATTGTACCCAGAGGAGGACGGAAGCTAGCTATCCTCCGGCTACACCATGATGCTTCCCTACAGAGTGCTGTGGAGGCTACTGTAAACCTTCTTTGCAAAATAGTTTTCTAGTCAATTATGTGGTGACGTGATTTATATTTAGTTTAGTTTTATCGAAAAAGTTTGGGGTCACTTAGAATGTCCTTGTTTTTGAAAGAAAACAATTTTTTTTGTCCATTAAAATAACATCAAATTGATCAGAAATACAGTGTAGACATTGTTAATGTTGTAATTGACATTATATGGAAACGGCAGATTATTTTCTGGAATATCTAAATAGGCGTACAGAGGCCCATTATCAACCACCATCACTCCTGTGTTCCAATAGTGGTAGCTAATCCAAGTTTATAATTTTAAAAGGCTAATTGATCATTAGAAAACCATTTTGCAATGATGTAAGCACAGCTGAAAACTGTTGTTCTGATTAAAGAAGCACTAAAACGGGCCTTCCTTGGACTAGTTGAGTATCTGGAGCATCAGCATTTGTGGGTTCGATTACAGGCTCAAAATGGCCAGAAACAAATAACTTTTTTCTGAAACTCGTCAGTCTGTTCTTGTTCTCAGAAATGAAGGCTATTCCATTCGAGAAATTGCCAAGAAACTGAAGATCAACACAGTGTACTACTCCCTTCACAGACCAGTGCAAACGGTCTCTAAGCAGAATAGAAAGAGGAGTGGGAGGCCCCGGTGCACAACTGAGCAAAATGACAAGTACATTAGAGTGTCTAGTTTGTGAAACAGACTCCTAGATTTTAGATTCTTCAAAGTAGCCACCCTTTGCCTTGATGACAGCTTTGCACAATCTTGACATTTTCTCAACCAGCTTCACCTGGGATGCTTTTCCAACAGTCTTGAAGGAGTTCCCACATATGCTGAGCACCCGTTCATTGCTTTTCCTTCACTCTGTAGTCCAACTCATCCCAAACCATCTCAATTGGGTTGAGGTCGGCTGATAGTGGAGGAGAGGTAATTTGATGCAGCACTCCATCAGCGCATGTTAAGCAAAAACCAAACCATGAGGTCGAAGGAATTGTCCGTTGAGTTTCGAGACAGGATTGTGTTGAGGCACAGATCTGGGGAAATTTCTGCAGCATCTTAAATGGAAGAAGTTTGGAACCACCAAGACTCTTCCTAGAGCTGGCCACCTAGCCAAACTGAGAAATTAGTGGAGAAGAGCCTTGGTCAGGGAGGTGACAAAGAACCCGATGGTCACTCTGACAGAGCTCCAGAGTTCCTCTATGGATACGGGAGAACCTTCCAGAAAGAAAACAATCTCTGCAGCACTCAACCTTTATTTTAGAGTGGCCAGACGGAAGCCATTCCTCAGTAAAAAGCTCATGACAGCTCGCTTGGAGTTTGCCAGAAGGCACCTAAAGGAATTTCACACCATGAGAAACAAGATTTTCTGGTCTCTGGTCAAGTTTGAACTCTTTGGCCTGAATGCCAAGCGTCATGTCTGGAGGAAACCTGACACCATCCCAACGGGGAAGCGTGGTGGTGGCAGCATCATGCTGTGGGGATGTTTTTCAGTGGCAGGGACTGGGAGACTAGTCAGAATTGAGGGACAGATAAACGGAGCAAAGTACAGAGAGAGATCCTTGATGAAAACCTGCTCCAGAGTGCTCAGGACCTCAGACTGGGGCGAAGGTTCACCTTCCAACAGGACAATGAGTCTAAGCACAAAGCCAAGAGAAATGGCTTTGGGACATGTCTCTGAATGTTCTTGAGTGGCCCAGCCAGAGCCAAACATCTCTGTGCAGTGACGCTCCCCATCCAACCTGACAGAACTTGAGAGGATCTGCAGAGAAGAATGGGAGAAACTCCCCAAATACAGGTGTGCTAAGCTTGTTGTGTCATACCCAATAAGAATCGAGCCTATAATCGCTGCCAATGGTGCGTCAACAAAATACTTAGTAAACGGTTTGAATTCTTATGTAGATGTGATATTTCAGTGTTTAATTTGTAATAAAAAATAAAAAAATTCAAAAAACATGTTTTGCTTTGTCATTATGGGGTATTATGTGTAGATTGAAAAATTACTATGTAATATATTTTAGAATAAGGCTGTAACATATCAAAATGTGATAAAAGTCAAGGGGTCTGAATAATTTCCGAATGCACTGTAGATGTGACCATTTGGGGATCTGATAGTATTTCTGACTGGCTTAAAGCACCACCACATCTGTGGAGCTTCTCAAAGTAATGTTTTCTTCACCTCAAACAACAATCTAACAAAGACTGTTTTTACATCCATTGAGAATGACAAAAATTACTCAATGTATTTGAAAAATCTTTCCATCCCTTTCGATAACCACTCAGCGTGAAACTGACAAATGTCATGCTCTGATCCAGTGGAAACTTCATAAAATAGGCCTACTTGATTACTTTTTTAGCCCTTGTGCATAAAGCCTACGTCTTCTTCTGTCCCGAGCTCACTGGTGCAGGAAACTCTGAGGTCCCAGAATATTTTATATAATGTTGCAAGGAGCTTCAGGCCAGACCCAAGTTAATAGTTCATACAATTTTTCAAGTGTGCTGCAGACAGGCCATGCGTAGCCAATGTGATTCATAGGATATTTATTTTAATCAGGATATTTTCTACCTGCAGGCTGCAATGTTGTTATTTATTGGATTTATAGGCTATTTTGACATACTTGGCAATGACAATAGAAGTTAATTTTTAGGTTTGTATAATTTTAATTTAGATTTGGATGGAATTTTGATTAACCACATGACAATGATTTTGAATAGGAAGATCGTATTATAAATTTAATGAAACTGTTCCACAAAAATGTGCGTATGAAAACCATAAGTGGCATGCAGATCAGTAGAAATGATAAGCTAAATTGGCATTCCACAAGTTTGCGGACTCCTCGTGTAGCTTTTACTGGCAAATTCGGCAGAATCTGCGAAGCCAGTAAGAGGATGGTCGGGACAGGTAAGGTATTTTTTCTTCTGGTTATCTTGATCTCTGGCTCCCTCTTCAGTCATGTGTGTCTTATTTAACACAACAGTGAGCTTAAAGTATCAGAAAAGCTCAGTGCATATATAGTTGATTTTATTAAAACACAAAGGGTGTGTCTACATATGGAAAAATACACTAACAATTTTGAACAATCAATTGATCGAAAGAACAGACGACATTCGGTCGACCAAGATTTGTTTTAGTCGGGGACAGGTGAATTAAGGACAGTCCAGTCAAGATAAAACTCTATAAGATTGATAGTTGACAATGTAAGCCAAACGATCTCACATTTTCTTATACAGTATGTGTCAAACCAAACAGATGCACTGGAATAGTTACATTTCTGGCACTTGTGCTTGTCGCCTTTTATTCATCATAAACTGTCAATAAATTGACCCAAAAAGCTGTTTGTGTGCCTCAAGTGTTTTGCATTTCATTGGTTGATTCTTCTCCAACATTCTTTAAGATGAACCTACACATCACATTGGCGAAAGGTTTGCAACCACACTACAAGTTCACTTCAGCAACCAACAGTCAACCCAAGTCATGTTAACCGTGAATCCATACTAGCCGACTCCCCTTGAGCTAATTGTTGATTTCCAACTGAGACTTCATATTATGACAAACTTTAATTACTCTCTCGCAGATTCCTCTCCGTAAGAACACTTCTTGCCCACCCAGAATTTATAAATACACCATGCAGTCAAAAAAAAAAGAAGCCATGGCAGCAGAGACACATTCTGAAGTGACTCACCTAGGTGTAACAATGCCTGTGTTCCAAATGGCATCATATGCACTACTTTTGACCAGAGCCCTATGGGAATAGGACGCCATTTGGGACGCGGGCCAATGGCTTCTGCCAGTGAAACAGATGTTCCCTGTTACGTAAAAGATATGCACCCCCGATGGGCTGGGGAAGGAGGAGAGTGGTTCTCCCCTGTGACTGCTACATATGAAAGCTCTTTGAACATGCGGGTGAAGTTCCCTGTTGTGACAGAGAGAGAAGGATAGAGAGATAAGGTAAGAGAGAAAGGAAAACAACTAAGAGAGCGAGAAAGAGGTGCTGGTGGAAGGAGGAGTAGATGAGAAGGTGAAGAGGGAAATGGATGGAGCTTGGATGGGCTGAAGGACAGTACAGCCAGGACAGGTGGATATACACTGAGTATACCAAACATTAGGAACGCCTTCCTGATATTGAGTTGCACCCCCCTTCACACCAACCATTTGCCATGAGGGAAAAAAAGACCAGAGAATATGAGGACACAGCCCTTAGCCCTCAAATCCTTGTTGTCCCCATCTCTCCCTCTATATACACTGAGTGTACAAAACTAATATTGATTTGCACCCCCTTTTGCCCTCAGAACAGTCTCAATTCGTCGGGGCATGAACTCTACAAGGTGTCGAAAGCTGCTGGGTTTTTCATGCTGAACAGTTACACTGTTAAGGCTTTTATGAGGGCAAAAAGGGGTGCAACTCAATGTTAGGAAGGTGTTCCTAATGTTTTGTACTCTCAGTGTATATAGAGGGAGAAATGGGGACAACAAGGATTCGAGGGCTAAAGGCTGTGTCATCATGTTATCTGGTCTTCTTTCCCTCATAGCAAATGGTTGGCAAACAAACTGTCATCTACTGACTCATTTCAGATATTTGACCGTAGAAGGAAAGTCAAGTCAGAAAGTAAGACAAGGTGTAGCAGCCATTTTAGACTACTGAGGACATGGCCGTAGACAGACAATCCCATAGTCCTCTGCTCTGGGCTTTGGACATTTTGGAGCAGCATCTGGGATGGGCTGACAGATGTGAACTGTTCTGTCTCCAGAAGACCCCAGCTGTTCATCCCTCTCTCTTTATCTCTCTCTTTCTCTCTCTCCCCCCATCCCAAATTAAAAGTGTGTTTCAGAAGTCCTGGGAATTGGGTTGTTGAGGATGTGACACTCAAACCTTACAACATTTTAATTTGAGTTCAAACAAAGAGTCAGTCGGCCCTGGCCTGCATTCGCAACACATATGACTAAACAAAAAAGTAGTCAAACATCAGTTAGAAGTGGTACGGTATATGCGTTCATATCAACTCACATCTCCTTATAAAGGCCCATTAGGCTAGCTGTGCAAATGCTTGTACAGAAAATAAAGTACAAATGCACAATGCATTACACACAGGTGGTTCATCTAGTGTTAGATCTAATTGAAGTTGATGCTGAGTTACAGATGCACTCATCCATGGAGGAGTAGTCAGTCAAATGTGGAGTTGATGGCAGCGCTATGGAGAGGCCTTGTGTTGATGCCCTGGCTTGTGCCTGTCTTGCTCTTGGGCATGGTGGGCGAGTCTGGGTACCATGCTGGGGCGAGGCAGGGTGCTGTCTAGGTGTCTGGCCCATCCAGAGTGATGGGTCCATTAGAAGAAAAAGAGAGGGGAAAAAAGAGGTAGAAGGAGGAGAAGAATTCGGGAGGGATTGACATGCCAAAGTAGTCAATCATGCTAGGAAACACACTCACTGTTCCTCACTTGCTCTCTATCTCGCTCTCCTTCTCCTTCCCTCTCTCCTCATCTTTCACCACTTGTCTATCTCTCATCCTCTCTCCTATCTCTCACCCTCTCTTGATCTCTCCATCTCGACTACAGAGTGATATTTGTCTACAGCCTCACTGCTCCCCCCTTTTCCCTACTATAGCCCCAGAACATGTGACCCTGCCACCTACCTCCCTCCACCCCATGCTGTCTCCACCCCCTCCATCCATTATGTCTGTCTCTCTGATGTCTGGTACAAGGGTAACAAGATTACAGCCATCCATCTGTCACGGGCCATTCAAATGATCTGTGCGTGTTCATGCCCGGCAATCAAGCTATTATCCCAGAAACCCTAGACCCACTCCAATTTGCATACCGCCCCAACAGATCCACAGATGATCCAATCTATTGCACTCCGCGCTGCTTTGAACAGTTGATTCTCACAACACCTATGTGAGAAGGCTATTCATTGACTACAGCTCTGCGTTCAACACCATAGTGCCCTCAAAACACATCAATAAGCTAAGGACCCTGGGACTACACACCTCCCTCTGCCACTGGATCCTGGACTTCTTGACGGCCTGACCCCAGGTGGTAAGGGTAGGTAACAACATATCCGCCACGCTGATCCTCAACACAGGGGCCCCTCAGGGGTGCGTGCTCAGTCCCCTCCCATACTCCCAGTTCACTCATGACTGCACGGCCATGCACGACTCCAACACCATCATTAAGTTTGCCGATGACACAACAGTGGTAGGCCTGATCACCGACAACGACGAGACAGCTTATAGGGAGGAGATTAGAGACAGATCAACAACCTCTCCATCAACATCATCAAGACAAAGGAGATGATTGTGGACTACAGGAAAAAGAGGACCGAGTACTCCCCCATTCTCATCGACGGGGCTGCAGTGTAGCAGGTTGAGAGCTTCAAGTTCCTTGGTGTCCACATTACCAACAAACTAACATGGTCCAAGCACACCAAGACAGTCATGAAGAGGGCACGACAAAACCTATTCCCCCTCAGGAGACTGAAAAGATTTGGCATGCGTCCTCAGATCCTCAAAAGGTTCTACAGCTGCACCATCGAGAGCATCCTGACTGGTTGCATCACTGCCTGGTATCGCAACTGCTCGGCCTCCAACCGCAAGGCACTATAGAGGGTAGTGCGAACAGGCCAGTACATCACTGGGGCCAAGCTTCCTGCCATCCAGGACCTCTATACAAGGCTGTGTCAGAGGAAGGTCCTAAAAATTGTCAAAGACCCAAGCCTCCCTAGTCATAGACTGTTCTCTCTGCTTCTGAAAGGCAAGTGGTATCAGAGCGCCAAGTCTAGGTCCAAGAGGCTTCTAAACTGCTTCTACCCCCAAGCCTTAAGACTCCTGAACATCTAATCAAATGGCTACCCAGACTATTTTTTTTATTATTGTTATTTTTACCTTTATTTAACTATGCAACTCAGTTAAGAACAAATCCTCATTTACAATGACAGCCTAGGAACAGTGGGTTAACTGCCTTGTTCAGGAGCAGAACGACAGATTTTTACTTTGTCAGCTCTGTGATTCGATCTAGCAACCATTTCGATTACTGGTCCAACGTCCTAACCACTAGGCTAACCCCCCCCCCCCCCCTTTACACTGCTACTCTCTGTTGTTATCATCAATGCATAGTCACTTTAATAACTTTACCTGTGTGTGGTGTATTGGAGGTTGTGCATATTACTCAACTATAGTCTTGCTATTGTAATTTTACTGCTGCTTTTTAATTACTTGTCGCTTTCATTTCTTATTATTATCCTTATTTTTTAAAACTGCATTGTATTTAGGGGCTCGAAAGTAAGCATTTCACTGGAAGGTCTACACATGTTGTATTCTGCGCATGTGACTAATAACATTTGATTTGACTTATAGACAGTTCAAAGCAAATTGTATAGTATATTTGAGATGCATTACCGACATGTGTGTCTGTTCCAGGAGCTCGCATATGAACTCACCTGTCTGCCGTTACCCTTAACGAGCCTGCAATACAGAAGCACACCTTCAGAGTAGACGCTAATGACACTGACGAAGACTTAGGTCTATCTACCAATCCCTGAATTAAATAAATACTAAAAAGGAATCTTGAATCTCCTTTTTGAGTGCGGACCACCTACACTATTTTGGAATTCTATTACATTTTGGTCGACACACCTGTACTGAGCGTAGTGGTCACACATACTTTCATCCCCATAGAGGGCATGCCACATCACAACAACGCTCAGTGAGATTGAACGCAGCCCAAATGGAGCCCCCCAGTGGGTGTTCAAGAGCTAAAAAGTCTCCCATTGATCAGCCCAACCTCGGAGACTTATAAATTGATGCTAATCCAGTTGAAGTTTACGTGCTGTGCAGTCGGGCAGTTTTTGTTAGCGAAAGTGATTGGTGTATTGGAGGTTATTGACTTTTCCAATCAGTTTGGAATTTACTGTAGATGAGTAAAAGGATGCCCAGGGGAAATCCTGATGATTTGTATGGGCCAAGTCTACGGCTACTGTTGCCAGCTTAGGCGGTCTTGGGGTGTTTGAGGTTGTTTTCACACTTGTTCCCTTTTAGCCCATTTTTGTGAACTCGGTTGGCTTAATGTTTTGTGCAGTGGGAACATTCCAAAAGAGACCCCGAAGTGAACCGAACTGAGACCATCTTGAAGTCCATGGTCTGGTTCTTACTTTTAAGACGATGTAAACACTAAGCTCTCCAGGTTTGCTTGTCATTATTCCTTCGCCACACACTAGACTACTTCAATACCGTTTCCCCTGTCATAACCCTTCACATTGATGCCCTAAAAGAGAGAAGATGATGATGTACATGTTCGCGGAAAAAACATGTGCTGTTTTTGGATATTGATTGGTGACTTTCAAGGATGTACAGACGTTACAAAATATGTGCTGAGTTTTGTATGTTCAGGTTGTTTGTTCGTAATATATGATCTGTAGGCTAAGTGCTTCATAAACTGTTTATAATGTGGGGTTTGAATAGTGTGAGAAGACAACAACATATTTGGTGAAACAATGCTAAGTCTTAAAGGGGCAGTAGCCTACATTAGGTGTACAATTTTCAGCATTACTTAATCTGCAGAAATTATTTTGCTATTTATTCTGTTACCAATAATATTTACATGTATTTTTACATGTATAACATGTATAATATTTACATGATTATAATTATTATGTCTCATATTTTAAGTAAATGCAATCTTTTAGCTTCCAAAATGTAAGTAGGTATATCTAGCTGTCCGATAACACATTCTGATGGGATGGCTTGACCTGCACTTTGTAAAAACCATTGTGCATTGAGTGAATGTTGGAAAAAGATCTTGGTTCCTTTCTAAACATAGGAATGTGAATGCAAAGAGGACTCGGACCACAAAATAGGTGAATTGAACTGGCAAAAACAGTTGAGTCCTCATTCAAATTCAAGGGCAGCTTGAAAAGAAAGAGAACTGAGTTCTTTAGCTTTTTTTTCACCCTAGAGTTCACTTGAACCTTTTCACACATGCCAACAAACAGGTGTGATCATTCTACAGTGGTCCCTGCAGCCAATGCTCAAACCGGTGTGATTAGAACGCTTATTTTGGGCGTCCAGTTCCCATTGACCCAACAGTCAGCGTTTGGGCTCGCCACACTGGTTTTTCACAGAGGCATTTTCCACAAACACCTTCCTTAAAAAATGATGTCCTGAATGTGATCAGTTTATTTTTGGATGCAATGTTCAGACATTCACTGAAGTAGCTACAGCATTCAACATAATCCAAACCCGGAAAATGTTGGCTACATTAGTCCTTGCGCTAACTGAGGAAAGATTGACATAACACAAGCTGTCATATTTAGAGAACTCTCCGCTGACATAAACCACAATATGAATGAGCTAATAGCAATTACTATTTATAATTCATCACATCATGAGTGAGCTCAACATTGATCCAAATAATTGAGTGAAACACATTCTAGAAATCTAACATCATCCAACGATGGGTACTTTGTGTGCGCCGCCATATTTATTTTTCTGCGTCTACTAAAGATAATAAGAGGAGACAAGATGAGTTTGGTCTGTCTGCAGTATGCATGTTAAAGGGTGTGTGTCGTATATGGAATCATTCACTTCCCTTAATACACTCCCGGAAGTTTATCGAAAGATAAGTGAACCATTTCTTCACCTCCATTATAACATCTTTGGTCTGACAGACGTTTACGTGACACACAGAATGCATTTTAGAATGTCAACCAACATGGCGCCACACATAGCTGGCAAATAGCTTAGCATTAGCTCGTTATAATCAGTACAACCTTCAAAAAAGTATTTTACACACATCATAGGTGTCCATTGCAATCTATGAAATAATAGGAATGCAGTACTTGAAAACGTGAATAAAACTGCAAAACACCCGTCTCAACGTCAACAGTGAAGAGGTGACTCCGGGATGCTGGCCTTCAGAGTTGCAAAGAAAAAGTCATATCTCAGACTGGCAATAAAATATTAAAATGGGCAAAATAACACAGACACTGGACATAGGAACTCTGCCTAGAAGGCCAGCATCCCGGAGTCGCCTCTCACTGTTGACGTTGAGACTGGTGTTTTGCAGCTACTATTTAATGAAGCTGCCAGTTGAGGACGAGGAATCTGTTTCTCAAACTAGACACTCTAATGTACTTTTCTACTTGCTCTAATGTACTTGTCTACTTGTGCACCGGGGCCTCCCACTCCTCTTTTTATTGTAGTTAGAGCCAGTTTGCGTTGCTCTGTGAAGGGAGTAGTAGACAGCATTGTGCGAGATCATCAGTTTCTTGGCAATTTCTCGCATGGAATAGCCTTCATTTCTCAGAACAAGAATAGACTGAAGAGTTTCAGGAGAAAGTTATTTGTTTTTGGCCATTTTGAGCCTGTAATCGAACCCACAAATGCTGATGCTCCAGATACCAGATACTCAACTAGTCTAAAGAAGGCCAGTTTTTTGCTTCTTTAATCAGCACACCGTTTTCAGCTGTGCTAACATATTTGAAAAGGGGTTTTCTAATCATCAATTGGCCCAAAAATGTGCTTTTCTTTAAAAAACAAGGACATTTCTAAGTGACCCCCAAAAATAGGACAAGTTTTACCAAAGCTTATGAATAAAAGTGGTGATACAGAGGTGTATGTGCACTACTCTGGAAAGTACTTGTAAAAGAGTGCTCTGGCATCAATAAAACTGAACTTTCTGACATCAAAAACCAACCAAAGGGACAAAGCTGTACTCCAAGAGAGGGGACACTTGGGAGTAGTTTCTTAAAATGGGACAATGTGTTATCCTCAAGAATATTTGTAATATTCTGACTTGAATTACCCTTAGGCTTGTTTTCAATACAGCATGTCTTGGCTCCCTGTTTCTTTATCTTTCCAGCGTTAGATGTGTCCCATGAATAACGAATGCAACAAAAAAAAACACTTCCATGTGCCTTTCACATTCCAGTTTGATCAAATCTGTGGCGTCATTTCCATTTGTCTAGCTAGCAGATGCACAGTGGTCAAGAAAGCAACCCTGAAAGTGTTGAAGGGTTTCAGTTATGTATAAAGGAAATTCAATGTGGCCCCCTGCTTTGCTCCCCTGAAAGTACCAGAAACCCAGATGAATAACGCCCAGACGTCCCGAATCCGACACAGCCAAGCCAAGCTGAGAGAAAAGGCCTCCTTTTCATTTAGCAGAAAAATAGGCTTGTCGTCCTCCTTTTCTCCCAATTTCCCCAAGTCTTTCATTCGAAGGCTGGCTTTGTGGAGTCCATCAGCTGCCACAAAAGCCATGGGGTCCCGCTGTCCCTGTTTGGCCCCCTCAAACTGGGCTGGGTGAAACACCCCCAAGTCTGACTTAATACCAATATATAGACATGTCTGTCGCACTGCAGCGGGGGAAGTTTAACACTTTTAGCTACCATTTGACAGCGACGCCTGCCTGGGGACCAGAAATCCCAGTTCAATCCTGAGACTTTTGCCTGCAATGTAAGTCTTAAGACACTGATGTGCTATACCAGAGTTTTTTCCTCCGCAGAGGTCGAGCCACAGTGCAAAATGCCACCGCAGGCCTTTTTTATTTACTGCACTTTGGGCGCACTTTGAAAAAGTTGCCTTCAGAGACCAACCCTGTCTCGAATGTACATCAATTAAATAGGATTTCGGAAATCATACAACACACTCCGATGATACTTCAAACATTCTCGCAGCTCGTCCAGTGATCCTCTCATCTCGCATATTAGTTGCAATTCATGTAATTGCACAGACAGGCGATCAAAACAACCCCAAATTATGCGGTGGGATGATTCTAACCAACTTAGCTTTTTGAGTAGGAAATAATGAATTCATCATCAGTGGTGAGGGCAAACATCTGATTCCCCCCACAGTGTGGAGAGACTGAATAGGAGCTGCAGAGGATAGGCACACTTCAGTGTTATTAGAGAGAAGAGGTTATGATGTAGAGAGGGAGTGGTAGACGGGGAGTGAGAAAGTTGCTGGTGTAAACAGCATCAGTGTGCTAGCTTAGCAGCTATGCTTGCAAACACACGTGACGGCCCAATTGACAACATACCAACCAGTCGCACCACTGAAAAGGATCTACTGTGGTTGGGAGAGAGTTGACCTGAGAGAATCGGAAGTGTACATAGATGGAGGGAAATGAAAAGGTAAGGGGATGTATGGATGGATTTTCTGAATGAGTGAATGGATGGGAGAATGAACAACCTGATCATTGAGTGATAATACAGTTGAGGTCGAGAGAAATGGAAGGGTACGTGGATTGAGGGAGCGATGGAAAGATGATAAAATGACTCTTACATTGACTCTGGGGACAAACTCCTGTACAGATGTGTCGATTTGGGAGACATCTGGCAGTCAGGCATATAAGTGTATACAGTGGAGTGAGGTTAGGGATTAGGGGCCCTACATGTCTGCTTCCCTTTTTTCTTCACTATGCACTGTAAAGGGGTTATTGTGAATTTGACAGCTTACAGGCAGCTCCGTGGCAAGTAAAATTCTGTATTTCATATTACAGTACACCTACTGTAATATAAATATGGTATCAAAGCAAGTACTGTGTTATGACACACAGTATAATACTGTAAAATTGACTGTATTATGCTGTAAAAATAATAATAAATGCTACCGTAATCAGATTGAATGGATGAATTGATGAAATTTATTGAGGGGAGGGGTTTGCATTTCACAGTTGGCTGCTAGGTAAAGTGTTTACACATTCTACGTGAATTTGCTCAGGTTACCCCCAAAAAGTTAAATCTTGTAGCTTTAAGGTTTAAGACTTGCTGCCACTCCAATCTGTCCCCTAAACAATTGATAGGGCACTGTAATCACATAGGTGTTGAATTAGTACAGCATTCTCACTCACGGGTGCAACAAATATAGCCTCAAAATATGATGATGAGCCAAAACAATACCATGCACCCGCTAGTGTTCAAAGGGTTTATGGCGCTCCAAAGATACGGTAAAAGATACGGTATGGTACTGGAATTACAGTACCATTCGAAATACTGCAATTCTTTCCCCGCCCACAACATTTGCCCACAACGCACCATAATTTACAATATGCTTCAGTAAAACACATTTGACTGTTATTAATACCCAAAATTACCATATCATTTATTGTTTTCTATTGCAGTGTGTGAACAGAATTCCTCCGCCTGGATGTTACAGACTTTATAATTTGCTCACTTGTTGCCTGCACCATCCTCACCTCTGCCAGATTGCGGACTCAGCCAATCAGTGATTAGCCATGAACCCTCACCCCGTGGCATGCCCCGTAGCATGCATTGTTTCTAGGTCCTGATTGTTCAACCAGCCCAACCCACACTCTCTCAAGGGCATAAATAGAGCAGTCTTTTTTCCTTCCCAGTGTTGTCCTTGTGAGAGCGTGGTTGAATTGATGGCTTTGGGGTGCATGCATAAAAGTATGTTGGCTATTTGTTACTGCTTTTATCATTGCAGTGTGTACTAGCTTAGCTTTGTTTATCGACGTAATTACACCTTGTTGTTATTATTGTGTTATTGCCAACACTTTTGTCCACAATAACAAGTAACATCCTTCCCACATCGATTCCCTGTCTGCTGTGTGTGTAAATAAAGTTTCCATGTGTGTGTAAATAAAGTTTCCATTTGTGTGTAAATAAAGTTTCCATGTGTGTGTAAATAAAGTTTCCATGTGTGTGTAAATAAAGTTTCCATGTTTGTGTAAATGAAGTTTCCATGTGTGTGTAACTAAAAAGTTTCCATGTGTGTGTAAATAAAGTTTCCATGTGTGTGTAAATAAATTTTCTATGTGTGTGTAAATAAAGTTTCCATGTGTGTGTAACTCCTGTGAGGCTGCTTTATTCCCCACTCACCGGGGACGGTGTCAGTGGGTCACAGACCAGCAAACGCGTAGAGCCGGGTCGCTCTCTTTCACTATGTGTTTTGCAATGTAATTGCAAGGCAGATGACAAACTTTGAGTCGAACCCAGACCTCTCATATGAAATCAAAATCAACAAATACAGGAAGTGATTCCACAAAACCTCCAATGGGGTAGAAAAATATTTGTCCCATTTTAAAATGTATCTAATCCCACTGTTAATGAAAACGGTACTAGCAGCTTCACCAACAGTATTCCTCTATACTCTCCAAAATCCTGAGCTGGAACAGAATAGCCTGTTTTGCGCACTGACTGTAGCCTGAGAGTGACACAAAATAAAACCGACAGGCACGATTTCCAAAGATCAACTCCGATCAATCACTCAAACTCAGATTTTCAGTTTTACAATTTCTTGTCACGGTGACTCTATCCAGACTGAGTTCCACCATTTCTGAACACGACACCTTTCTGGCTTTCTCTGTCCTCTCTCTTCACATTTGGGAGAACATTCGATTATGTAGAACACGGTAGCGTTAGCCGTCCAGGAGAGCCCCTTATTGGTATTTACCTAGTTGCAGGGAAATGGAGGGGTTTCTGTGGTGACCCTGCCTGCTCTGATATCCGTCAGCGGCCCTACGACCGGCTGTAAAAAAAAATCCTCTGCGAGCCGTCAGGTGGGGGGGACCAAAGTTTTTATGTCAGGAGGATATAAATATTTCCTTTGTGTTTATTGTCCTTAATGCCAGCACCGTGACATGTGTTGGGATGTATTTTCTCCGTAGCGGTCTGACTCAGGCTACACTGTGGCTCTATTGGGACTGCTTTCTGGTCCACTGAAGGGGGACTGACAAGACATGACTGGTTTGTATGGTGTGTGGGAAGGGGAGAGTAGAAGGTGACAGCAACTCCCATGACTTCTATTTAGAACTGCAATGCCTTCAGAAAGTATTCACACCCTTGACTTTTTCCACATTCTGTTGTGTTACAGCCTGAATGTAAAATGGATTTAAAATAAAACATTTTGTCACTGGCCTGTGAATTTCTTTTGTGCAAATTATTGAAAAATTTGAAACCTGAAATGTCTTCAGTCAATACGTTTTCAACGCCTTTGTTATGGCAAGCCTACATACGTCCAGGATTAAAGATGAACACGTCACAATAATAGCGTTTAACATGATTTTTTGAATGTCTATCTCATCTCTGTACCCAAACGCATACAATTATCTGTAAGGTCCCTCAGTCAAGTAATGAATTTCAAACACATTCAGCCACAAAGACCAAGTAGTGCCTCGCAAAGAAGGGCACCTATTGGTAGATGGGTAAAAATACTAAAAGTAGACATTGAATATCCCTTTGAGCACGGTGAAGGTATTAATTACACTTTGTAGGGTGTATCTGTAGAGAGGTGCGTACTGGCGGCAGAGAAGTCAGGTGCAGGAGAGCAGAAACTGATTTACAACGATGTCGTTTAATATCCATAAACCACCGTCAACAGAACAATAAATGGGTCAAACAAAACCCGGTAAATACCAGCATACCGTTGCATAAGCACTACAAGAAACAATTACCGACAAGGACATGGGGGGGGGGAACAGAGGGTTAAATACACAACATGTCATTGATGGAATTGGAACCAGGTGTGATGGAAGACAAGACAAAACCAATGGAAAATGAAAAGTGGATCAGCGACGGCTAGAAGGTCGGTGACTTCGACCGCCGAACGCCGCCCGAACAAGGAGCGGGACCAACTTCGGCGGAAGTCGTGACAGTCGCAATATCCAGTCACTACAAAGAAGTCCTTCCTAACTCAGTTGTCAGAGAGGAAGGAAAGCTCTCAGGGATTTCATCATGAGGCCAATGATAACTTTAAAACACAGAGTTTAATGGTTGTGATAGGAGAATGGATGGATCAACAACATTGTAGTTACTCCACAATACTAACCTAATTGACAGAGTGAAAAGAAGGAATCCTGTACAGAATACAAATATTCTAAAACATGCATCCTGTTTGCAACAATACACTAAAGTAACACTGCAAAAAATGTGGCAAAGCAATTTACTTTTTGTCCTAAATACAAAGTGATATGTTTGGGCCAAATCCAATAAAACACATCACTGAGTACCACCCTCCATATTTTCAAGCATAGTGGTGCTGCATCATGCTATTGGTTTTCTTGTAATCGTTAAGGACTGGGGAGTTTTTCAGGATAAAAAAGAAACGGAATGGAGCTAAGCACAGGCAAAATCCTAGAGGAAAACCTGGTGCAGTCTGTTTTCTACCAGACACTGGTAGGAAAATTCACATTTCAGCAGGACAATAACCTAACACAAGGTAAAAATCTACCTAGACTGAATACAGTGAATGCTAGTGGCCAAGTTACAGTTTTGACTATGAAATTCTATGTCAAAACCTGAAAACGGTTGTCTAGCAATTGTCAACAACCAATTTGACAGAGCTTGAAGTATTCTGAAAAGAATAATGGGCAAGTGTTGTACAGTCTAGGTGTGGAAAGCTCTTGGAGACTTACCCAGAAATACTCAGTAATTACCCAGTAATTGCTGCCAAAGGTGCTTCTACAAAGCATTGACTCAGGGGTGTGAATACTTATATAAATCAGATATTTCTGTATTTCATTTTCAATAAATTTGCAAACTTTTCTAAAAACATGTTTTCACTTTGTCGTTGTGGGGTATTGTGTGTAGATGGGTGAGGAAAAACATCAATTGAATCCATTTTGAATTCAGGCTTTAACACAGCAACATGTGGAATAAGTCAAAGGGTATGTGTACTTTCTGAAGGCACTATATACGGACAACTACATTCAAGGGTAGAAGTACAGTTGTAGCTATTCTAATGTAGACCAATTAGTGTTGATGTCAGTGTCATTGTCATCACTCCTCCTCCTCATCTTCATAATCACTTTTATATTCCGCATAACCTTGCTATTATTGTGCATATCCTTATTCCCACTCTGTGGCATCCTGTTGTTCTTTTGGATATTCATACATTATAGTCCCCATATTTGTTCTGACCTCCCACACCACCACTCACCACTGATACTGTGGCCTGGTGAGTAAACAAACATGCTCGGCTGCACAGGATTCTGGGCCAGTGCTGTCAGGGCCTGAGTAAATATGATATGACCTGACCCCCGGGACCTTGGCAGTGCCCATTGGCATGGCTACCTGCTGTGCCCTCTCACCCCAGACGCCTCTGCCCGGGGCAGAGTGAGCTGTGAGCTATCAGCGCGTGGCGCCAGTAGGTTGGCCCACCTCCGCTTTGACAGACAGGGTGTCAGATTGGCCCCTAGACACAGTGGCCAGGGCCCAGTGCTTCACTCTGGATTATCTTTCTCCTGAGTATCTATTGTCTACGGCTGCTGCCGGTTGCCGTATTCAGTAGTGTGTTTACACACTGGTGGGCTGCCTGCGGTTGATTCTTTTTGGGTTGTGGCTAGAGAGGGGGGAGTCATTGAAAGTCCCAAAAGCTTTAGGTATGGTCGTCGCACAAACAAAGTAGGTAACCACTTAGATACCATATCAGGACAAAACAGCATGTTCCATTTCTGTATTTACAAGTAACCATTGTTAATTAAAACAGACTGCAACATAAATACACATGACATAATAAATGATGAATTTTGAGGGCATAGCATTTGGCACAAACTGAAAAGTGCACGCTGTAGGACTAAGCCGATGTCATAAAATCTAGTTTGGGTGGCAAAAAGTACCACAACACTTGGACTGCTCAACAGCAGAGACTAAAAAAAATCACATCACTGCCCAAAAATAGAAACGCCCTTTCGCCCTTCCTGGGCAATTGACCATATTGATCCGGCTTAGCAATAACGCCACAGGTAAACATAACCAAAAAACAGGAAGTCTGTTTTTAGCACGACGTGAGCACCTCTAATTGTGATAAAGGGGGCGTCCGACATGTCCCAGAAGTGCATGGAGCGCTACGGGAGAACGTTACGAGAGAGGAGCTGACATGGCAGCGTTGTGTGTGCCAGGGATCTCTCCCTATGCCACGGCCCCGTAGACTGTGATTTATGGCAGGCCCAGGAGGCTGACACTCATCTTCCGTGGAGGAAGGGAGGAAAGGAACAGGAAGCTCTTTATTTTCAGCTCATCAAGCTCAGGAGTGATGGCTACCTGCTGTATGGCTGTATATTGTAGTGTAGTGGAAGTGGGGTGGGCGGAGGAGGTGGCATGAAAAAAAGAGGCCCCAGTTTAAAAATAGTGGACTTCCTGTCTGGTTTGTCTGACGTCGTTCACAGCACCTGGTACTGTTTTCGCTATCATAGTTTCATGCAGTATTCGATCCTCTTAGGGTTAGAAAATAGTCTTTGAAATCTTTCCACCAAATCAATGGATTTTCCCAAATAAATTCTCTCTCTTATAGGATTCCTTATTGCGCATCAAAGTCTATACTGGTCAATGACGAGAACAGGAGCATTCCAGTCCCTTCCTCATGTCTTCACTCCAAACGGATTCTTTCAGAAGACAGAGATATCTATTCCAGGGAGAGGTGTAGCGGACATCCCAAAGAGCACCTGCAATTGTGCTGAATTAGAAATCGATAGCGCTGTTCTATATTAATTACCCGCCCAAGGCAGCAGGGGAGGCGGGAATGGAAAACGACGAGCGCGGTTGGTTGGGGCCCTTCACTCTGTGTGTGTGTGTGTGTGTGTGTGTGTGTGTGTGTGTGTGTGTGTGTGTGTGTGTGTGTGTGTGTGTGTGTGTGTGTGTGTGTGTGTGTGTGTGTGTTTGTGTGTGTGTGTGCGTGTGTGCGTGTGTGTGCGTGTGCATGCGTGTGTGTCTTGCAATCTGTACCCTAAACACCAAACTCATTATGGCTCCAATCAATGAACAGGCCTAACGGATGACTGATCTGTGTTCTGTTTTAGAGACACCTTCTTCTCTCTTTCTTACCTCCCTTGTCCCTCCATCGTGGCTGACTGTGGGTTATAGTAAGGTTCTCTAGGGCAGAGCTGAACTGCCATGTGACACAGTGACATGCCACTGACTGACAACTCTGTCTTCTCTACTCTTTGGGGTGATATGATCTGTCACTGAAACTGAAAGGAACAGTTTGAATATGTCTTTATTCTAGGCATTATAAAATTGAAAAGGATGTATTAGATCACAGAATGCCCTTGCCATCATTGGGGCCCATTTTGACAGAGCAAATAAAAATAGAACGTGTCAAACAAGATTATAATACTCCTTAGAATTAGTCCTTAGATTTCTTTCAATACATCTTATTCTGTGTGGTCCATTTCAAATGTAACACTATACAAGAGGTACAAATCAGACAATCAGACTTTCAATTTCAAGCTGAGGCTTTGTGGTGTAACAATGTGTGAAAAGGTTCATCAGGCTAGCGAGCTAACCACATTTACACTATATGTGCAAAACTATGTGGACACCGCTTTAAATGATTGGATTTGGCTATTTCAGCCACACCAGTTGCTGATGTGTGTATAAAATCGACCACACAGTCATACATTCTCCATAGAGAAACATCGGCTGTAGAATGGCCTTACTGAAGAGCTCAGTGAAATTCAACATTGCACCGTCATAGGATGCCACCTTTCCAACAAGTCAGTTCGTCAAATTTCTGCCCTGCTGGAGCTTCACCGGTCATCTGTAAGTGCTGTTATGTGAAGTGGAAACGTCTAGGAGCAACAACGGCTCAGCCGCGAAGTGGTGGCCACACAAGCTCACAGAACGGGACCACCAAGTGCTGAAGTGCTTAAAAATTGTCTGTTCTCGGTTGCAACACTCACTACCTAGTTCCAAACTGCCTCTGGAAGCAACGTCAGCAGAAAAGCTATTAGTCAAGAGATTCATGAAATGGGTTTCCATGGCCGAGCAGCCGCACACAAGCCTAAGATCACCATATGCAATGCCAAGCGTTGGCTGGAGTAGGGTAAAACTCGCCGCCATTGGACTCTGGAGCAGTGAAAACGCGTTCTCTTGAGTGATGAATCACGCTTCAACATCTGGCAGTCCGATGGTCAAATCTGGGTTTGGCGGATGCCAGGAGAACGCTACCTGCCCCAATGCATAGTGCCAACTGTAAAGTTTGGTGGAGGAGGAATAATAGTTTGGGGCTGTTTTTCATGGTTCGGACTAGGCCCTTTCATTCCAGTGAAGGGAAATCTTGACGGTATAGCCTACAATGACGTTCTAGATGATTCTGTGCTTCCAACTTTGTGGCTACAGTTTGGGGAAGATGGATTAGATGGTTTAAATTTTTTGGGCATATTAACCTATACAGTCCAAATAATGATAATACAAGCTTCTTTGAAAAAATATATAACAATTTATCAACTCTACAAGCAACATTATAGACTATTATTATGTGGGGGATTTCAATACGGTTTTAAAGACCAACATGGACCGTAAAGGAAATCACACTACAAGCTATCACCCTTAGGCACTTAAGGAAATCATGAACGTCATGGATATATTGGAATTAGTGGATATATGGAGGTTTAAATACCCTGACCTAGTGAGATATACATGGCGGAGGCTAAATAAAGCTAATCGTCTTGATTACTTTCTTATGTCATTCTCTCTGGCACCAAAAGTTAAAGTTAAAAAGTGTTGATAGGGGACAGAATGCGGTCGGATCATCACATAATTGGCATGTACAGTGCCTTGCGAAAGTATTCGGGCCCCTTGAACTTTGCGACCTTTTGCCACATTTCAGGCTTCAAACATAAAGATATAAAACTGTATTTTTTTGTGAAGAATCAACATCAAGTGGGACACAATCATGAAGTGGAACGACATTTATTGGATATTTCAAACTTTTTTAACAAATCAAAAACTGAAAAATTGGGCGTGCAAAATTATTCAGCCCCCTTAAGTTAATACTTTGTAGCGCCACCTTTTGCTGCAATTACAGCTGTAAGTCGCTTGGGGTATGTCTCTATCAGTTTTGCACATCGAGAGACTGACATTTTTTCCCATTCCTCCTTGCAAAACAGCTCGAGCTCAGTGAGGTTGGATGGAGAGCATTTGTGAACAGCAGTTTTCAGTTCTTTCCACAGATTCTCGATTGGATTCAGGTCTGGACTTTGACTTGGCCATTCTAACACCTGGATATGTTTATTTTTGAACCATTCCATTGTAGATTTTGCTTTATGTTTTGGATCATTGTCTTGTTGGAAGACAAATCTCCGTCCCAGTCTCAGGTCTTTTGCAGACTCCATCAGGGTTTCTTCCAGAATGGTCCTGTATTTGGCTCCATCCATCTTCCCATCAATTTTAAACATCTTCCCTGTCCCTGCTGAAGAACAGCAGGCCCAAACCATGATGCTGCCACCACCATGTTTGACAGTGGGGATGGTGTGTTCAGGGTGATGAGCTGTGTTGCTTTTACGCCAAACATAACATTTTGCATTGTTGCCAAAAAGTTCAATTTTGGTTTCATCTGACCAGAGCACCTTCTTCCACATGTTTGGTGTGTCTCCCAGGTGGCTTGTGGCAAACTTTAAACAACACTTTTTATGGATATCTTTAAGAAATGGCTTTCTTCTTGCCACTCTTCCATAAAGGCCAGATTTGTGCAATATACAACTGATTGTTGTCCTATGGACAGAGTCTCCCACCTCAGCTGTAGATCTCTGCAGTTCATCCAGAGTGATCATGGGCCTCTTGGCTGCATCTCTGATCAGTCTTCTCCTTGTATGAGCTGAAAATGTAGAGGGACGGGTAGGTCTTGGTAGATTTGCAGTGGTCTGATACTCCTTCCATTTCAATATTATCGCTTGCACAGTGCTCCTTGGGATGTTTAAAGCTTGGGAAATCTTTTTGTATCCAAATCCGGCTTTAAACTTCTTCACAACAGTATCTCGGACCTGCCTGGTGTGTTCCTTGTTCTTCATGATGCTCTCTGCGCTTTTAACGGACCTCTGAGACTATCACAGTGCAGGTGCATTTATACGGAGACTTGATTACACACAGGTGGATTGTATTTATCATCATTAGTCATTTAGGTCAACATTGGATCATTCAGAGATCCTCACTGAACTTCTGGAGAGAGTTTGCTGCACTGAAAGTAAAGGGGCTGAATAATTTTGCACGCCCAATTTTTCAGTTTTTGATTTGTTAAAAAAGTTTGAAATATCCAATAAATGTCGTTCCACTTCATGATTGTGTCCCACTTGTTGTTGATTCTTCACAAAAAAATACAGTTTTATATCTTTATGTTTGAAGCCTGAAATGTGGCAAAAGGTCGCAAAGTTCAAGGGGGCCGAATACTTTCGCAAGGCACTGTATATTACTCTAACAGAATTTCCACATGGGCGAGGATATTGGACATTTAATCAAAGCCTACTGGATGATAACTTTTTATTTTTTTATATATTTTTTTTATAACTAGGATAGAATAATTTACAACTGACTTTTTCCGACATAACATAGATACAGCAGATCCCCTTATTGCATGGGACACTTTTAAATGTGCCTTTAGAGGCCATGCGATTCAGTACCTACCTATAAAACAAAAGCAATTTAAATCAAAAGATTACATTTCAACAAAGGACATGGAAGGACTAACAGTACAGCTAAATGGCAATAAAAACTGTACCATAGAGGCACAGTGTCACGCCCTGACCTTAGAGAGCCTTTTATTCTCAAATTGGGTTAGGTCGGGGTGTGACTAGGGTGCGTACTCTAGTTTTGTTATTTCTATGTTGGCCTGGTATGGTTCCCAATCAGAGGCAGCTGTCTATCTTTGTCTCTGATTGGGGATCATATTTAGGCAGCCTTTTCCCACTGGGTTTTTGGTAGGATCTTGTTTGTTTGTGTGTAGTTGCCAGTGAGCACTGCATTTTACTTCACGTTTCGTTTCGTTCTGTATTGTTTTGAGTTAGTGCATGTTGCACCTCTTATGTTGTTTGTTTCCTTTTTGTTTTGTAAGTTTCACAAAAATAAAGATGTGGACCTCAGAGAAACTACTCTAGTTTTGTTATTTCTATGTTGGCCTGGTATGGTTCCCAATCAGAGGCAGCTGTCTATCTCCTTGGTCCGTCTCTCCACACAGCCGGGACACACAGAATATGTTAGAGGAAAAACAAAAAGAAATGGACAAACTTATTCAAGAAAGATCCAGTGTAATATATTATAAAAATAAACCGAACTGGATGGAATATGGGGGAAAATGCACCAAATTCTTTTTCAATCTTCAACATAGAAATGCTACTATTTTGAAAGGGAATATGTTTTATTTTCGGTCTCCTCCATCTCCAGTAACTGAAGCTAATTGTATGGATTTTTTCCCTATTAATAACTTATTAATAATAATTTTCCCTATTAATAACTTCTTGATGCAATTAAAGCCTCTAAGGCTGGGAAGACTCCAGGGCTGGATGGCATAGCAGTGGAAGCAATGCAACTTTTACATTACCATGTAGTTTACCAATAAAAAGGTCTGACGGGGATGTGGACATACTCGGTATACATATCCCGAAAGAAAGAAATGATCTCACTCCAATACATTTTTATAGAAAGTTTGCAAATATAGATAAGATCTTGCTACCATGGAAAGGAAAATACCGGTCTATTTGCAGAAAAATTACCCGGATGAACTATTTAGTCATATCACAGTTTACCTACTTGCTTATGGTTTCGCCTACACCTCGTGACCTGCGTTTTAAATTATATGAACAAAAAATATTCAATTTTATTTGGAACGGCAAGCCAGACAAAATTAAAAAGGCCTATTTATATAACGAATATGAATTCGGAGGGCAGAAATGATTAAATATTAAAGCATTAGACCCCTCACTAAAGGCATCAGTCATACAAAAGTTATACTATATCTGAAATGGTTCTCTCGTAAACTGGTAAAAATGTCTCACCCCATGTTCAAGAATGGCCTTTTTCCCTTTACTCAGATTACAACTGCTCACTTTTGGTTATTTGAAAACTAAATAATCTCCAATAATCTGCAACATATTTTTTTTTAAACAAGCCTTAGAAAGTTGGTTGTAATTTCAGTTTAATCCACCTGAAAAGACAGAACAAATAATGCAACAAATATTGTGGTTTAACTCAAATATACTAATTGATCATTTTTTAAAAATCTATAAAAAAGGTATAATTTTTGTAAATGATATCATAAATAAGACTGGTGGAATTGTGTCACACATGCAGCTAACACAGACATAGGGAAGTGTCTGCTCTACCAAATATTACAACCAACTAATGGCAGCATTTACCACATTTCCACAAAAATGGAAGAGGCAAGTAGAAGGGGGACAAAGTAAGGAACTTGTCTGTCGGCCCTGCATAAATGGTTAAAGAAAATTGTGATAAATAACTACCTATACGAATTTAATTTAGGGACCAAAGAATGGACAGCTGTGCCGTATAAATTGCAAAGTAGTTGGGATGAGATTTTCAATGTACCGATTCCATGGCACATGGTATGTGAATTGAAACGCAAAACAACGCCAGAGTCAATATATCGCATTTTTGTATTTAAATGATTATACAAAATTCATGCAACCAATAGAATGTTATATATATGGGGGATACAATCTTCCCAGCTCAGATTTTGCTGTGAGGAGGCAGAGTCATTAGATTATTTTGTTTTGGTACTGTCCGTTTTTGGCCAGAGGTCCAGGAATGGCTGAAGAATTGCAACATTTACCTAGAACTAACACTGCAGATAGCAATACTGGGTGATTTGAAAAGTCATAGTCAATCAATCAATAATATAATAATTATTTTAGCAAAAATGTTATCTTTAATTTACAATCTGTAGAAGCTATGAGAATAGAAAAGTTCAGTACATTTTGTGAAGCATTACAGCACAATTGGAAAATATATGGCAAATAGAAATCCAAAATGGGTGGTATTAATTCTTAAGGATCAGTGTCCCGCTAGAGGGACAACTTCCGGGAAACTGGAGGGCGCGCAATTCAAATAAATAATCATAAATATTATGGATTTTAAACATTTTGGTACATATATCTTATTTAATATCTTATATCGGCTGAAAGCTTAAATTCTTGTTAATCTAACTGCACTGTCCAATTTACAGTAGCTTTTACAGCGAAATCACGCCATGCAATTGTTTGAGCACGGTGCCCCATATCAATATATTTTTCCACCGGCACAGGTTTCATATAACGACTAAATATTCACTTACTTTTTGAAAATCTTCCTCTGATTTTTCATCCAAAGGGCTCCAGCTTTAACATTGTGGTGTCGTTTTGTTAGATAAAAATCTTCTTTATATCCCAAAAAGTCTGTTTAGTTGGCGCCATCAATTTGGGTAATCCACTCGTTCAACTTGCAGAGAAAGGAATCTGAAAATCTACTTTGTTTCAACAAGTCAAAATACATTTCAATTTACTCCTCAGACACCCTAAAATGTAATCAAACTATAATATATCTTTCGGAAAGAAGTATTTTCAATAGGAAACCGATTTTAGCAGTTGCATAATGTCTTCATTGTGTGTGCAAACACAGATTTCCAAGACTGTGTCCTACTAAAACTGTTCGTTTTTGAAGTTACAAGCCTGAAACCTTGAACATTGCATCCAGGGAGATAATTTTCAATATGACCTTTTTCTTGCGTTTCTAAGAGAATGGTCTCTCAAATAAATAAAAAATTGGTTTTTCTTGGTGGTTTTTCTTTGTATTTTCTCCTACCATATCTATTGTGTTATATTATCCTACATTATTTTAACATTTCTACAAACTTCAAAGTGTTTTCAAATAATCACAGCTATAACCATTGCTAAAAGTGATTCTAATATGTGTTGACTCAGGGGGTTGAATACTTATTTATTATTACTGTTTTATTTTTCATTAATCTTTCAAGCATGTTAGAATTTGTCTTCCACTGACATTACAGAGTATGTTGTATAGATTGTTGAAAAAAAATAATTAATTAATATTAATCCATTTTAATCCCAATTTGTAACAAAATGTGAATACTGTCACGCCCTGACCTTAGAGAGCTAATTATGTCTCTATTTTGGTTTGGTCAGGGTGTGATTTGGGTGGGCATTCTATGTTCATTTTCTATGTTTTGTATTTCTTTGTGTTTGGCCGGGTGTGGTTCTCAATCAGAGGCAGCTGTCTATCGTTGTCTCTGATTGAGAATCATACTTAGGCAGCTTTTTCCCACCTGTGTTTTGTGGGTAGTTGTTTTCTGTTTTGTGTCTGCACCAGGCAGAACTGTTTTGTTCCATTTTGTTATTTTGTCTCAGTGTCCAGTTTAAATAAATGATCGTGAACACGTACCACGCTGCTCTTTGGTCCACTCCTTCGACGACAAGCGTCACAAATACTTTCTGAAAGTACCGTAAATGGACTGATCCACTCTAAGTAGTTTTTTTTTTACTCATCTATGTTTTGGCATTAACATGATTCAACTTAACAGTTAAGAGCACACAAATCAGCAAATCAATGGTGCTTGAGAGTCATCTCTAGTTTTTCCAATAATGAATAGCAAATGTCAAAGCAGCACATTGCCATTATGAAGAAAGCACCATCTCTTTCATGGGGGTTTGGAAATAGTATGCTTAATCATAGTACTCATACACACTACACACATCAAGGGAATACAAGGTTTGTGACTCCTGTGTGTCCCTGTACACTTCAGAAAGTAGCCTACACTTTTAGCTGGATCCTATTCCAATGTGAAGGGCCAAATTGCCTTCCTCGAGCAAGCAAGAGAATGTGATCGTGTAATTTTTTTGAATGGAAAAGTATTCTTATGTGTTTACATCAAATACCCTACCCCTTGAAAGTTGTGTAATGATATAGCATATGTGATGAATGATGAACACGGGCAATCAACAGCTGCAGTGTAGCTCTTTGGATAACCACATATCATGGAATAGGCTACGAAAGGCTGTGAAAGTTCAAAAAGACAAAAGAGTGACACGTGGAATTAGTTTATTTGGATGGATGGTTGACATGACAGAATGGTAAACAGATATCTAAAAGGTGGGACATAAAAGGACATACAAGTTACACAGGGGGCCCTGAAATTGTTGACACTCTTGATAAAAATTTGCAAAACTGACTATATCATATAAATAATTCAAAGCTGAGCTACATGTACATGTGCATTTGGAAAGTATTCAGACCCCTTGATTTTTTTCCCCCACATTTTTTAGGTTACAGTCTTATTCTAAAATGTTCACTCATCAATCTACACACAATGTCCTATAATGACAAAGCAAAAACAGGTTTTTAGAAATGTTTGCAAATGTATTTCAAATAAAAAACAGAAATATCGTATTAACATAAGTATTCAGAAGCTTTGCTATGAGCTGGCCGCGCGGCCTAACTGAGCAATTGGGGGAGAAGGACCTTAGTCAGGGAGGTAAACCGAGAACCTTCCAGAAGGACAACCATCTGTGCAGCACTTCAACAATCAGGCCTTTATGGTAGAGTGGTCAGATGGAAGCCACTCTTTAGTAAAAGGCACATGACTCCGCTTGGAGTTTGCCAAAAGGCACCTAAAGGACTCTCAGACCATGAGAAACAAGATTCTCTGGTCTGATGAAACCAAGATTGAACTCTTTGACCTAGTCTCCCAGTCACTGCCACTGAAAAACATCCCCACAGCATGATGCTGCCACCACCATGCTTCACCGTAGGGATGGTGCCAGGTGCCAGGTTTCCTCCAGACATGACGCTTGACATGCCAAGCGTCATGTCTGGAGGAAACCTGACACCATCCCTACGGTGAAGCATGGTGGTGGCAGCATCATGCTGTGGGGATGTTTTTCAGTGGCAGTGACTGGGAGACTAGTCAGGATCGAGGGAAAGATGAATGGAGCAATGTACAGAGATCCTTGATGTAAACCCGCTGAAGGTCGCTCAGGACTTCAGACTGGGGCAAAGGGTCCCTTTCCAACAGGATGACAACCCTAAGCACACAGCAGGAGTGGCTCCGGGACAAGTTTCTGAATGTCCTTGAGAGGCCCAGCCAAAGCCCGGACTTGATCAGCCAAAGCCCGGACCCAATCTAGCATCTCTGGAGAGACCTGAAATTAGCTGTGCAGCGATGCTCCCGTCCAACCTGACAGAGCTTGAGAGGATCTGCAGTTAAGAATGGGAGAAACTCCCCAAATACAGGTGTGCCAAGCTCATACCCAAGAAGACTTGAGGCTGTAATCGTAAAAAAATTAAAAATAAATACTGAGTAAAGGGTCAGAAAACATATGTAAATGTGATATTTCAGTTTTTGAATCTATTTTAGAATAAGGCTGTAACGTAACAAAATGTGAAAAAATGTAAGGGGTCTGAATACTTTCTGAATGCACCGTACCTCTGTGGCATTTCACCAATGCAGTCTCTTCTCACCCTCCCCCCACCCTCACACACCATAATTAACATCCAAATTAGCGTCGCAGACACAGAGACGAATATTCCTTTCTCTTTCTTCTCTTTTACACTGGCTCTCATCTCCGGCATATGATCTTTTCCATTACAATGAGTTGGGTGAAAATATGTGGCAAACACAACATTCATTTTGATGATCTGCTGCAGCTCAAATCAGTTACATTCCATCATGGGCGGATTGGCCATCCGGCAATTCTGGCAAATGACTGAAGGGCCGGACCATCTTTTTTTGCACTATTTCTCTGTTGTCATTATTTTCTATATTGAGCATTTGGCTGACCGTTGGGCAAAGGCCGGCCCCCCTACCTAAATGGGCCAGCACAGATCTCTGATTGGCTGAGCTGACGTGGCACAAATTCACTTTCAAAGTCAAACTTATATCATCAAAAGAGTGAGACCGAGAGTGATTGCGATACCGCGAAGTTCTGGTTCTGCTGGTCAGAGTGCTTTGTCTGTGTCCGTGAGAAAGGGCAGACCCTCTGCTGTGGTGCAGTCGATGTACAGTAGGGAGAAAACAGAGAGAGACACTCTCGCGCACACTGACACAGATCATGTAGCCTACTACTGCCAGTTCGGCCTAATATTTTGTCTGTATATTGTATAATAAAAAGCCAGCTCATGCTTTATGTTGTCCGTATATTGTATGAAATATTTGTCATAACTACTTTAGTAGGCTAATCGGAATGGGGATCCGGTGGGAACATTTGCAAAATCGTCTAACAAGTCATTAGATTGACTTTTATAACACACAGCTAGGCAATAGCCATCTACTAGAAATGTATACTATGCTTTTAATAAACACAAGACATCAGGTATTACAATTAGGGGACTGGCTGTGTATTTTTAATGTTTTATCAGCTGAAAGGCCCGGCAATTTTTGATAGAAAGATACACACTTGAAATGCACACATTTGTAATATGTAGTTTGAATGTTATAAGATATTATATAAGCCATTGGTCATCATATCGAGCTAAAATATCAATAAACTGGCAGTACATGTATCAGTGTGTGTGTGTAGCTCGCTCTCTCGCCGTTTTCTCCCTACATCCACTATACCTGACTGCTGCAACAGCAGCTGAGATGTTTGTGCTGCTAAGCCTAGCATCACTGTGACCAGAAGACCAGGGGACAACACTGTCTGCGCTGGGCCCAGCAACCTGCTATGGTATATGTTATAGTAATGAACCCTTACGATAGGTGGGACATGTATGATAGCCAGGCACTTATTTTTGAAATATAAGTAGCTAGGCTTTTATAAGGAGTTATGAGGAATTATAAGGAATTAGACATTTATTCAGTCATCTGAATTTTTTTACCTAATAAATGTTTTTATTCATTCACAACTAGGATGTTACTGTGCCCGGCACAGGCAGTGTGGTCCTCTGATCTTCCGGGTACTGGTGCTGTGAAATGCCAGGGCCGAATTTTTGTCCCAGTCCGCCCTCGCATCCCATTAAATATTCAATGGATTTTGGCTCTGATTATGGTTTGGAAGAATGGGAGTATGCACCATGCGGACGCGGTATGGACACGCACATTGATTGCAAATGCAGCAAATAGATCTTTTTTTTTATGACTTCCCTTCTTCTCATTTGTTATAAAGTAGCTTGCTTCTATTTTCTGCAACAAAAAAAATTACCCACTGGGGTTCAGAGCTATGCAGTATGCACCATTCTGTCGACACACATTTTCTAAACACGTTCAATGTTTTTTGAATGGTTGGACTGGCAGTCACATGAAGTGTTCCTATGAAAGTACTGTGGTCCGAGGGGCTTTGTCCCATTTAGTAATTCTATGGCATACACTTTGTTATGCAAGTACTGAGGATTAGTTACTGCGTAGGTTATGGAGAGGGCCAAAGCTATGTAGAGTAGTGCATGCAGGCAAAGCATTTTACAACCATGTTAGCTTGTAGTGATGACTAGGTTCATATGTTTCATAGTTTCACATGAATGTATTTGAATGGAATGATGAGTAGGTGCCTACTTTTATTTGCACCGCCTTGTTGCACATTGCATCGTTGGACACGCATGTTTTGTCACCACCGAGAGACGTCCCCAGACCATTTTCACATGTTCCCAGTAGAACCAAACTGATATGAACTATTTTTGTTTGTTATTTCTATTGAACTGTGGCTTGTAAATCCGTTAGACCTGTACACCAAATGTGGTCAATCAATCAATTAATCAATCACATTTATTTCATAAAGCCCATTTTACAACCGCAGTTGTCACAAAGTGCTATACAGATAACCAGTCTAAAACAAGAGCAAGCAATGCAGATGTAGAAGCACAGTGGCTAGGAAAAACTCCCTAGAAAGGCAGGAACCTAGGAAGAAACCTAGAGAGGAACCCGGGCGCTGAGGGGTGGCCAGTACACTTCTGGCTGTGCGGGTGGAGTTTAGCCATTTAGAGTACGGCCATTTAGGCCAGATCATTCTTCAAGACGTTTAAGCGTTCATAGATGACCAGCAGGGTAAGATAATAACCACAGTGCTTATAGAGGGTGCCGTCAGTTGACTTTTCATAGCCGAGCATTCAGAGGTCGAGAGAGAGAGTGAGAGACAGAGAGATACCCTTTTCAAACTAAACATGCATGCTGCCTACAGCGAGTGCAAAATGCTTGATTGGCTGTACATTCAATGCAATTTTAAAAGCAAAATGCTACAGCCCACACTTTTATTGTTCAATATTGTTGTTCAATGTTCTATCTCCTGCCTTGTTATAGACTCTGAGATACACTATGATGTTGAGCTCCTATCGCACAGTAGCCTATGTCTGTACTGTCAAATCTTTTACATAAGGTAGCGGTTTATTTACTGTGTTGGCAGAATGTTTGAATCTTTTGCATTCCGTTTATGCTGCATTTGGCAAAGGACTGGGACAATTTCTGAAAGAGAAAACTATGGCGCTTAGCGCTGACTTTCCTCCGAGCCTAATGTGCCAGACTGCCAGCGGGATTCTGAAACATTGTCTAGGCTACTCAGTTTTGTTTTAAATTACAGTAGCCTACAAACTTTAATAACTGAAATATTTCAAAGTAAAATATAAACCGTTTCCGTGTTCACCGGTGGAATTTGACTGTAGGCTATAAACCGGCTTCCAATGGGATTGCATTACTAACCAAACCAAAAGATCAAGAATTTATTCTGCAATGGTTATGAAAATAAAATAAATAGGATTAGATTCCTATGTCTAATTATTCCAAAAATAAAACACTGATTTCCGATCTTCTCACTAATGGCAAATTACTGCATCTTATCATGTTTTTATGAATAAGTGTGTCATCATATCCACCATTTGCACAAAGTACTTACATGCCTTCTTGCGATGCAATACTTCAACCACTAGAAAATGTCTAAAGTTTGTGTGGAGGAAAGGACATTCTCAAACCAAGTTCCGTTTTTATTGTGCAGATCAGAATGTAAGGAGCTCCTCCTTTGTGGATCTATATGGATTATTTTGGGAATCTCACCTACTACTGGTTTACCGGTATACTATGTACTGGATATAGACTAAATACTGCATGTACCAGCTTGTGTTGTAAATGATTAGAAACCCCCCCACTCCAACCAGACCCTAATCTATAGTAGCTCTGATATGCCACGTTGCTCCACCTCCATGCCCAGTGTTTCTCTATCCATTCCTGGGTAGACCACAGGGGGTGCACTTTTTGTTTTAGCCTAGTGCTAACATACCAGATGAATCTTAGGCTTGGTGGCAGTGCAATCCATGAAGGTTCACGAAGAATGGATCGAGAAACAATGTACAGCCAGTTGCTTCGCCACGATAGACTCCAACCAGCATCACTGGCGAAAACACTGAAGAGTTGCATCCCAATAATGTCTCCTTCCTTCTGAAGTGTAAACTCGTTCATTACACCCACACGTTTAAAAGCATTGGATTGGTGTAGCAAGGACATTTCTATCAAAGCTATTGTAGTTGTATTTTTTGGTTTTTATTTCTATTAGATTGTCAATGTTTATTTTGGTTGTAGTTGTAGACCTGATTTGCTAGTTTTAATTTAGTTTTAGTTGTATTAAAATATTTTCTATTTTGTTTTTTAATATTATTTCCTTTTAGTTTTAGGGACAGAAAGCATGCTTTTGAGGCCATGTGTTTTTTGGGATGTAATTTCTTGCAACTGGGGGGGGGGGGTAATACATAAGATAATGGGTCAAAGGTTAGGTTAGGTTTAAATTATAAAGTCAATCTCAAGTTGACTTGGATTTAAATATTGCAGAGACTGGTGCAACAAAATATGGTGGAAGAAAACGCTCTCGCCCACGTTTACACCAATCCAATGCTTTAGTAGTACACACAAGAAGAATCAAGTTCGCTTCCTAGACAATGTTTTTCCCTGTAAGCTAGTGATAACTAGTGATACTAAATGGACAAGCTAGGCCTATTTGAAACATCACCATCTTAAAGATAGTAGTTTCAGTACAGTTTTCATTCATTGAATAGGTTTGTTAATTATTTTGTTTCAGTTTACTATTCTTTTTTTCATGATATTTTTTCACTTTAATTTACGATAATAATGTTGGTTTCCATAAACACGTACATTTCTTTCAAAGCCATGAAGGAAAGTTGTCACGATCGTCGTAGTGAGGAGACCAAAGTGATGTGAATACATACTTTTAAATGTAAGACGAATGAACACGAAGTACACTACACAAACAAAATAACAAAACGACCGTGACCGCTATCAACACTGAGTGAAAACATGCAACATCACATAGACAATCACCCACAAATTACCCAAGGAATATGGCTGCCTAAATATGGTTCCCAATCAGAGACAACGATAAACAGCTGCCTCTAATTGAGAACCAATCTAGGCAACCATAGACATACAAAACACCTAGACTAGCAAACAACCCCATAAACATACAAAAACCCTAGACAGGACAAAAACACAACAAACCACTCCTTGTCACACACTGACCTAACCAAAATAATAAATAAAACAAAGATAACTAAGGTCAGGGAGTGACAGTACCAGCACCAACCTAAACCGATACGGGAGGGTATGGGTGGGCATTACTCCGCGGTGGCGGTTCTGGTGAGGGACGTGGACCCCATTTCACTTCTGACTCGGCCCACTTACGTAATGTCTCTGGAGCGGGAACACTCACCACCAGCGACGGACAAGCAGGAGACTCCGGCAGCTCAGGACAGACGGGAGACTCCGGCAGCTCAGGACAGACGGGAGACTCCGGCAGCTCAGGACAGACGGGAGACTCTGTAGGGAGGAGACGGAGAGACAGGCTGGTACGGGGGGCTGCCACCGGAGGCCTGGTCTGTGGAGGAGGCACCCGATAGACCGGACCGTGGAGGCGCACTGGAGGTCTCAAGCACCGAGCCTGTACAACCCTACCTGGCTGGATGGTCCCCGTAGCCAGGCCAGTGCGGCGAGGTGGAATAGACCGCACTGGGCTGTGCTGGCGAACCGGGGACACCATGCGCAGGGCTGGTGCCATGTACCCTGGCCCGAGGAGACGCACTTGAGACCAGATGCGCTGAGCCGGCTTCATGGCACCTGGCTCGATGCCCACTCTAGCCCGGCCGATACGAGGCGCTGCGATGTAACGCACCGTGCACCTCACGGCATAACACGGTGCCAGCCCGGTCCACCTCTCTCCATGGTAAACATGGGGAGTTGGCTCAGGTCTCCTACCTGACTTAGCCACACTCCCCGTGTGCCCCCCCCCCCCCAATACATTTTTGGGGCTGCCTCTCGTCCCAGCCGTGCTGCCGTGCTGCCTCCTCATATCGTCGCCTCTCCGCTTTCGCTGCCTCCAGCTCTGTCTTGGGGCGGCAATATTCCCCAGCCTGTGCCCAGGGTCCTTTGCCGTCCAAAATCTCCTCCCATGTCCAGGAGTCTGGAGATCGCTGCTGCTGCCCGTTACCACGCTGTTTGGTCCTTGGTTGGTGGGTGATTCTGTCACGATCGTCGTAGAGAGGAGACCAAAGCGCAGCGTGATGTGAATACATACTTTTAATGTAAGACGAATGAACACGAAGTACACTAAACAAACAAACAAAATAACAAAACGAACGTGACCACTATCAACACTGAGTGCAAACATGCAACATCACATAGACAATCACCCACGAATTACCCAAGGAATATGGCTGCCTAAATATGGTTCCCAATCAGAGACCACGATAAACAGATGCCTCTAATTGAGAAACAATCTAGGCAACCATAGACATACAAAACACCTAGACTAGTAAACAACCCCATAAACATTCCTTGTCACACCCTGACCTAACCAAAATAATAAAGAAAACAAAGATAACTAAGGTCAGGGCGTGACAAAGTGAACAAGCGCACACTAGAGTAGTAAGGAGAGATTATTGGCAAGTAAGCCATTTTTCCAACATCATCATCGCTGGTGGACCACAATTTTTTGGGAAAGTTGAAGCTCATTTACTGAATTTCATTTACTGAAATGCTATTTGGAGAACAGCAAAAACGAACAAAAATGACCCCTGCTATTATCACCTTGGCCGCTGTAGGTACATTCACGTCAGTCGATCTACAAAAACCACATAGCCTATTAGCGATACATTTGTAATGTTATACTCCTGAAAGGGATTACAGAGGTTATAGAGTAAACAACACAATTATCACAACACATAGGTTGTAATATGGCTGGTTTTCCTGGCTTGGCTTCACCAGCGATTTTACCCACACACGGCTATTGGTGTCAGCACAATGGACAGGGTACATTGCGGTGTATGTAGAGGGGCTTTGGAAAGCTACTGGGTGGTTAGGTATGACTCCTTTGCGTTTCCATAAAAATATGAGTCAAGTTTACTGTTGAAGCTGCTCCGCGCCTAGCTAGCTGTAAAAATTGTGCGTGTTATTAGCCTCAGCCTATTGAGCTGGCTTGAACTAGCTTATCTGTCACGACGGATATCAGAGAAACAAAGGAGAAGCAGTAGCATCAGACCACAGAGGCCGCCACCAAGCCCAGCAGTGATGAGCTCCAGCTGCTCTGTGTGCAAAGCCTACCTACACCAGGATAATGGCTCCACAGCCGTCTCCACCTTCGACTGTTCCTGATGATCTTGAAACAGAGGAGCCAGCCCAGGTTAGCCTAGAATCCTACCCTAGCCACAGGTTTCATGTGCCAAAAATGTTAATTTAATAGCAACTCGGTTACTGCAGAAGCTATCATGGTTTTCTTGGTAGCCTACTGGTTTTCATATCTGTTTGGAGGAAGAAGAAGGATGAGTACAACCCCAAGAACACCATCCCAACCATGAAGCATGGAGGTGGAAACAGCTTTCCTTGGGGATGCTTTTCTGCAAAGGGGACAGGACGACTGCACCGTATTGAGGGAGGATGGATGGGGCCATGTATCACGAGATCTTGGCTAACAACCTCCTTCCCTCAGTAAGTGCATTGAAGATGGGTCGTGGCTGGGTCTTCCAGCATGACAACGACCCGAAACACACAGCTAGGGCAACTAAGGAGTGGCTCCGTAAGAAGCATCTCAAGGTCCTGGAGTGGCTTAGCCAGTCTCCAGACCTGAACCTAATAGAACATCTTTGGAGGGAGCTGAAAGTCCGTATTGCCCAGCGACAGCCCCGAAACCTGAAGGATCTGGAGAAGGTCTGTATGGAGGAGTGGGCCAAAATCCCTGCTGCAGTGTGTGCAAACCTGGTCAAGAACTACAGGAAACGTATGATCTCTGTGTCACGCCCTGGCCTTAGTTATATTTGTTTTCGTTATTATTTTGGTTAGGTCAGGGTGTGACATGGGGGATTCATGTGTTTTGTCTGGTCTAGGGGTTTTGTATGTTTATGGGGTGTCACCTAATCTATCTAGGTGTTTATGCAAGTCTATGGTTGCCTTGATTGGTTCTCAATTAGAGGCAGGTGTTTATCGTTGCCTCTGATTGGGAACCATATTTTAGGCAGCCATGTTCTTTGGGTATTTTGTGGGTGGTTGTCTTCTGTTTCCTGTGTCTGTTTCGTTGCTAGTTCACTTTGTTATTTTGTATGTGTTTATGTTCAGTTTTTCACATTAATAACCATGGACACTTACCACGCCGCGTATTGGTCCGATGCTTGTTACACCTCTTCAGAGGAAGAGGAGGAAATCTGCCGTGACACACTAATTGCAAACAAAGGTTTCTGTACCAAATATAAAGTTATGCTTTTCTGATGTATCAAATACTTATGTAATGTCAATAAAATGCTAATTAATTAAAAATCATACATGGTGATTTTCAGGATTTTTGTTTTAGATTCCATCTCTCACAGTTGAAGTGTACCTATGATAAAAATGACAGACCTCTACATGCTTTGAAAGTAGGAAAACCTGCTAAATCAGCAGTGTCTCAAATACTTGTCTCCCCACTGTGTATGTATATTTCTTATACTTCAAAATCTAATAGCAAAATTATCCTTGGTATGACCTTAAAACAATTCCACATAGCTTAGTAGTCCTCCCTCCTTCCCTGGTTTACACAGGATTTAGACTCTTATGGGTTAAATAGGCTATGTCTATATATACTTACAGGAACCATAATGGCTCCCTGTGGGCATATCATATTAAAGCAACACAGACTATGGAGGGTTTTACGCACATCCAACCTTTTCTCAGTAGCTGGACAAAGATCCAATATAAAGAGAAAGGAAGAATGTCCACCAGTGGAGGCTCCTCAGAGGAGGAAGGGGAGGACCGGGTCTTCCTCAAGGAATCTCTTAAAAAGTGACATTTTTAGATACAACTATACTAAATATATTCCCCTCACCAAGAAGGTTTACAGTAGCCTCAACAGCATTCAGTAGCTGTAACAAAGTCAAGAAGCAGGTGCAGATGAAATGCTTAATAAAACAACAAACATGGAACGAGACAACATAACAGAAGCATCTTTGCATAAACACAGGATCAATACTGACTGGGGAAGGAAGCTAAGGGATGGAGTCCAGGTGTGCCTCATGATGACGTACAGGTGCGTGTAATGATTGATGCTAGGTGTGCGTAATGATTGATCCCAGGTCCGCTGGTTTGTATACCGGAGACGTCGAACGCCAGAGGGGAGGAGCGGGAGTAGAAGTGACAGTAGCAACATGGTGTAGGCAGAGGACAGCTAGATTCAGTCCTCCTCTGGGTACATTGACTTAAAATCTAATCAAATCAAGTTTTATTTACATAGCACATTTCAGACATGAATGCAACACAATGCGCTTGACAGGAAAAAACTCATAAACAATGAAATTAAAAACAGAAATATTTACTACACAACAAACATAAGAGGATGAAAAAACTAAACAATTTAAAACTGAAAGAAAAAACCCCCCGAAGGAAAAGCAAAGAAAAAAAAGTGTGTTTTGAGATCTCTTTTAAACATGTCCACACTTTTGGCCCCCCTCAGGTTCTCTGGCAGGTGAGTATTCTGCCAGAGGCAAAGGGCATAGTCATTAAAAGCTGCCTCTCCATGTATCTTGGTCCTAGGCTTTGGGATAGTTAAAAGGCCAGTGCCAGAGGACCTGAGGGACCTACTGGGTACATAACTTAAAAGCATGTCTGATATGTATTGGGGTGCACAATCGCGGATTGGCTTGAAAACCAATAGAAGATACTTAAAATTAATTCTTAAACTCACAGGCAGAGACTTTAAAACCGGTGTAATGTGTGCTATCCATCTCGTCTTGGTCAATACTCGTGCATTGAGTCTCTCTGTATCAGCCTGAGATAGAAACGGCTGCACCTTGGCAATGTTCCTCAGCTATTTGGTCACATTCCCAACGTGTGATTCCTAACGTGTTATATCTTTATTACTGTGAATTGCCGTAAATTAAAATATTGGACCAGATTCTCTTTCTGTGCTTTGGCTCCAATAATAAGTACCTCGGGTTTTAGCTCTAGGAAGTTGTGAGCCATCCAAGTATTTAAATCACTAATACAGTCTAATAATTTATCCGTGGAGCTAAACTCCTCTGGTGACACAGAAATGTGAAGTTGTGTATCGTCTGTGAAAATCAATGCTTTCTGATAACGCTGCCAAGGGGTAACATATTTAAACTGAACAATACCGGACCCAAAATTGAACCTTGTGGAACGCCACATGTGATATCTACTTTCATCATGTTCAACAGTGTCGAACGCAGCACTTACATCCAAGAGTACAAGGACACAGAGCTATTTGGCATCTGTGTTGGCTCTAAGATAATTTACCACTTTAACTAAGGCTGTCTCTTTGCTGTGGTGGGCCTGAAAACCAGATTGGAATTTTTCTCAAATACTGTTTGTACTTAAAAATTAATTTAGCTGTTTGAAAACCAATTTCTCCAGAATTTTGCTTAAGAATGGAAGGTTGGAGATTGGCTGAAAGTTGCTAAGAGCTGAAGAATCTAGATTACTTTTCTTCAGAAGGGGTTTCACCATAGCAGTTTTTAGTGCAGTGGGGAAAGTGGCTGTGAACAGGGAGTGATTAACAATAGCTTGCACTTCTTCAGATATGCAATTAAAACCTGTGTTGAAGAAGGTGGTGGGAATAGGATCGAGAAGGCAAGTAGAAAGGCTTAAGTTTTATATCACTTTCCCGAGCACGTCTGTTTCAACCAGGGAAAATAACTCCATAGTGCCTTCTCATCAGGTCTTGCTTGACTGATACCCAGCCTAATGTTTTTCTATCTTATCTCTGAAATGTGCCGCATAGTCATCACATTTAGATGTGGGGGAAAGTTCATATAGGTTTGCGGGGTTAGGATTTATCAGGCCATCAATGGTCGAGAAAGGCACTCTCAAATTATTCTGATTATTAGTGATCAAGTCAGAAAGACCATCCCGTCTGGAATTTCTAATTGCCTTGTTATATATGTCAAGTTGCTCTCTCTGAATATTATAATGGACCTGTAACTTTGACTTTCTACACTTCCGCTCTGCCTTTCTGCAATTGCTCTTTAATTTATTTGTTTGAATGTGGCCTTTTTCATGCTTACTGGAGCTATGGCATCAATGGTTGACCATAATTTGCTATTAACTTTATGAACTAAATCCTCAAAAGATGAAGGCAGAAGAGGTGATGTTTTATTGTTCATGCACTCAATAAAATCTTTAGCAACATCCGAGGTAAGATAGCGTTTCTTATTGTGTTCAGTATTAACCTGTGCTATAGGCAACAAGGTAGTAAAAAAATACACAGTGGTGATCAGATAAAGCAACATCAACAATAGAGGATATGTTAATAGAAAGCCCCTTGGTAATAACCAGGTCCAGAGTACGGTTATAGGTAGGCCCGTTAACATCTTGGATAAAGTCCATAGATCTCAAAAGATTCACAAATTCAATGGCCTTGGAGTCAACCTCTTTGTCAATACGTATACTGAAATAACCCAACACAATGATTTTTATCATAGTTCTCAAGGCCAATAGGCAATAGTTCAGAGAAATCCATAAAGAAAGTTGGGCAGTGCTTTTGGCGGCCTATACAGGGTTATGACCAGCACTGGTGGCTGATATTTTAACAGTATGGCATGATACTCAAAAGACCCAAAGTCATCAAATGAAATGTCCTTACAGCTGAGAGCATTAGTAAAAATAAAGGCTGTTCCACCACCCTTTTTCCTTTTTATGATAGAGTATGAAAAGCTGTAGTCTGGGGGGGGGGCTCTGCCCCTGGGCCATCTGCCTCGAGGTAACCAATGGAATAATAACAAAGTTATTAATGTTATAACCACGTTTTCTGACCGTCTCCAATCTATCAGAATGGAAGGATATGATAGTTTGTATAAACTCACTAGAATGCGGAGTGGGGGGAACATAAATTAGATTACTCACAATAACCATTGTGCCATTTCTAAAGGGAGTTGATACAGTGCCTTCGAAAAGTATTCAGACCCCTGGACTTTTTCCACATTTTGTTACATTACAGCCTTAAAACCTCTTAAGTGTCCACCCTTTTTTTTTTTATGTTCACCTAAAATGACCTACCCAAGTCTAACTGCCTGTAGCTCAGGCTCTGAAACAAGGATATGCATGTTCTTTGTACCATTTGAAACACTTTGAAGTTTGTGGAAATGTGAAAGGAATGTAGGAGAATATAACACAATAGATCTGGTAAAAGATAATACAAAGGAAAAAAAAACCTTTCCTTTGTATTTTTTTTGTACCATCATCTTTGAAATGCAACAGAAAGGTCATAATATATTATTCCAGCCCAGGTGCAGTGTATGTGCAAAGTTTTAGATTGCTCCAATGAATCATTGTACTTCTGTTCAAAATGTTATATCAAGACTGCCAAAATGTGCCTAATTTGTTTATTAATAACTTTTCATGTTGAAAATTGTGCGCTCTCCTCAAACAATAGCATGGTATTCTTTCACTGTAATAGCTACTGTAAATTGGACAGTGCAGTTAGATTAACACAAATTTAAGCTTTCTGCCAATATCAGATATGTCTATGTCCTGGGAAATGTTCTTGTTACGTACAATCTCATGCTAATCGCATTAGCCTACATCAGCTTAACCGTCCCGTGGACGGGACACCGATCCTGAAGAAGTTTTAAATAAAAATCTTCAACAATCTACACACATAACTCAATGACAAAGTGAAAACATGTCTTTCAAAATTTTGGCAAAATTATTGCAAATTAAAAACAGAAATACCTTATTTAAATAGTATTCAGTCCCTTTGCTATGAGACTTGAAATTGAGCTCAGGTGAATCCTGTTCCCATTGATCATCCTTGAGATGTATCTACAACTTGATTGGAGTCCACCTGTGGCATCTTCAAATGATTGGACACGATTTGGAAAGGCACACACCTGTGTATATAAGATCCCACAGTTGACAGTGCATGTCAGGGCAAAAACCAAGCCATGAGGTCGAAGGAATTATGCGTAGAGCTCTGAGGCAGGTTTGTGCTGAGGCACAGCTCTGGGGAAGGGTACCAAAAAATGCATTGAAGGTCCCCAAGAGCATAGTGGCCTCCATCATTCTTAAATGGAAGATGTTTGGAACCACCAAGACTCTTCCTGGAGCTGGCCGCCCAGCCAAACTGAGCAATCGGGGGAGAAGGGCCTTGGTAGGTGACCAATAACCACTCCAACAATCAGACCTTTACGGTAGAGTGGTCAGATGTAAGCCATTCCTCAGTAAAAGGCACATGACAGCCCGCTTGGAGTTTGTCAAAAGGTACCTAAAGACTCTCAGACCATGAGAAAGACGATTCTCTGGTCTGATGAAACCAAGATTGAACTCCTTGCCATGAATGCCAAGCGTAACGTCTGGAGGAAACCTTGCACCATCCCTACGGCGACGCACGGTGGTGGCAGCATCATGCTGTGGGGATGTTTTGCAGCAGCAGGGACTGGGAGACTAGTCAGGATCTAGGGAAAGAGGAACGAAGCAAAGTACAGAGAATCCTTGATGAAAACCTGCTCCAGAGTGCTCAGGACCTCAGACTGGGGGCGAAGGGTCACCTTCCAACAGGACAAAGACCCTACGCACACAGCCAAGACAATACAGGAATGGCTTCGGAGTCTCTGATTGTCCTTGAGTGGCCCAGCCAGAGCTTGAACCTGATCAAACATCTCTGTAGAGACCTGTAAATAGCTGTGCAGCAACGCTCCCCATGTGCCAAGCTTGTAGCATCATACCCAAGAAGAATCGATGGTGTAATCGCTGCCAAAGGTGCTTCAAGAAAGTACTGAGTAAAGGGTCTGAGAACTTATGTAAATGTGATATTTAATTGTTTACTATTTTTTTATGTAAATGTTTTTGCTTTGTCATTGTGAGGTATTGTGTGTAGATTGATGAGAGGAAAAAAATATTTCATCCATTTTATAATAAGGTTGTAATGTAACAAAATGTGCAAAAGTCAAGGGGTCTGAATACTTTTAGGAGGCACTGTATGCTTCCCAAGTCCTCTGTTGCTTATTGTGACAGGGAGGACAGGAGCACTACCAGACCCTTTTCGTCAGCCTCTAAAAGAGTTTGCGATACTGCTGGAAATAATCCTGGAACCCCTGCGGTTAGGTTGAATCCAGTCTCTTTTAAAAAGTTCTGGTTGCTCCCACAACAAAAAATCTAAGTTGGCACAAAAGGTGACATTCCTATCATTGCAAAGTTTCTTCATGTACACGTTTAGGGCAACGAGTGAAGGTAATTAAAGTTGACACAGGCTCCTGGTTGACAGTGAACCTTGGTCAATCCACAGACCGTAGGCAGATCCAAATCTCTCCCCATTGAGCTGCCCACAATGATGGTGGCCATGATGGAATCCGATTGGGAAGGAAGAGGGGGAGCGGGATGGGACTGAGAGCGGGGATGGATGCTTCTAGCAAGGATGGCCTGACTCTTCGCAACAGCGGATGGCGTCGGAAACCCCAGGAAGGTGTAAGTTGGCCCAAGATCCTTCTGTCTTGAGTCAGCGACCTGCTCAACTGTGTTGGCCATGGGGAAGGGTGCCACCAGGCGGCTGCAGGCCGGTGGCATACTCCCAGGATCCATGTTGAGTCCCGGATATGGTAGGTCCTTCTCAAGCGGGCCAAAGCTTTTTGATAGCTGGATCCGATCTTCTCGGATAGATGAATGGTGGCCAGACTGCCTCCCTGAGAATACTATTGAGAATGCACAGGGCAAAGTTATATTTATAAGAAAATGTGCTTCCTTTCCGAGTTTCTGCGCTGCTGGGATGGTGTATATAAAACTAGGCTACACTGCATTACACACTGCACTGGACAGGTTATCCCATCATGAGCTCTGGCCAAAAATAATAATATCTGTGTGCGCAAACTAGGCCTATTGATGTCCTGTTCAGTTTGAGAGGGAGAGCGTGAAGATGAGGAGGACCGGAGGTAAGCTCACTTAATTTATTATGTGGGTCGAATTTGATTCACAGAAGTGTATTATACCATATCACAGCGAGATGCTGAACTCATGAGTGAGCGGCATGATTTTCCATGTTTGAAGCTGGCCTGTATAGGTCTATTTTACTTGGCAAGACAGCTGTGCATGGCTGCATCTCAATGTAGAAGGTTGTAGGCTATGTTTTGGTTATTTGGATCCCCGTTCACCTTTTGTTTATTGCCTTTGTTTACTCTTAATGTAACTAGCCTAAATATACTGTAGATTGTCATGCCTTTATCGATCTGGTATTTTGTTTACTACTTGGAACCGCTGTTTTGTTCTGTTCACGTTGGTTCGCACTCGCAGTTGTGGCGGTATTCTAAGCCAAACTGCAATTCGGTATTTTTGTTTGCATGCATGAATAACTAGGCTACTACTTTCAGCATTTAGTGAGCAGTATTTGGGTAAGACAGCTGTGTGTACGGCTGCATTCACATGGGCTGTTTTTAATAGCCTACAGTACATTCATTACCAAAATGGCTTACAGTTCCTTCAGAAAGTATTCACACCCCTTTACTTTCCCCACATTTTGTTGTGTTACAAAGTGTGCTTAAAATGGATTTAATTGTACATTTTTGAAAACTCTCTACACACAATATTCTGTAATGTCAAAGTGGAAGAGAAATTAAAACTTGTAAAAACATGAAAAATATAACACTAATATATCTTGATTAGATAAGTATTCAACATTTTACAATCACCTTTGGAAGTGATTACACCTGCAAGTCTTTCTGGGTAAGTCTCTAAGAGCTGGATTGTACAACATTAGCAAAATGTTTTAGCATTATTCTTCAAGCTCCGTCAAGTTGGTTGTTGATTATTGCAAGACAGCCATTTTTCAAGTCTTGCCATAGATTTTCAAGACAATTTCAGCCAAAAACGTTACAAGGCCACTCACTAACATTCAATGATTTTTTGGTAAGCAACTCCAGTGTATATTTGGCCTTGTGTTTTTAGGTTATTGTCCTGCTGAAAGGTGAATTTGTCTCCCATTATCTCTTGGAAAGCAGACTGAACCAGGTTTTCCTCTAGGATTTTGCCTGTGCTTAGCACTATTCCATTTATATTTTTACATAAACTCCCTTGCCGATGACAAGCGTACTCATAACATGATGCAGCCACCACCATGATTTAAAATATAAATAGTGGTACTCAGTAATATGTTGCATTGGATTTGCCCCAAAAATAATGCTCTGTATTCAGAACATAAAGTATATTTATTTGCCACATGTTTTTTAGTTTTAGTTTAGTGCCTTATTGCAAACAGGATTCATGTTTTGGAATTGTTTGATTATGTACAGGCTTCCTTCTTTTCACTTTCTCAATTAGGTTAGTATTACATTGATGGAAGCAACAATCTGTCCACAATATTAAAGCTGATCGACCCCAATAAAAATAAAAATAAATGAGTTTAGTATTGCAGAGTAACTACAATTTTGTTGATCCACCCTCAGTTTTCTCCTATCGCAGCCATTAAACTCTAACTGTTTTAAGATCACCAATGGCCTCATGGTGAAAACCCTGAGCGGTGTCCTTCCTCTCTTGAAACTGAGTTAGGAGGGACGCCTGTATCTTTGCAGTGACTCGGTGTATTGATACACCATCCAAAGTGAAAATATTAATTTCACCATGCCCAAAGGGATATTTAATGTCTTCTTAAATTTTTTTTTTTTTACCCATCTACCAATAGGTGCCCTTCTATGCGAGGCACTGGAAACCAGTAAAAAAAAATCAGGTTTAACACTATCATTGCACACAGAGTGAATCCATGCAGCTTAGTATGTGACTTGTTAAGCACATTTTTACTCCTGAACTTATTTAGGCTTGCCTTAACAAAGGGGTTGAATACTTATTGACTACTTAGAGTCCCTACAGGAGTTGCAGCAATGAGACAAGACTGTAATACCAAATGGACATCATGAAAAAGGGGTACAAAAATTTGAGATATGGACTGTGTATGTGTGCCGTTCAGAGGGAAGACAAAAGATTTAACTTCTTGTTGCACCCATCCTGTTAGCGGGATCATTTTCATCATCATCCGCTGAATTGCAGAGCGCCAAATTCAAATTAAATTACTAAAAATATTTAATTTTCATGAAATCACAAGTGCAATATAGCAAAACACAGCTTAGCTTGTTGTTAATCCACCTGGTGTGTCAGATTTCAAAAAAGCTTTTCGGCGAAAGCATACCAAGCGTTTATGTAAGGACATCTCTCTCAGTAGACAAAACATTACAAACAGATAGCAGCCAAGTAGATTGGTCACGAAAGTCAGAAAAGCAATAAAATGAATCGCTTACCTTCGATGATCTTCGGATGTTTTCACTCACGAGACTCCCAGTTACACAGTAAATGTTCCTTTTGTTCCATAAAGATTATTTTTATATCCAAAATACCTCCATTTGGATGGCGCGTTATGTTCAGAAATCCACAGGCTTGAACGGTCATGACATCGTAGGTGAAAATTCCAAATAGTATCCGTAAAGTTCGTAGAAGCATGTCAAACGTTTTTTATAATCAATCCTCAGGTTGGTTTTACAATATATAAAAAAAATATATACTTCAACCGGGACTGTAGCTTCTTCAATAGGAGAGAGAGAGAAAATGTCTGCTCCAAGCTGTTGCGCATGCAAAATGCTGCTGGCACCCAGCCATACAATGACGCAATGTGATCTTTCTCGCTCATTTTTCAAAATAAAAGCCTGAAACTATGTCTGAAGACTGTTCACACCATGCGGAAGCCATAGGAAAGGGAATCTGGTTGATATCCCTTTAAATGGAGCGAAGGCAGGCAATGTAACAGAGAGCTTTCAGGAAAAACGGCACTGGATTTTTGGTTTTCGCCTGCAATATCAGTTCTGTTATACTCACATACAATATTTTGACCGTTTTGGAAACTTTAGAGTGTTTTCTATCCTAATCTGACAATTATATACATATTCTAGATTCTGGGCCTGAGAAATAGGCAGTTTCATTTGGTTACGTTTTTCATCCAAACATAAATACTGCCCCCTAGTCTCAAGAGGTTTTAAGTGCCTTAAAATGTAAGTTCCTTTGATTTAAGTGCCTTTTAAAGTTGATGATGTGTTTGTTACTGACAAGAAGCACATGGCTGAGCTCTTTATTCACCACTTCATTAAGTCAGGATTGCTATTTGACTCAGCCATGCCTCCATGCCCGTCCAACATTTCCTCACCTCCCACCCCTTCAAATGCAACTATCCCCGATGCTTCTCCCTCTTTTCCCCTGCCCCGCTACAAAGTTTCTCCCTGCAGGCAGTCACTGAGTCCGAGGTGCTAGAGGTGCTCCTGAAACTTGACCCCCAAAAAACATCTGGGTCAGATGGTTTAGACCCTTTCTTCTTTAAGGTTGCTGCCCCTATCATCGCCAAGCCTTTCTTTTTCTAATTCTATTTTGCCCTGTTTATAAAAAGTGTTGGAAAATCTTGTCAATAATCATCTGAATGGCTTTCTTGATGTCTATAGTATTCTCTCTGGTATGCAATCTGGTTTCCGCTCAGGTTATGGATGTGACACTGCAACCTTAAAGGTCCTCAATGATGTTACCATTGCACTTGATTCTATTGGTGTCTCTGAGGGGTCTTTGGCTTGGTTTGCTAACTACCTTTCTCAAAGAGTGCAGTCTATAAAGTCAGAAAATCTGCTGTCTCAACCACTGCCTGTCACCAAGGGAGTACCCCAAGGCTCAATCCAAGACCCCACGCTCTTCTCAATTTACATCAACAACATAGCTCAGGCAGTAGGAAGCTCTCTCATCCACTTATATCCAGATGATACAGTCTTATACTCAGCTGACCCTTCCACGGATTTTGTGCTAAACTCTCTACAACAAAGCTTCCTTAGTGTTCAACCAGCTTTCTCTACCCTTAACCTTGTTCTGAACTCCTCCAAAACAAAGGTTATGTGGTTTGGTAAGAAGAATGGCTCTCTCCCCACAGGTGTGATTACTACCTCTGAGGGTTTAGAGCTTGAGGTAGTCACCTCATTCTGGTAGTATGGCTAGACAGTACACTGTCCTTCTCTCAGCACATATCAAAGCTGCAGGCTAAAGTTAAATCTAGACTTGGTTTCCTCTATCGTAACCGCTCCTCTTTCATCCCAGCTGCCAAACTAACCCTGATTCAGATGACCATCCTACCCATGCTTGATTACGGAGACATAATTTATATATCAGCAGGTAAGGGTGCTCTCGAGTGACTAGATGTTCTTTACCATTCAACCATTATTTGCCATCACTGCACTCTATACTCCTCTGTAAACTGGTCATCTCTGTATACCCGTCACAATATCAAATCAAATCAAATGTATTTATATAGCCCTTCGTACATCAGCTGATATCTCAAAGTGCTGTACAGAAACCCAGCCTAAAACCCCAAACAGCAAGCAATGCAGGTGTAGAAGCACCACTTGTTGATGCTTAATTATAAAACCCTCTTAGGCAACACTCCCCCCTATCTGAGATATCTACTGCAGCCCTCATCCTCCACATACAACACCCATTCTGACAGTCACATTCACTTAAAGTTCCCCAAAGCACACACATCCCTGGGCCGCTCGTCTTTTCAGTTCGCTGCAGCTAGCGACTGGAACGAGCTGCAACAAACACTCACACTGGACAGTTTTATCTCAATCTCTTAATTCACAGACTCAATCATGGACACTCTTACTGACAGGTGTGGCTGCTTTGCATGATGCATTGTTGTCTCTACCTTATTGCCCTGTGTGCTGTTGTCTGTGCCCAATAATGTTTGTACCATGTTTTGTGCTGCTACCATGTTGTGTTGTTACCGTGTTGTTATCATGTTGTGTTGCTACCATTCTGTGTTGTCATGTGTTGCTGCCTTGCTATGTTGTCTTAGGTCTCTCTTTACGTAGTGTTGTCTCTCTTTTCTTGATGTGGGTTTTGTCCTATATTTCTGTTTTTTTTATTATAGTTTTTTTTATTTAATCCCAGGCCCGTCCCCGCAGGAGGTCTTTTGCCTTTTGGTAGGCCGTCATTGTAAATAAGAATTTGTTCTTAACTGACTTGTACAATTTTGAACGGGGTATGGTAGTAAGTCCCAGGTGCACTGGTTTGTGTCAAGAACTGCAATGCTGCTGGGTTTTTCATGCTCAACAGTTTCCCGTGTGTTTCAAGAATAGTCCACCACCCAAAGGACATCCAGCCATCTTGACACATTTGTGGGAAGCATTGGAGTGAACATGGACCAGCTTCCCTGTGGAACGCTCTCAACACCTTGTAGAGAGGGTGTAACTCAATAATAGGAAGGTGTTCCTAATGTTTTGTGTACTCAGTGTATAAGTGACTATTTAACAGTTGTGCACTCATTCTACGAGAATCCAATTTTGTTTGTTTGTGGGTAGTTTGTTTCACGTTGCCCTTGGCTTTTGCCGCGAGAGGGCAGAGTTAGCCATTTGAGAGAGTGGTGAATGTGCTGTTAATGACGCAAATCCGGGGGACACAGGCGAACATAACGAACACACCACTGTTCATGATTCCACTCGTTCACAAAATGGCAGGCGCGATTAGAACTCGATCAGATCAAGAATATAAGCGTTCTGAGCTTTGATCAACGCTGGGATCAATACTTAGATGTTGACCAGTAATGCAAAATCAGTTTTGTAGCATAATGAGAATTATTAAAACCAGTCTCCAAAACTTGACTAAATAAATCGTTGGAATATTCAACTTCAGTCTCGTAACCTCATATTCAGGATAATCGGCACACTGTCACATGGACTGAAACTAAGATTTACCATGGTTGATATTTTCAAGGTGCACAGTGCACAGTGTTAGTTAGGTTAAGTTTACATACATTGATTTTACAATGCCTTATTATTATTACCAACAAAACATGAAGGTTTGGGCACCATACTCAAGAGAAACTGCTGGAGAAGGACAGAGAGTAGCTGTCTCTTATTTCCCAGAAGCCAAACGGAGAAGAAGAAGGCCCAAGAGAACATGGAAGAGAACAACGGAGGCTGAGCTCCAACATTATCAGCAACAAAAGCTGTGTCACAATGGAGAAGACGTCCAAAGACCTTCAGAAGTGGAGAGCCTTTGTTGCTGCCCTATGCGACCGCTGGCAGTATTGGGATAAGAGAGTAATTACATAACTATCTACTTACCATAGTATTGTGAGATGACAATGAGTGATGACAACCACAAGGTCAGGTCACCTTATCTTAGACGGTGAGTTTTTCCCATTTTTGGACTTAGAAATTAGTGATATATATCTTAAACCCATCGAATCTTGTGGAATATAACTTAGAAATGCCTCATGGCTTAGTTCAACTGTCGTACCCCATCAGAACCCAAAATATGAGCTTGTTTTACTCCAACGTTCGTAAACAATGCTAATGTAAACAAACCACTCTACAGCCTCAAAACATGGTTAAAACTATCCATTTTGTTTAAACGAAGGACTCTCGCTTTAAGTCATACTGTACATAATCATAGTATTCCCTCGCTCACTGTCCTTGATAGGTCTGCTCTTTTCTCTAAGATCACCAGCTTTGTCAGCGAAGTAGGGAGGCATGTTCTGCCGTTGTGTGACCATATGGGTGCTATTAGAGAGTGAACACACAGGGCTGCTACATTAAACAAAGCCCAACAGTGTCCTTTGTCACGGGTGCTTACAGGCCTGGTGCAGAAGGCCTTCCTTGGCAGAGAGCTCCATCAGGGAGGTTGAGCCCAGATGGGGAGCAGTGGAGTGCAGTCAGAGGGCAAGCTGGCAGAGGCCCTTACCCATGCAAAATACACACACAAAAAAAGTGCATGCACACACACTGCAGGGAAACATTAACCCACACACAGGCATGCTCATGCATGCACACGTGCACGTCACACACACACAAACATATGCATTCATGCTTATATGCAGGATTGGGTAGGTTACTTTCTAAATGTAATCCGTGACGGTCGCTAGTTACCTGTCCAAAAATTGTAATCAGTAACGTAACTTTTGGATTAACCAAACTCAGTAATTAACCAAACTCAGTTACATTCAGTTACTTTTAGATGACTTTCCCCTTAAGAGGCATTAGAAGAACACACAAATGTATGTTACCAATTGAACAATATCTATTACAGGATAAATCAATGTTAAAGTTTACATAGCTGACTATAATATGGATGTAAAATTTTACTTTATGGGTTGGTTATGTGGCCTTCTTCTAACCCATCGCTTTCTACTACGTATCATTCTGTGATTAAGTTATATCTTTATGTAAATAACCAAAGTCTATCAGAAATCCAGTCTTCCCAATACATCTTATACCCCTTGTTCTTCAAGAATAGGACTTGAAAATCAAATCAAATTTTATTTGTCATGTTTAGCAGATGTTGTTGCGGGTGTAGCGAAATGCTTGTGTTTCTAGCTCCAACAGTGCAGTAATATCTAACAATACACACAATCTAAAGTAAAGGAATGGAATTAAGAATATATAAATAATTGGACGAGCAATGTCAGAGCGGCATAGACTAAGATACAGTAGAATAGGATAGAATACAGTGTATACATATGAGATGAGTAATGCAAAATATGTAAACATTATTGAAGTACTAGTGTTCCATTGTTAAAGTGGCCCGTGACTTCAAGTCTAATGTGCTAGTGATGGCTATTTAAAAGCCTGAGACATGTAACCAATCTCAGATTAATAGACAGAGCTATGGATGCAAGGACTGACCATCCATGATATCAAAATTATTGTTTTAACTTCTTCGGGACCGGTGGTTGAGCTAATGTAGGCCAATGCGATTAGCACGAGGTAGTAAGTAACAAGAACATTTCCCAGGACATAGACATATCTGATATTGGCAGAAAGCTTAAATTCTTGTTAATCTAACTGCACTGTCCAATTTATAGTAGCTATTACAGTGAAATAATACCATGCTATTGTTTGAGGAGAGTGCACGATATTGAACATGAAAAGTTATTAATGAACAAATTCGGCACATTCGGGCAGTCTTGATACAACATTTTGAACAGAAATGCAATGGTTCATTGGATCAGTTTAAACTTTGCACATACACTGATGCCATCTAGTGGACAATATCTAAATTGCACCTGGGCTGGAATTACACCTTATGGCCTTTCTCTTGCATTTCAAAGATGATGGTACAAAAAAAACGTAATAATTTTTTTTTTTGTATTATCTTTTTCTAGATCTATTGTGTTATATTCTACTACATTCCATTCACATTTCCATAAAGTTCCAGGTGTTTCCTTTGAAATGGTACCAAGAATATGTATATCCTTGCTTCATGGTCTGAGCTACAGGCAGTTAGATTTGGGTATATATATATACATTTGAAGTCAGAAGTCAGAAGTTTACATACACCAGAAGTTTACATACACCTTAGCCAAATACATTTAAACTCAGTTTTCACAATTCCTGACATTTAATCCTAGTAAAAATCCTTGTCTTAGGTCAGTTAGGATCACCACTTTATTTTAAGAATGTGAAATGTCAGAATAATAGTAGAGAGTGATTTATTTCAGCTTTCATTTCTTTCATCACATTCCCAGTGGGTCAAAAGTTTACCTACACTCAATTAGTATTTGGTAGCATTGCCTTTAAATTGTTTAACTTGGATCAGCCTTCCACAAGGGGTAGATGTTTCGGGTAGCCTTCCACTACATTGTAGAATAATAGTGAAAACATCACAACTATGAAAAAACATGTATGGAATCATGTAGTAACCAAAAAAGTGTTAAACAAATAAAATATATTTTAGATTTTAGATTCTTCAAAGTAGCCACCCTTTCCCTTGATGACAGCTTTTCACACTCTTGGCATTCTCTCAATTTATATGTCCAAAAATGGATGTTGCAACTACATATTGCCCCTAAGTCTATCACGCTCTCCGAAGCCGATGTAAGTAAGACCTTCAAACACGTCAACATTCACAAGGCCGCAGGGCCAGACGGATTACCAGGACATGTACTCCGAGCATACGGTGACCAACTGGCAAGTGTCTTCACCGTCATTTTTAACCTCTCCCTGTCTGAGTCTGTAACACCAACATGTTTCAAGCAGACCACCATAGTCCCTGTGCCCAAGAAAACTAAGGTAACCTGCCTAAATGACTACTGACCCGTAGCACACATGTCTGTAGCCATGAAATGCTCCGAAATGCTTGTTATGGCTCACATCAACACCATTGTCCCAGAAACCCTAGACCCATTCCAATTTGCATACCGCACCAACAGATCCACAGATGATGCAATCTCTATTGAACTCCACACTGCCCTTTCACACCTGGACAAAAGGAACACCTATGTGAGAATGCTATTCATTGACTACAGCTCAGCGTTCAACACTATTGTGCCCTAAAAGCTCATTACTTAGCTAAGGACTATGGGACTAAACACCTCCCTCTGCAACTGGATCCTGGACCGCGCCCAGGTGGTAAGGGTAGGTAAAAACACATCCGCCACGCTGATCCTCAACACAGGTGTCCCTCAGGGGTGCGTGCTCAGCCCCCTCCTGTACTCCCTGTCCACTAATGACTGGACGGCCAGGTATGACTCCAATACCATAATTACGTTAGCTGATGACACAACAGTGGTAGGCCTGATCACAGACAATGATGAGACAGCCTATAGGGAGGAGGTCAGAGATCTGACTGTGTGGTGCAAGGACAACAACCTCTCCCTCAATGTGATCAAGACAAAGGAGATGATTGTGGACTACAGGAAAAGGAGGACCGAGCACTCCCCCATTCTCATCGACAGGGCTGTAGTGGAGCAGGTTGAGAGCTTCAAGTTCCTTGGCGTCCACATCACCAACAAACTAACATGGCCCAAGCACACCAAGACAGTCGTGAAGAGGGCACGACAAAACCTTTTCCCCCTCAGGAGACTGAAAAGATTTGTCATGGGTCCTCAGATCCTCAAAAGTTTCTACAGCTGCACCATCGAGAGCGTCCTGATGAGTTGCATCACTGCCTGGTATGGCAACTGCTCGCCCTCCAACTGCAAAGCACTACAAAGGTTAGTGTGTAAGGCCCAGTACATCACCGGGTCCAAGCTTCCTGCTCCAGGACCTCTATACCAGGCGGTGTCAGAGGAAGGCCCTAAAATTGTCAAAGACTCCAGCCACCCTAGTGATAGACTGTTCTCTCTGCTACCACACGGCAATCGGTACCAGGGCGTCAAATCTAGGTCCAAGAGGCTCCTAAATAGCTTCTCACGCCAAGCCATAAGACTCCTGAACAGCTCATCAAATGGCTATCCAGACTGTTTGCATTGCCCCCCTCTCTAATATCTCTACCTGCATGTACATATTACCTCAATTACCTCGACACCGGTGTCCCCTCACATTGACATTGACTCTGTACCGGTACCCCCTGTATATAGCCCGCCATTGTTATCTCTTACTTTTTTTGTGGTATTTTCTTAAAACTGCCTTGTTGGCTCAGGGCTTGTAAGTAAGCATTTCACTATTTGGCGCATGTGATAAATACAATTTGATTTGATTTGAAAACTGAGCATGTGTCCATTAGGTCTTTTTTTTATCAGAATGAATTAGATTGAGCAATAAAAGCCCCACTTTCATTCCATAGGCTGGGATCTGCACAATGCAGCTGTTGCAAGAGCGCATTTATCACTGGCTGCCCACTGGTTTCAAAAACAATGATTGATAGGCAGCTAAAACTTCTTGAATTCAACCATTATGGGGTTCAAATAAACATTTAGATTTGCAAACAGTCATCCACAACAACCACAATCCGTAAGGCGCAAATAGCCAAATGAGAGAGCAGCTGTGTGATTCACATCAATGTGTTATGTAGATACCTATAATAAGTGACATCTGTATCACCATAGACTACACCACTGCTGTCATCCTTACCTCCAAGTGTATAGTCAAGTTGGATAATCTTTGGATGCCAACAGCAGTCGCACCATTGGAAGACATAGCTTGAACTGCAGCCTACAAAAGCCTATTCCTGCTCTTTTCCCGCGATCCATCAAACACATTTTTGGTGTGTCATCATTGTGGTCTCTGACTTGTGGTCATTCTCACTCAGGTGGAACAAACTTAAACTTACGCCTTTTTTCAATGCTGATTCAAATGTCATTGAGAGACAAGTGTTTTATTTTTATTTTTTTGCAAACATTCTTTCTGAATTTAAAAGTAATCCTCGAAGTAATCATCTACTTTTTTCTAAAGAATCTGTAATCTGATCACAATATTTTTGCTGCTAACGCAACGGATTACAGTTACCGTTTTTTTGTAATCTGTTACTCCTCAACCCTGCTTATACGGGGATCCACAACCTCACATATTTAGACGCTATTGGGGAGAGAGGACAGAGCTTGATAATGACAGGTGAACGACGACAGTGGTTGAGTGAGAAAAGGAGAAAGAGTCAAAGAAAAAATCATATGCAAAGACAACCAGAAAGCGAGAGAGAGAGAGAGAGATGAAATATAACATATGTGAGCAGACATAACACAGTATCTTGGAGCGAGCTGTACTCCTACACCTGGACACGAGCCCATGATGCCAGATGCAGAGGAGAGCCAGCCACACACACACACACACACACACACACACACAGCGAGAGAGAGAGGGACAGAGACACAGACAAACATCTCTGTGACTACATATGGCCATGCAGCCCAAACAGCTGCCGCGCTGCTGCTGCTGCTGCTGCTGTCCGCCTCGCTTCCTCTTTAGTTCATACAGTATAAATCAGTGGCATTATGGCCTGCTCAGAGACTAGGAGAACTGCCAATGATAACAATTGACATTAAAACCAATTAAAAGCCATTGGAAATAATCAAAGCCATGGAAATAATCAAACCACTCATTTGACAATTTTGTGTTGTTTTGATGATTAGACATATTCTGCTTGGCTTTGACAAGAGTGCATTACGTTTTGGATGACATTGTAGGGTTTTATAATAAACTAAGTATGTACAGTACCAGTCAAAAGTTTGTACACACCTACTCATTCAAGGGTTTTTCTTTATTTTTGACAATTTCTACATTGTAGAATAATAGTGAAGTCATCCAAACTATGAAATAACACATATGGAATCATTTCGTAACGTAAAAAGTGTTAAACAAATCAAAATAAGTTTTGTATTTGAGATTGTTCAAAGTAGCCACCCTTTGCCTTGATGTCAGCTTTACACTCTTGGCATTCTCTCAACCAGCATCATAAGGTATTCACTTGGAATGCATTTCAATTAACAGGTGTGCCTTTTTAAAAGTTCATTTGTGGAATTTCTTTCCTTCTAAATGCATTTGAGCCAATCAGTTGTACAAGGTAGGGGTGGTATACAGCAGATAGCTCTATTTGGTAAAAGACCAAGTATGGCAAGAACAGCTCAAATAAGCAAGTCCATCATTACTTTAAGACATGAAGTTCGGTCAATGCAGAACATTTCAAGAACTTTGAAAGTTTCTTCAAGTGCAGTTGCAAAAACCATCAAGCGCTATGATGAAACTGGCTCTCATGAGGACTGCCACAGGAAATGACCCAGAGTTACCTCTAATGAACTTATCCTCTGCAGCAGAGTTAACTGCACCTCAGATTGTTGCCCAAATAAATGCTTCACTGAGTTCAAGTAAGAGACATCTCAACATCAACTGTTCAGATGAGTCTGCGTGAATCGGGCCTTCATAGTCGAATTGCTGCAAAGAAACCACTACTAAAGGACACCAATAATAAGAAGAGACTTGCTTGGGCCAAGAAACACGAGCAATGGACATTAAACCGGTGAAAATCTATCCTTTGGTCTGATGAGTCCAAATTTGAGAATTTTGGTTCCAACCGTCTTTGTCTTTGTGAGACACTAGGTGAATGGATGATCTCCGCAAGTGAGGTTCCCACCGTGAAGCATGGAGGAGGTGTGATGGTGTGGGGGTGCTTTGCTGGTGACACTGTCAGTGATTTATTTAGCATTCAAGGCACACTTAACCAGCATGGCTACCACAGCATTCTGCAGCAATACTCCATCCCATCTGGTTTGCGCTTAGTGGGACTATCATTTGTTTTTCAACAGGACAATGACTGAAAACACACCTCGAGGCTGTGTAAGGGCTGTTTGACCAATAAGAAGAGTGATGGAGGGCTGCATCAGATGACCTGGCCTCCACAATCACCCAACCTCAACCCAATTGAGATGGTTTGGGATGAGTTGGACTGAAGAGTGAAGGAAAAGTAGCCAACAAGTACTCAGCACTTGACTGTTGGAAAAGCATTCCAGGTGAAGCTGGTTGAGAGAATGTGCAAAGCTGTCATCAAGGCAAAGAGTGGCTACTTTTAAGAATCTCAAATATAAAATATTTGTTAAACACTTTTTTGGTTACTACATGATATGTTTAATTTAATAGTATTAATGTCTTCACTATTCTACAATGTAGAAAATAATAAAAAATAAGGAAAAACCCTTGAATGAGTAGATGTGTCTAATTCTGAATGCCATGTCTTGTCTACGTTCAGGATATACAGTAACTGAGCATTAGTGTTTCGATATAGCCTATGCATTGTTAACCGTATTCTGTTTGCTCATGTCTACTTTCTGGTTGTTGTCAAGTCCGGTTATGTATCTCCCACATTTCCTTGCCCTGTGTATTCCACCCGATACTGACCCACAAAACCCAAAAGCCTGGGAATGACTAATTAAGGATGTGTTTCATTTGGAATGCAACTAGGATAACCGAGGGGGTGCAGTAAGCAAATTAGTGCCTTCTTTTAATCATCCCTGTACTCGTATTAGTGGTAGTCTTTGATCACTGCGCACCAGAGAGAAGTCCACGAGTGCATTTTGATATGTTTCCTGACACAGGTCCTTGTATTGTTGATGTTCTATTCAGAATAATGCAGAATATTCAATGTGGCATCATGTGTATGCTGATGTGTGTGTATAGTAAACGTATATGTTGGACTGTTATTGTTGAGTAATGTTTGTCAGATATGAAGGGAATAAATTATATTCTATGCTATGACACAGAAAGAGTTATCATCATCATTCAATTAAAATACAGTAGCTTCCTCTAGAAGAATAGAGAGGTCATTCTATTTTCTTTGGCATTTCTGGATACATTTCTGGGTATTTATTTCTGGATACATGTCCTCCTACAAAGCAAATTTACCAGTGTTCATATCCTGGTGTATGCGGTTTTGGTGTTGATGTGGTGTTACTTTGTGTTACCATCAATGATCCCAGTTGGTGTTGCTTTAAAAAATATATACTGTGGTTCAATCAGGGTGTCAAATTGACCAGTGTTACCTACAGTGGCACAGCGCAAGGTCAGGCAAGGAAAAAAATTCCAATAGGAATTGCAAATCACTTTGCAAGCCAGCATAATGTGACTTGCAGGCTTGATTTTGCCTGCAAACCATGAGTTTCAGGCCACCGTATTAGGGTAAAACTAAGGCCTCATGAATTATCTGTTGTTTTGTGTTAAATAATACACCACCCCAATAAAAGGAAAGGAGATATTTAGTTATAGTGTAGGATCAAAAGTATGAACGTACTAACATACTCCATCTCTGGTCTTTTAATGTCTAATGCTTTCTATGAGTCATCTGTGATCTTCAATCACCCCAAAAGGCTTGATGAGACTTTCTGTAAGCATTTGTAAAGAATGAATCCAAAAAGTGGAGCTCCCAAAGGATGTGGCACAAAAGGGTGCAAATTGACCTTCTCCCATTGTCCATACACTTCTATTGACCTCTGACCTATCCGTATGACTGGTCAGGATCCATTAATGACCCTTTTTATCCCAACTGTATTTTGAGAGGTTCTCCAGGCACGTTGACCTTTAAGAGCAGGGTCACAGGGTCAAAGGCTCTCCCTGTAGGTTCAGACCATTTGCACCGCAGTAAGAGCAGGATGTAATCAGTCGGACCAAAATTCTAATACAGACCTATTAATTTATTCATATATTTAATTTGCATTCATTATTTCTCACTCTCTCTCTCTTTCCACTTTTTCCTTTGGTTAGCTGTGAACAAAGGTCACAAAAGAAGAAAAAGGTGAGAGAGAAAGAAAAGGGAAGAGGGAGAGAAAAGAGGAAGGAACTGAATCTAATTTGTCAACCTATTCAGACAGCTGCGGCTGAGATGAGAGTTTTAACATAAAACATCTCGACGACTTCTCTTTAGTTGGAACGCTCTCCTCTTGACATGTACAGTCACACGTCGGTGACAATGATCATGAGGGTGTGTGATAGCTCTAACGTCGGTGTGTCACTGCCACATCCAGATGTGCTTCCTCTCAGCACAACAGTATGAAACACAAACATTTGGCCAGCTGGGCTACGGGACGAAGTGTTGATCACAAAGCGCTGTTACTTTAAATGCTTGTTGCCCTCCAGAAAATAACATTATATAAAATTGCTTTCGGTTTTGGGCACTTAACATTGTTGCCGAAGTGTTGTTGCAGGGCCACTAGAAAGTCACTTATTACATACAGTAGTGTTAATTATTTTTTAGAAATACGGAGTTACAATTTGTGATGTTTAGCTGGATATAGGACTAATTTGAGTGCTTTGATTATGGTGCTTCTCAGCATGGATTCTTTCTACAGACTAACCTGTGATTGGTCAAAGTTCACAGTGAATTGAATGAAGGCGCGGATAATGCACAGCACTGTAGCCACAGCGGAGTTGGAAAGATGTGTTTTGTCATTACCAATACTTTTGTGTTTTGTCATTTAGCAATACGTTTGTGTTTTGTCATTACCGATACGTTTGTGTTTTGTCATTTCCGATACTTTTGTGTTTTGTCATTACCAATACTTTTGTGTTTTGTCATTTACCGATACTTTTGTGTTTTGTTCAACTGTTCAACTGAGGAAACCTATTTAGAAGACAACCCAGCTGTAGTTATATTAGACAGTTGAAAAGAGATGCGTCACCTCACAAATAATCCATGTTGTGTCGTAGGTGGACTCGAGGACTACTGATGCGTTCAGGTAGACAGAAAGCAAATGCACCCTACTGGTTAAGAATTACTGGAACCCTAATATTGAGTCTACGTTGGGTTTAGAAGCTTGCCAAATCTTCCTGTGTAGATCCACATAAAGCCAACGGCATGCTTCAAACGGCCTGCCTTGAGCTGCTTTTGTCAATGTAATTTAGATGTACAGTGGGGGGGGGATCCTTGTGTACATATCAAGAGTGTGGAGTGTGGAGGCATGTTCATGCAGAGTTTGTTTGCAATGAGTGTGTGGTCATGTGGTGTGTATATGATTAGGTTGTTACATGTGTATGCGTATCTGCGTGGGCGCGTGTGCGTGCGTGCGCCATTAGCAAGCTTCCCAAATCTGCCTTCTAGGCACAACTCAGTGTTAGCGAGAGAGAGAGAGAGATAGAGAGGGAGGGATTATGGTCGGTGGCAGCAGGCGACCAAGCAGCAGAGGTGGCTGCCTGCTTAGCATCCAAGTAGAGGAGATGTAAAGTGACGATGTCCCCCGTGGTGTAAATATGTTAATTCCAAATGAGTTTGCTGGCGGAGAGGAGCGCGCTGTATGGCGAGGGGAATGGAAGAGATGCTGATGCACCCGCTCGCCCCCTGATTCATTCTTTAGTTATCTAGCCGCTCGGCTTAAAGTTGCCCCAGCCAGGCCCCTGTCTTTCTTCGTCTTCCTCTACTTCTTGCTGCCATATGCAAATGAGGCCTTGGATGAGAGGGGAAGACTCAAACAAAACAATTCCCAGGATCGCTGGATGGGCTGAGTTTTTGTTGGTCTCTGCTGAGAGTCAACCAGGGGAGGACGACTGCCCCCTCTCATTGAAGCCCCAAAGTTCAGGGCCGACAGGGGTAATACCGGAATTGTTCACAGAAAACAGGATCCTCCATTATAGTGAATGGAACAATGGCAATCTTCGTGTGAAGAAAAAATTCATTTGAAGACCATCAATGGCATCAACAATTGCTTCCATTACACCAGATGTATGTCCTTGAACCGATTATTTTAAAATCGCACACAGAATAAGTTATAAGGATAATTTAGTAGCTATTGACAGCCTGCAGTACTCCGGTCGGCCTTCAACTTGACACACTCAATGAGAGGGGGCTACACTGAGCTAGCCTACAACATTAATTCCTGGAGTAGCTCAAACGGCACATGCTATGTCTCCATAAAGCTTCCACGAGACGCCATCTTAGCCCAACTTCCAACTTGCCAATTCACCCTTTCGAATGGCACACATACACAGCCCATGTCTTAATTGTCTCAAGGCTTAAAGATCTTTCTGTAGCCCTCTAGAGTCTAAGACCCCTTAAGTTATCAACGTCTCCCAAAAAAATCTAAAGGAAGTGTCTGTCCTATATTTGAGAGATTTAAAGAAAGATACATAGATCAGGAAACTATGTATTTTTTGTATCCCCTTATTTTAGGCACTAAACTATCTCTATATACAGTACCAATCAAAATTTTGGACACACCTACTCATTCAAGGGTTTTTCTTTATTTTTAATATTTTATACATTGTAGAATAATAGTGAAGACATCAAAACTATGAAATAGAACATATGGAAGCATGTAGTAACCAATAAACTGTTCAAAAACACAAAAATACTTTATATTTTACATTCTTTAAAGTAGCCACCCTTTGCCTTAATGACAGCTTTGCATACTCTTTGCATTCTCTCAACCAACTTCATGAGGTCACATGGAATGCATTTCAATTAACAGGTGTGCCTGTTTCCTTTTTAATGCTTTTGAGCCAATCATTTTTGTTGTGACAAGGTAGCGGTGGTATACAGAAGATAGACCTATTTGGTAAAACAGCTCAAATAAGCAAGGAGAAACAACAGTCCACCATTACTTTAAGACATGAAGGTCGCTCAATACGGAAAATGTCATGAAATTTGAAAGTTTCTTCAAGTGCAATCGTAAAAAACATCAAGCAATATGATGAAACTGACTGTATTGAGGACCACCACAAGAAATGAAGACCCAAAGTTACCTCTCCTGCAGAGGATAAGTTTGTTAGAGTTAACTGCACCTCAGATTGCAGGCTAAATAAATGCTTCACAGAGTTTAAGAAACAGACACATCTCAACATCAACTGTTCAGAGGAGACTGCTCGAATCAGGCCTTCATGGTCGAATTGCTGCAAAGAAAACACTACTAATTGACACCAATAAGAAGAAGAGACTTGCTTGGGCCAAGAAGCACGAGCAATGGACAATCTGTCTTTTGGTCTGATGAGTCCAAATTTGAGATTTTTGGTTCCAACCTCTGTGTCTTTGTGAAACGCAGAGAAGGTGAACGGATGATCTCTGCATGTGTGGTTCCCACCGTGAAGCATGGAGGAGGAGGTGTGATGGTGTGGGGGTGCTTTGCTGGTGACACTGTCAGTGATTTATTTAGAATTCAAGGCACACTTAACCAGCATGGCTACCACAGCATTCTGCAGCGATACGCCATCCCATCTGGTTTGCGGTTAGGCTGTGTAAGGGCTGTTTGACAAAGAAGGAGATTGATAGAGTGCAGCATGAAATGACCTGGCCTCCACAATCACCTGACCTCAACCCAATTGAGATGGTTTGGGCTGAGTTGGACGGCAGAGTGAAGGAAAAGCAGTCAGCATATGTGGGAACTGCATCAAGACTGTTTGGAAAAGCATTCGTCGTGAAGTTGGTTGAGAGAACGCCAAGAGTGTGCAAAGCTGTCATCAAGGCAAACGGTGGCTACTTTAAAGAATCTAAAATCCAAAATATTTGATATTTTTTTGCTAATACATGATTCCAGTAAAAAGAAAGAAAAACCCTTGAATGAATAGGTGTGTCAAACCTTTGACTGGTACTGTATACTTCCATGATTTAAATTCTTCTGGTACCAGGGACCTTCACACGAGACTTGTGAGGCATGCGTGTGGACGCTACAAACGTTTTAGTGAAAATAACATTTTTTTTTCCCCCTCCAGCTTAGTCTGACCATTTTTTATTATTAGTTGTAGGATGAGGGTTCATCTGTCTTCGTCTACACTGATTGAAGTGGATTTAACCAGTGACATCAATAAGGGATCATAGCCTTTACCTGGATTCACCTGGTCAGTCTACGTCATGGAAAGAGCAGGTGTCCAGGTGTCCTTAATGTTTTTCCACACTCATTGGACAGCTATGTGTAGAGCCATAACTTTTACTTCAGAGTCAGAAATTACATAAATTACTCCTGGTGGTGTACGTCTGTACCTCAGAGAACCCAAACAGCTGGTCAAGGGGTCATGCTTCTTGTGTGTTGGTCAGGGACCTCCATTGGTTTAATTGTCAACATATTTGTGCTCTCTCTATTTCCCGCTCACTCTTGCTCTCTCCTCTCCCACTTTCTCTTGATTTCCCTCTCTAGCATTCCCCTCGCTCACTTTCACTCGCCCTCTGTCTCTGTAGCTTCCCTTCCATAACTTTATCTCTCCCCTCCCTGTCTTGCTGTCCCCTCCCTTTCTCCTCTCTGCCTCTACCCGATGGCATCATAAACCTGGCCCCATGTCCAGTGACTATGGTTCAAGATGGCTGCTGTCCAGGGCACTTCTGAGAGCAGCGTCGAGCTGCCGATGATGAACGGGGATGCATTGGGCTTCTGACATCCCTTCTGTTCCGCCAAGCGTGTCCCCCTTATATACACTACACCCCTGCACTGCGCCACTGCCAGCCTAGCTTTAAACATGAGGCAGATTGAGAAGGGACACGGATAAACACACACAAAAAGTCAGACACACGCGCGCACACACACACCATGCACCGCTGTACCCGCCTCACCGACACTGCATGCATTTGTCTGCGGGGCAGGATCACATGTTCCTACCCAGCGTGGTAGAATATTCATGGCGCTCCCTCTCTCCAATCCGCATGTGGATTAAACCAGTCCCTCCATTTGTGTATCATCAGATCAAGCTCATGTACAGCGGGCGGACATGAAACAGTCATCCGGATGGCATTATGTAAGGCACAAATGTACTCCATACTACACTGCCTGTTCAGGGCAGGGATGTGGTGAGGTCGGGCTTCAGGTCTGCATCGTAAATGACACCCTATTCCCTACACACTGCAACACTTTTGAGAAGAGCCCTATTGAGCCCTGGTCAAAACTAGTGCACGATATAGGGAATAGGGTGCCATTTGGGACGCAGCCCTTGTGTCTGTCTACTACCCCTCGATCTTACTTAAGATCACTTCCTATGATGATCCCATTTAGAAAACGAAGCAATTGGTTCACATGAAGGGGTTGGTTTGGTTTGTGTCGATGCCTTTGCTAACTGGCATTTCACAATGAAATGAGAAGCCTTTTCTATAACCCCTTATTAATATAGAATAAGCTGTTAGGGTGGCACAATTGACGTGAGCGTACTAACGTGGGGTTGTGTGAGTACATTAATGTCAAGAGGAAATATATGCTCATTCATGTTGAGTGTTGTGTAATTTTATAATAGCATTCTGGTGAGTACGTTTAATATGGAAAAGCTGGTTGAACCAACGTTAGATGAAAACTCAGAACAACCAAAACCAAAGGCTATGAATGATGTGCATGCATGTAAAACATTAAGAAATGCTGTCTGAGAATATAAAGTCTCACTGTGAAAACATTTATTGTGATGTCCTACTCATTTTAAAATGTATCTTTGTTACACAATGCTTCAGCTCGATTTTGTATTTACAGAGCTGACAGACTAAACTTCACCAAGTTATTTTCACCAATACACACAGCTATTGGTGAATTCTAGACTAAAATAGATGACATTTGTTTGGCTAACCAATCACTCAAATGCCTACCTCACGTTGAAAATGACAACATATTTTATAGAAGCTTGATCCTCAGAATGAATGACACATACGGATGTCTGTTTTGCAGAAACCATTCATCGGGATCTGGTTTATCATTGGCCCTAATTTGCCCAATTTGGCCCCTGTGTGTTCCCCTATGCGTGCCCTGCTATGTTTGAGTGCTAGGCATGATGGGCGCCGTGCTGAGGGGCCGTTGGCAGAGCCTACTTATTGGACGCTCAGCTCTTCTGTCAGGCAACGGCTGTCTGCTTGTGCAGGGTCCATGTCAGGAGAGTGTTAATCAGTGCAGTGCTGATACACCCACAAGACTCACAGCTGGAAACAGGCCACTGGCATTCGATCTGCTTCTCTAGTTGTCCCACCTCTCGATTTGTCCTCAAACGCAGTAGCCGTATGCCGAGGTAACGTGTCTAATAATGTCTACGTCCCAAATGGAAACCTATTCCCTACATAGTGCACTATTTTTTTTTACCAGAACCAACCCTATATGGGTCCTGGTCAAAAGGTGTGCACTATATAGAGAATATGGTGCCATTTGGGACACAGTCAATGGGCCAATAAATCATTCTATGTACTCTCAAAATAACAGTAGAAGAAGAACATTGGTGTAAGGGCGTTCGTCTGTAGGAGGAAGAGAAGCGGACCAAAGCGCAGCGTGGTGGTTATTCATGTTTTAATAAATCCCTACACATGAACAAACTAACAAAAACAAGAAATGTGCAAACGCAAAACAGTCCTATCCTGTGACAACAAACACAGTGACAGGAACAATCACCCACAAACACACAGTGAAACCCAGGCTACCTAAATATGGTTCCCAATCAGAGACAATGACGAACACCTGCCTCTGATTGAGAACCATATCAGGCCGAACATAGAACTAGACCAAAACATAGAAAAACAAACATAGACTGCCCACCCAACTCACGCCCTGACCATACTAAATAACTACAAAAACAAAGGAAATAGAGGTCAGAACGTGACAGTACCCCCCCCCAAAGGTGCGGACTCCGGCCGCAAAACCTTGACCTATAGGGGAGGGTCTGGGTGGGCGTCTGTCCGCGGTGGCGGCTCTGGCGCGGGACGCGGACCCCACTTCGCCATTGTCTCAGTCCGCCTTATTGTCCGCCTCCGTGGCTTACTCACCATGCCCACCCCTCTCAATGACCCCACTGGACAGAGGGGCTGCTTGGGACAGAGGGGCAGCTTCTCGGGACAGAGGTGAAGCAGCTGCTCGGGACAGAGGGGCAGCTGCTCGGGACAGAGGGGCGATAGCAGCTCGGGACAGAGGGGCGATAGCAGCTCGGGACAGAGGGGCGATAGCAGCTCGGGACAGAGGGGCGATAGCTGCTCGAGACAGAGGGACAGCTGCTCGGGACAGAGGGACAGCTGCTCGGGACAGAGGGACAGCTGCTCTGGACAGAGGGACAGCTGCTCGGGCGGCCCCTGGCTGACTGACGGCACTGGCGGCCCCTGGCTTACTGGCGGCCCCTGGCTTACTGGCGGCCCCTGGCTGACTGGCGGCACTGGCGGCCCCTGGCTGACTGGCGGCACCTGGCTGACTGGCGGCACTGGCGGCCCCTGGCTGACTGGCGGCACTGGCGGCCCCTGGCTGACTGGCGGCACTGGCGGCCCCTGGCTGACTGGCGGCACTGGCGGCCCCTGGCTGACTGGCGGCACTGGCGGCCCCTGGCTGACGGGCGGCACTGGCGGCCCCTGGCTGACGGGCGGCACTGGCGGCCCCTGGCTGACGGGCGGCACTGGCGGCCCCTGGCTGACGGGCGGCACTGGCGGCCCCTGGCAGACGGGCGGCACTGGCGGCTCCTGGCAGACGGGCGGCGTTGGCGGCGCTGGGCAGACGGGCGGCGTTGGCGGCGCTGGGCAGACGGCGGCGTTGGCGGCGCTGGGCAGACGGGCGGCGTTGGCGGCGCTGGGCAGACGGGCGGCGTTGGCGGCGCTGGGCAGACGGGAAGCTCAGCTGGCGCTGGGCAGACGGGAAGCTCCGGCAACGCTGGAGAAAAGGAAGGCCCTGGTAGCGCCGGAGAGGCGGGAGACTCCGGCAGCGGCGCCGGACAGGCGGGAGGCTCCGGCAGAGGCGCCGGACAGGCGGGAGGCTCCGGCAGAGGCGCCGGACAGGCGGGAGGCTCCGGCAGAGGCGCCGGACAGGCGGGAGGCTCCTGCAGAGGTGCCGGACAGGCGGGAGGCTCCGGCAGAGGCGCCGGACAGGCGGGAGGCTCCGGCAGAGGCGCCGGACAGGCGGGAGGCTCCGGCAGAGGCGCCGGACAGGCGGGGGGCTCCGGCAGATGCGCCGGACAGGCGGGAGGCTCCGGCAGAGGCGCCGGACAGGCGGGAGGCTCCGGCAGAGGCGCCGGACAGGCGGGAGGCTCCGGCAGAGGCGCCGGGCAGGCGGGAGGCTCCGGCAGCGCTGGAGAGGAGGAAGGCTCCGGTAGCGCCGGAGAGGCGGGAGACTCCGGCAGCGCTGGAGAGGAGGAAGGCTCTGGACGGATGGGCCGGAGAGACAGCCTGGTACGGGGAGCTGCCACCGGAGGGCTGGGGTGTGGAGGTGGTGACGGATAGACCGGGCCGTGCAGGCGCACTGGAGCTCTTGAGCACCGAGCCTGCCCAACCTTACCCGGTTGAATGGTCCCGGTCGCCCTGCCAGTGCGGCGAGGTGGAATAGCCCGCACTGGGCTATGCAGGCGAACCGGGGACACCGTGCGCAAGGCTGGTGCCATGTAAGCCGGCCCAAGGAGACGCACTGGAGACCAGATGCGTAGAGCCGGCTTCATGGCACTTGGCTCGATGCCCACTCTAGCCCGGCCGATACGCGGAGCTGGAATGTACCGCACCGGGCTGTGCACCCGCACTGGGGACACCGTGCGCTCCACAGCATAACACGGTGCCTGCCCGGTCTCTCTAGCCCCCCGGTAACCACAGGAAGTTGGCTCAGGTCTCCTACCTGGCGTAGCCATACTCCCTGTTAGCCCCCCCCCAAGAAATTTTTGGGGCTGACTCCCGGGCTTCCATCCACTACGCCGTGCTGCCTCCTCATATCTGCGCCTCTCAGCTTTCGCCGCCTCCAGTTCTTCCTTGGGGCGGCGATATTCTCCGGGCTGAGCCCAGGGTCCTTTACCGTCCAGTTCTTCCTCCCATGTCCATTTCTCCAGGTGGTGCAGCCTCTCCCACTGCAGCTGCTGCTGCTCCTGCTGCTGCTGCCTCTGTTGCCTCTCCTGTGGCTCCTGTCTGTTAACACGCTGCTTGGTCCGTTGGTGGTGGGTGATTCTGTAAGGGCGTTCGTCTGTAGGAGGAAGAGAAGCGGACCAAAGCGCAGCGTGGTGGTTATTCATGTTTTAATAAATCCCTACACATGAACAAACTAACAAAAACAAGAAATGTGCAAACGCAAAACAGTCCTATCCTGTGACAACAAACACAGTGACAGGAACAATCACCCACAAACACACAGTGAAACCCAGGCTACCTAAATATGGTTCCCAATCAGAGACAATGACGAACACCTGCCTCTGATTGAGAACCATATCAGGCCGAACATAGAACTAGACCAAAACATAGAAAAACAAACATAGACTGCCCACCCAACTCACGCCCTGACCATACTAAATAACTACAAAAACAAAGGAAATAGAGGTCAGAACGTGACAATTGGAGGCTCTCTGAAAAGAACATTAGGAATAATGACGGCATTCTGAGATCCTATTTGTTCGATCAGTATGCATATTACGGTCCATCAATTAGGCCTATACCTCTGAATAACTGGACTTGATGTTCAGTATTGAAAGTCTGTTTACAGTGACTATTTCTATGTTCCTTCTTTTCAAATCTCTCTGGATAATATTGAGCTGCTGTTACAATCCCACTTGCAGGGTTCCCAATAATGACATCTTTTCACCTGTGTCGGTCTAAAACACGACATTACTTTGAGCTTAGGTAGGGGGGAAAAAAGACAAAGACATTTGAGCCGAACCCTCTGTGTATTAAATCCCCTGCCGTGTAACACAATCTTCGGTCTGATCCTCTTAATGTACAATTTCAATGACTATCATTCTTTTGGGAAGAGCGTTCCGTCTTCAATCGCTGGCAGAATCATTCAATCTAATTAAAGACAAGGATAAGACTGTGTGTGTGTGCGCGCGCGTGTGTGCGCGCGCGTGTGTGTGTGTGTGCGCGCGTGCGTGTGTGTACCCCGTACTGTTCCAAGTGAGAGATGATAAGTGCGAAACCTAGATAACCTGAGGATATATTGTGTTTCTCCTGGGAGGTCTTTGCTCATAAATAAGATGGCCGATAGCCTTTGTGTGGCGCAGGGGCTGCCTCAAAATACTTTTTTACTTGAGTTAGGTCCTTTGTACTTTGATAACAGCCACCCATGCTAATAGGCAGCAATTGAATATTCAATTCATTGAACAAGAACGATTTAATGGATAATATATAATTCACGTTGGAGATGTATAAACATACGCATTGCTGATTGGACTGTAAAGTCACATCGGTGTTTACCTTTATTTGAACGCTAATGTTGGCATTTAGCTGCTTGTCATCACATTGGTTTGTTTACCTAATGGAGACAGACGTCTATTAAGGGCGAGGTGGGACTGGGAGATCGCGTCGCATCTCATTAAAGCCACATTAGATTGCTCACGGTAGACGACCCTACTGATTCATCAGATCTATGCCACTGACTGGTAATGATTGCTCCTTTAGCTTAGCAACGGTATGGCTAATAGATGTGTTTGGACGTCTCTTACCAGACACTTGTTGTTTTCTGAGGTGCATGCCTTTTGTGTATGCTACTCAACAGCGTGAGATGTAGTGCACTTCTGCAACTCTCTGACTGGCACTTGGTTGGGAGGAATGGAATCGTTGCCTTTAACATTATGTAACAACCTCCTCGTCATTGCTATTTTAAAAAGATCAGCACTGTGGAGCAAAATTATGTGTTGTAAATGTTCTTTTCAGACACAGAAATGTATTTTGCTTTCTAGAGCAGATTTAAGGGTTAACGACCTTGCTGTAGGGCACAATGGCTGCACATGGCGTAGCATACCCACCAGATTATCAAACAGAACCAAACAGAGTGGGTCTTAGAGTCAAGTGTGATGGGAGAGAGACATGGAATACCATCCATAGTAATCTAAAGAGCTGTGTTGTATCCCCTCGTCCTGGGGTTCATCCTTATTAATTTGGGTGATTATAATCTGATGACAGAGCAGTCCCTGTAGGAACACTAATTAGTTCCACTGCAGGAGACCAAGCTGATCCCAACCGTGACCTGATATTTGCCTGTGTGCGTTGGGCTGAAAGATGTCCGCAGGGCTGGTTTTAATTGCAGCGCCATTGGAACGTGTCATAACCTCACCAGACCCCACGATCAAAGGACTGCGTGCAGAGACACTTCCTGGACATACCTCAGAGGGGCATTACCTCAGATGAGGGTGATAACGGCGAAGACAGGCAGGCCAAACAGCAAATCACAATCAGAGATAGATAAGCCTACAGCTTCCAGCACTGAGGTGACATCACCACTTAGCAACCAGATAAGAGAGAAGCGTGTGTGTGCAACAAAATCGCACTGTTTTACCAATTTTACTTCAGATTTTGTTGTTTCTCCATACGTCAAATTTCTAATTGTCTTCGACACGCTGGGCTGACTCCTGCTCAGAAAGTGTTCCCTTTCTCTAAACGTAACACTCCAAAGTTAAAGGTTAAGGTTTTGGATAGGGTTACGTCATTAAGATTTGGCATTAATTCCGGATGGAATGGTTAAATGAACATGTGCCCTTCGGATCCGGAGTCAAGGGATTACCACTGAGTGTCTACCACTGGGATTGAACATGTGACCTTCGGATCCAGAGTCAAGGGATTACCACTGAGTGTCTACCACTGGGATTGAACATGTGACCTTCGGATCCAGAGTCAAGGGATTACCACTGAGTGTCTACCACTGGGATTGAACATGTGACCTTCAGATCCAGAGTCAAGGGATTACCACTGAGTGTCTACCACTGGGATTGAACATGTGACCTTCGGATCCAGAGTCAAGGGATTACCACTGAGTGTCTACCACTGGGATTGAACACATGTTCAGATCTGGATTTACGCCCACCCGCCATCCCCGTCCACAGCGCCATGCCCATCCGCCACACCCGTGCACAACGCCCTAGCAAAACCCAAGCCTACTTGATGGTAATAGCGCTCGCTGTTGCCCCTAGTGGCTGGTTTTGAAGGCATTTCCCGACATCCTCAGGACATGGACAGATGTCTAATTACCAAGTCAATCTTCAGCTATGTGCCTGGTGTGTGTGTGTGCCTGTGTGTGTGTCCGTCTGTGTGTGTGCGTGTGTGTGCCCATGTGTGTTTGTGTGTGTGCGCACATCTTCCCAAAGACATGGAGCAGCAGTGAATTATTGAGGAGGTGGTAACGAAGCCGGGGCATGGGCCAGGTGTGGGGTTTCATAGGCACATTGAGGGGCAGGCACTTGCTGGCAGAGATGGGATGGGATTAGCGGGTATTAGGTGAGGGTCGCCAACACTAGGTGTCTGGCAGAAATTGTCTCAATCCACATCAACCCAGTATTGTCACACACACACACAAACAAACACACACACTGCACCAAGAATCCTAGAAAGAATAATTGGGAGTAAAGTTTCTCATGGGGTTCCATTTCAGAAAGGTCTATGTGGGAGGAACCTATGCAACAGTAGGGGATCTTAAACTCAAGGAAGGGTGCTACTATGATGGAGGCAATTTGAAAGAAGTGGGTCCACACGCATTCCTCGGTGGTTACACTGAGGGTTGGAGCTAGCGCTGGTGCTAAACCCAGACTGTGTCAAGTGATTACTCCAGACGCTGAATTAATATCGAAGGCAAGCTTACTGTACATAGTCACTGGTGGCCAAGATTGAGGAAATGCTACTTTAGGGACCCGCAGCACTAAGAGGCGCCATGGCAACAGACAGATGCCGGGGAAGGAGAGGATTTCGGAGTGCATTTCGTTAAGGACTAAAGAAAACTTACAGGAGCCACAGGAGTGCTAATAATAAGATTATCCTCTCTGTTCATTAACTCAATCAAATCCCATACCCGTCAAATCACAGGTATCCATTTTGAAAAGAGAGAAAAGCGAAAATTCAAACAGAAGCTGATTGGCAAAGCCAATGCAAGATACAAAGAGTAGAACAAACAGCTGAGCCAAGAGGAGTGGGAGGAAGGAGGAAGAGGAAGAGTACAGTATTTCCAAAATGATAAATCCATACATTTTTCACATTTATGTTTTTTCATCAGAAATGATTGTTTATGGGAACTGTAATGCTTGTGAAAAAATATTACTGTTCTCAGATTTTAAATTCATAGATTTCAGATGTTTATGTTTTGCAAAACGCTATCCATTGTTTAGGTGGAATGGAATGTCCGAATCCTATATATAAACTGCTCAAAAAAATAAAGGGAACACTAAAATAACACATCCTAGATCTGAATGAAATATTCTTATTAAATACTTTTTTCTTTACATAGTTGAATGTGCTGACAACAAAATCACACACAAATTATCAATGGAAATCAAAATTATCAACCCATGGAGGTCTGGATTTGGAGTCACACTCAAAATTTAAAGTGGAAAACCACACTAAAGGCTGATCCAACTTTGATGTAATGTCCTTAAAACAAGTCAAAATGAGGCTCAGTAGTGTGTGTGGCCTCCATGTGCCTGTATGACTTCCCTACAACGCCTGGGCATGCTCCTGATGAGGTGGCGGATGGTCTCCTGAGGGATCTCCTCCCAGACCTGGACTAAAGCATCTGCCAACTCCTGGACAGTCTGTGGTGCAACGTGGTTTTGGTGGATGGAGCGAGACATGATGTCGCAGATGTGCTCAATTGGATTCAGGTCTGGGGAACGGGCGGGCCATTCCATAGCATCAATGCCTTCCTCTTGCAGGAACTGCTGACACACTCCAGCCACATGAGGTCTAGCATTGTCTTGCATTAGGAGGAACCCAGGGCCAACCGCACCAGCATATGGTCTCACAAGGGGTCTGAGGATCTCATCTCGGTACCTAATGGCAGTCAGGCTACCTCTGGCGAGCACATGGAGGGCTGTGCGGCCCCCCAAAGAAATGCCACCCCACACCATGACTGACCCACCGCCAAACCGGTCATGCTGGAGGAAGTTGCAGGCAGCAGAACGTTCTCCACGGCGTCTCCAGACTCTGTCACATCTGTCACGTGCTCAGTGTGAACCTGCTTTCATCTGTGAAGAGCACAGGGCGCCAGTGGCAAATTTGCCAATCTTGGTGTTCTCTGGCAAATGCCACACGTCCTGCACAGTGTTGGGCTGTAAGCACAACCCCCACCTGTGGACGTCGGGCCCTCATACCACCCTCATGGAGTCTGTTTCTGACCGTTTGAGCAGATACATGCACATTTGTGGCCTGCTGGAGGTCATTTTGCAAGGCTCTGGCAGTGCTCCTCCCTGCACAAAGGCGGAGGTAGCGGTCCTGCTGCTGGGCTGTTGCCCTCCTCCACGTCTCCTGATATACTGGCCTGTCTCCTGGTAGCGCCTCCATGCTCTGGACACTACGCTGACAGACCCAGCAAACCTTCTTGCCACAGCTCGCATTGATGTGCCATCCTGGATGAGCTGCACTACCTGAGCCACTTGTGTGGGTGGTAGACTCCGTCTCATGCTCATGAGTGAAAGCACCGCCAGCATTCAAAAGTGACCAAAACATCAGCCAGGAAGCATAGGAACTGAGAAGTGGTCTGTGGTCCCCACCTGCAGAACCACTCCTTTATTGGGGGTGTCTTGCTAATTGCCTATAATTTCCACCTGTTGTCTATTCCATTTGCACAACAGCATGTGACATTTATTGTCAATCAGTGTTGCTTCCTAAGTGGACAGTTTGATTTCACAGAAGTGTGATTGACTTGGAGTTACATTGTTTTGTTTAAAACTTCTAGTGACTCCCCATCCCGCATGAGGTAGCGTAATCATCGACTGACACTAATTAGCATAACGCAATGGACATAAATATTCCTATTCATGAAAATCACAAGTGAAATATATTGAGACCCAGCTTAGCCTTTTGTTAATCACCCTGTCATCTCAGATTTTCAAAATATGCTTTACAGCCAAAGCTAGACAAGCATTTGTGTAAGTTTATCGATAGCCTAGCATAGCATTTTGTCCAGCTAGCAGCAGGTAACTTGGTCACGGAAATCAGAAAAGCAATCAAATGACATTTTTCACCTTTGATGAGCTTCGGATGTTTTCACTCACGAGACTCCCAGTTAGATAGCCAATATTATTTTTGTAGACGAAATAGCTCCGTTTGTTCTTCACGTTTGGCTGAGAAATCGCCCGCACGAAAACGCCGAACAATATTCCAAATTAGCTCCATAATATCGACAGAAACATGGCAAACGTTGTTTATAATCAATCCTCAAGGTGTTTTTCAAATATCTATTCGATAATATATCCACCGGGACAATTGATTTTTCAGTAGGACCGATTGGAATATTGGCTACCTCTGTATTTTACGCGAGAATCACTCTGGGAGCCATCAGGTGACCAGTTGCGCAATGTAGCCGCTTACGGGTATTCTTCAACATAAATGTGTAAAACTACGTCACAATGCTGTAGACACCTTGGGGAATACAGAGAAAAAGTAATCTGGTTGATAGCCCACTCACTGCTCAACATGAGGCACTTCCGGATTGGATTTTTCTCAGGCAATACCAGTTCTGTTATACTCACAGACAATATTTTTACAGTTTTGGCAACTTTAGAGTGTTTTCTATCCTAAGCTGTCAATTATATTCATATTCTAGCATCTTGTCCTGACAAAATATCCCGTTTACTACGGGAATGTTATTTTTCCAAAAATGAAAATACTGCCCCCTAGTCACAAAAGGTTTTAAGTGTTCCCTTTATTATTTTGAGCAGTGTACATTTACACCTGGATCTCGCAGCTAGCTAGCTGCTATCCGTGTGATTATTGGCTTACGTCGATCCCGGAGCAAACATCAATTATTCCGGAGCTAGCCAGCTGAAGAGTTCCATCAGCCACTCCTGGGCTACAATCACCTATCTGGACCCGTTTTACTGCCAAAGCGGAGCCCCAATGGGCCTTCACGACTGGACTACTGACGTTATCTGCCCGAGGGAGTTATCCAACTGGTCCCTCCGTCGCGACGTTACCTGAACGCCCATCTGCGGCCCGCTTATCGGCTGCTCTCTGAATAGGTCTATCGGACAATTTTTCTTGGGTCACTATAACTATATCTATTTTGCCAATTGGATTGATCCCCTCTACCACACGGAACCCCACTAATCTACCGACGGAAACGCACGAGGTGGCTAAAAACAGACCACCATCCTATGCTAGCTTACTGCACCTCCCACAGCAATTCGCCCAAGCCTTCCCCATTTCTCCTTCTCCCAAATCCAGTCAGCTGATGTTCTGAAAGAGCTGCAAAATCTGGACCCCTACAAATCAGCCGGGCTAGACAATCTGGACCCTTTCTTTCTAAAAATGATCTGCCGAAATTGTTGCCACCCCTATTACTAGCCTGTTCAACCTCTCTTTCGTGTCGTCTGAGATTTCCAAAGATTGGAAAGCAGCTGCGGTCATCCCCCTCTTCAAAGGGGGGGGGGGCACTCTTGACCCAAACTGCTACAGACCTATATCTATCCTACCCTGCCTTTCTAAGGTCTTCGAAAGCCAAGTCAACAAACAGACTATCGACCATTTCGAATCCCACCATACCTTCTCCGCTATGCAATCTGGTTTCAGAGCTGGTCATGGGTGCACCTCAGCCACGCTCAAGGTCCTAAACTATGTCATAACCGCCATCGATAAGAAACAATACTGTGCAGCCGTATTCATTGACCTGGCCAAGGATTTAAACTCTGTCAATCACCACATCCTCATCGGCAGACTCAACAGCCTTGGTTTCTCAAATGATTGCCTCGCCTGGTTCACCAACTACTTCTCTGACAGAGTTCAGTGTGTCAAATCGGAGGGTCTGTTGTCCGGGCCTCTGGAAGTGTCTATGGGGGTGCCACAGGGTTCAATTCTTGGACCGACTCTCTTCTCTGTCTACATCATGATGTCACTCTTGCTGCTGGTGTGTCTCTGATCCACCTCTACGCAGACGACACCATTCTGTATACTTCTGTTCCTTCTTTGGACACTGTGTTAACAACCCTCCAGGCGAGCTTCAATGCCATACAACTCTCCTTCCGTGGCCTCCAATTGCTCTTAAATACAAGTAAAACTAAATGCATGCTCTTCAACCGATCACTGCCTGCACCTGCCCGCCTGTCCAACATCACTACTCTGGACGGCTCTGACTTAGAATATGTGGACAACTACAAATACCTAGGTGTCTGGTTAGACTGTAAACTCTCCTTCCAGACTCACATCAAACATCTCCAATCCAAAGTTAAATCTAGAATTGTCTTCCTATTTCGCAACAAAGCATCCTTCACTCATGCTGCCAAACATACCCTTGTAAAACTGACCATCCTACCAATCCTCGACTTCGGCGATGTCATTTACAAAATAGCCTCCAATACCCTACTCAATAAATTGGCTGCAGTCTATCACAGTGCCATCTGTTTTGTCACCAAAGCCCCATATACTACCCACCACTGCGACCTGTACGCTCTCGTTGGCTGGCCCTCGCTTGATACTCGTCGCCAAACCCACTGACTCCAGGTCATCTACAAGACCCTGCTAGGTAAAGTCCCCCCTTATCTCAGCTTGCTGGTCACCATAGCAGCACCCACCTATAGCACGCGCTCCAGCAGGTATATCTCTCTGGTCACCCCCAAAACCAATTCTTCCTTTGGGCGCCTCTCCTTCCAGTTCTCTGCTGCCAATGACTGGAACGAACTACAAAAATCTCTGAAACTGGAAACACTTATCTCCCTCACTAGTTTTAAGCACTAGCTGTCAGAGCAGCTCACCGATTACTGCACCTGTACATAGCCCATCTATAATTTAGCCCAAACAACTACCTCTTTCCCTACTGTATTTATTTACTTATTTATTTTGCTCCTTTGCACCCCCATTATTTCTATTTCTTTACCTCCCTTATCTCAACTCACTTCTCACATTGTATATAGACGTATTTTTCTACCGTATTATTGACTGTATGTTTGTTTCACTCCCATGTGTAATTCTGTGTTGTTGTATGTGTCGAACTGCGTTGCTTTATCTTGGCCAGGTCGCAATTGTAAATGAGAACTTGTTCTCAAATTGCCTACCTGGTTAAATAAAGGTGAAAATAAATAAATAAATAAATATATTTGACTGTGATATCTGGTTGTGTCACCTAGCTATTTTAAGATGAATGCACTTCCTGTAAATCTCTGGATAAGAGCATCTGCTTAATGACTAAAATGTCTTATCTCACATTACTCTATTGATATTATTATTTTTATTACTGTCACAAATGTATAATTTGTACAGTTCTTTATAAAAAAAATTATTTGGTATCGATCACGACACCATTAAATCATACATGAAGGCTCAATAGCGCATTTGAAGCCAAGGAAGTCAGTTAAGATGGTATTTCATGTGGTAGAATTATGTATACATAACATGCGCAGCTTGTTCTACTCCAGGAAGTGATGTTGCAGGCTAGATCCGTGCTGCCCCCTCTTATTGAGTATCTCAAGTTGAAGGCCGACTAGGGTACTGCAGGCTGCCATTAGCTACTAAATTATCCTTCTGTCTTCTGTGTTAACGGTTCAAGGACATACTGGTGTCATAAAATACATTTTTGTTACCATGGTTGTCTTCGTAAAATGTTTTTATTTACCCGAAGATTGACCACAAAGCCATTTCCCCATTCACTATAATGGGGATTTTGTTTTCTGCAAACAATATCTCCTGTAATGCAGTTGGCCTTAAACTTCATATCTTCAATGAGAGGGGGCAGCCATTCTCCCCTGTCTGTAGCCCCTGAATGGTTAACTACAAAGACAGAGTCAGCAGTGAGAGGACCACTTTCCCAGAAGGCAACATGAAACGGAGAGGAGGAATATTTATCCCGAGAGCCCGCTAGGGAACTAGCCCGCTGCTGGCAGCTGGCAAAGTCAAATGGCTCACCTGAAAAGTTGGTTCACAAGTTCAACGAGCCTTTCCCTCTTGAAATAGTCGCACTCTAATGACATGAAAAAAACATGCTAGTCTTTTGTTCGGTATTCTGACAGGAGTTTGACGACGACCGTTTTTGGCCACTGTCGTACACAATGGCTTAAGTGCATGTAGAAATCAAACAAATAGGACATGAATTCAGTCCACTGCCCTCTATTATGAGATGTGTACCAATCAGGGTTGGGTAGGTTACTTTCTAAATGTAATCTGTTACAGTCACTATCTGTTACAGTCACCTGTCCAAATTGTAATCAGTAACGTCACTTTTGGATTACCCAAACTCAGTAACGTCATCTGATTACATTAAATTATTTTTTAGATTACATTCCCCTTAAGAGGCATTAGAAGAAGACAACAATGTATGTTACCAATTGAACAACATCTATTGCAGGATAAATCAATGTTAAAGTTCACATAGCTGGCAATTGAATCCCCGAGCTGACAAGGTAAAAATCAGTCGTTCTGCCCCTGAGCAAGGCTCTGAACCCACTGTTCCTTGGGCACTGAAGACGTGGATGTCGATTAAGGCAGCCCCCCGCACCTCTCTGATTCCGAGGAGTTCGGTTAAATGCAGAAGACACATTTCAGTTGAAGGCATTCAGTTGTACTGAACTGACCATATATCTCTTTCCATACTTTAAGACATAAGGGCCAGTCAATCTAGAAAATTTCAAGAACTTTGAAAGTTTCTTCAAGTGCATCAAACACTATATTGAAACTAGTTCTCATGAGGACCGCCACAAGAAAGGAAGACACAAAATTACCTCTGCTACAGAGGATAAGTTCATTAGAGTTACCAGCCTCAGACATTGCAGCCCAAATAAACGCTTCACAGTAACAGACAGTAACAGACACATCAACTCAGGCCTTCGTGGTCGAATTGCTGCAAATGAACCACTACTAAAGGACACCAATACGAAGTAGAAACTTGCTTGGGCCAATAAACACGAGCAATGGACATTAGACCGGTGGAAATCTGTCCTTTGGTCTGATGAGTCCAAATTTGAGATTTGTGGTTCCAACCGCTGTGTCTTTGTGAGATGCAGAGTAGGTGAACGGATGATCTCCGCATGTGTGGTTCCCACCGTGAAGCATGGAGGAGGAGGTGGGATATTGTGGGGGTGGTTTGCTGGTGACACTGTCAGTGATTTATTTAGGATTCAAGGCACACTTAACCAGCATGGCTACCACAGCATTCTTCAGCGATACGCCATCCCATCTGGTTTGCACTTAGTTGGACTATCATTTGACTTTCAACAGGACAATGACCCAAACACACCTCCAGGCTGCGTAAGGGCTATTTGACCAAGGAGAGTGATGGAGTGCTGCATAAGATGACCTGGTCTCCACAGTCACCCAACCTCAACCCAATTGAGATGGTTTGGGATGAGTTGGACCGCAGAGTGAAGGAAAAGCAGCTAACAATGCTGATTTGAAAGTCCTTGAGAAAACAGAGAAGTGTCAAATAATTGTAATAATAATATAGTTTTTCAAAAGTATCTGTAATATGATTACAATTGTTTTTCTGGTAACGTAGCGGATTACAGTTACCATTTTTTGTAATCCTTACATGTAACTGCCACGCCCTGATCGGTTTCACCTGACCTTGTGCTTGTCTCCATCCCCTCCAGGTGTTGCTTAATATCCCCGGTGTATTTATCCCTGTGTTTCCTGTGTCTCTGTGCCAGTTTGTCTTTCTTGTCAAGTCAACCAGCATTTTTGTGTCTCTGCTCCGGCTTTTCCCAGTCTCTCTTTTCTCGCCCTTCTGGTTTTGACCCTTGCCTGTCATGACTCTGAGCTCGCCTGCCTGACCACTCTGCCAGGCCCCTGACCTCGAGCCTGCTTATCGTCTTGTACCGTTTGGACTCTGACCTGGTTACTGAACTCTCACCTGTACCAGACCTGCCTTTTGCCTACCCCTTTTGTTATAATACATATCGGAGCTCAACCATTTGCCTCCTGTGTCTGCATTTGGTTCTCGCCTTTGCCCTTATATTAACAGATTACATGTAACTCGTTACTCCCCAACCCTGTGTACCATAAGCAAAGATATGCCACCATTAAATATTATGCCAGCAGTACAAGTACAGTACAAGATTATTTCATGTTAATTAATGTAACGATATTGTAGTGTTACCGATTTAGCTGATTGATAAACGCTAATTCCTTCCATCCATGTGTTTTCACAAATTCTAAAACCATCGTACAAGTTCCATCAGTCTGTTCCAAGAGACCAAAGGCCCACATAAACCAGATCCCCTGTAATTCAATCTGAACTCTGATTCAAAGTGATATCTTTAGTCAGCCCTATTGAAATACCCGTAAATCCCCACATGTGCCATTCTCTCTGTTGCAGTGAAGTGCAGTCAGGTTAGGCAGAGTAGGTAGTGCTACCCCTGTGATAATCTAATCACAAAATCTGTCATGAAACACACATAAGAAATACAATTATATAAAAAAAAATCATTTTTTTTGTTCTCTAATGTTTTTTCTCAATGATTCTGTTTGTTTTAATGCTCAAAATCTAAACAATTGCTACAACTGAATCAAAACCTCAGGAAAGGAGCCAGGATATTCATGACTTCCATTCCTCCTATTCAAATCCATTCATATCGTTGAAGTGTGTGCGACCGTTCCTGACTCCAGTCACAATAGACAGGATCAGTACAGGCGTCGTTGCTTTGCCTACTGTAGCTTTAAGTGGCATCAATCGTTGCATTGAGCCAATTTAATTTTTTTGCGCATACGTAATTGCTTAAACATGTTGTGGGTATTGGGTATTGCCTGCGGTTAGCTCTGCATATTTGGGTATGTCTACTGAAACCGAGTGTATAAAACATTAAGTACACCTGCCCTTTCCATGACCTAGACCGATCAGGTGAATCCAGGTGAACGCTATGATCCCTTATTGATGTCACTCGTTAAATCCACTTAAATTCAGTGTAGATGAAGGGGAGGAGACAGGTTAAAGAAGGATTTTTAAGACATGAGACAATTGTGACATGCATTGAAGTATATGTTCCATTCAGAGGGTGAATGGGCAAGACACAATATTTAAGTACCTTTGAACAGGGTGTGTTAGTAGGTGCCAGGCGCACCAGTTTGTGTCAAGACCTGCAACGCTGCTGGGTTTTTCATGCTCAACAGTTTCCCGTGTGTATCAAGAATGGTCCACCACCCAAAGGACATCCAGCCAACTTGACACAACTGTAGGAAGCATTGGAGTCAAAAAGGGGGCGCATTCCTGTGCAACTCAGATTAGGAAGGTGTTCCTAAAGTTTTGTACACTCAGTGTAGTTTGGCGCTCGCAAACCTTGTACTGAACAAAGCTAGTTAGCGAGAAAAAATAAACTGACAAATGTACCAAGTTGGAATAATGTAATGCAGCGTTTGGAGGGTTTGAAGAGTGAAACGTCAACTATAATGAAAGTTAAGCCCAGACAGGGAGCATACAGGAGCTATACAAGATGTGACTGACAGGCGAACAGTGAGTACTGGACTATCCAGTTGTCTGAAACGTCATTACAAATTCCTTACTTTTTAACCTGGATTTTTACACATCTTGGACATCTTTTGCTATGTGGATGTAACGGAAAGGGCTTCTCCCGCCACTAAATGCATTCCCGAGCCTTGGCTTCCACAAAATGGATGTGACTAACACGATTCTATGTGTGTGGTGCATGGGGGTACACTTACGCAGGAGGATGCTGTTCTCCGACCGGCTGAATGCTCTGAAGGACCGATGAATGGACTTAATTTACAATGTAGGCCTAAATGCATTGTCCTTTGCAATTTGCTTGTTAGGCTATTGTTAAATTAACATGAGAATATTACTATGTGTGTGTGTGTGTGTGTTTGTGCACGCCACACACGGTGCATTGGAAGACATGTAAATCCATTGTGAATGTATTTACAGTAGATGAAATGTGTCCATATATTGGTCTTTTAATGCCACCTATCAGTTGTAACTGTGGATTCTACATCGGTCTATGGCTGATCTGAGTTGTTGGAGCAGTTGCATTTGGAAGAGTGGGGTGGACAGTCTAAATCAGTGACACTTACATAGCAGCCAAGGGGCCGTAGCTAACCTGATATTACTTTTCCCGAGCTCGGCCTGTAACTTTGTAAACAAAACATACACAGAACTCTTATAAAATATTGACGAAGCAATCCAAATACATGATGGGATCACAACCAACTGCCAGCAGTAGATATCATTCAAAAAAAGTGAATATTATGCAGATTAATTGTTTGGCATATGGTCATTAGTTGATCCTCTCCTAATCATCATAGTCAATGTACAGCAGGCAACATTTCTCTGTCTCTGTCTCTGTTGAGACTTCTAAAATGGTCTCTTTCCGTCCGTTTGCGACCTCTCGTTGGTTTAAAACGGTAAAAGAATTGCCTACTTGAATCTGATAGAAGATCAGCACTCCAGAGGTTCTCCTTGGTGGCTCTCAGTGGAGCGTTGTTGTTGTTGCTGTTCTGGGACAGACCTCTATCCTCCCATCTTCCACACACAGCTCACAGTCTCTCTTAGCTTTATAATGGAGCACCTGGTAGGTAGGCTGAGTCTGGGAGATGTGGAGCGTGTGGCAGGGTGCCAAGGCCACGCACATTAGTACAGTTAAAGTTTGATGTGCTAATGTGTTCTGGTGCCAACGTCAACACCACTGCAAGCTTGCTGGGAGGGATAGGGATGGAAGGCTGGAGGGAGGGAGGGAGGGAGGGGGGGGGGGTACAGTGAGGGTTGATTCATTCACCAATAAAATGATGGCCTTGTGAGTCAGATATTTTTCTCGAAAATGAGAGGAGATGAAGGTGGAGATTGTGATGAGGCACACACACACTGTATAACAAATATGTTTTAAGGGCCCTTTCCTCCAATACTAGAGTGTGGTAGAGTACATCATTAGCCAGGGAGGAAAATGTCTATTCGTCTGAGAGACAACAGCTGTATGCTCCATGAGTCTATATTTAGAACAATTAAAAACAGTGAAACAGCCATCGATGTAAACCGTCACAAACAACAGATTTACAGCCTTTCCAGCAGTCTGCCTGACTGACTGAGATTTCAATTTGCCGGATGGTAATGTGCAAATTAATATTGGTTGGAATTTAAACACTTTGCATGACATTGGTACAGTGAGAGCTGCCACGTTTCATGGAATTCGTACTCATGGTTATCCCCATATTGTTCTCTGAGTTAATGGAAAAGACCGTATCAAAGTACTGAACTAATTAATAGGGCTATACACAGTGTGTGCACAAACATGCGCATGCAGCGCACACCGCACACAGTTCCTTAATACTCAGTCCTTCTGGTAACCTCTGTGCACAGATGTGCCGTGGATGCCAACGCCCTGTCTTAAGAGCAAACACATTTTGTCACCAAGTCTTTTAATTTTGGCACTCACAAACAGTGTTGATTAGAATTAATAATTTTATGACAATAAGAAATGTACGACCCAGTAGAAGTGTTGGTGTTAATTGGAATCTCTTCACTTGCAGTGTAATTTGCCCCGAAGGTCTGATCTGGTGGAGACCCGGCATAAGTTGGAGGAGAAGAAGGGGAGATGTTGTATTAGCGTTTGTTACAGGTTGCACATCACCCGACTTAGAGAGGCTCTAACAACCTAAGGAAACAGGATTACACTCATAAAGTGGGTACCACAATATACAGTAACCATCATAAAGAGTGAAAAAATTAAGAATGGGCCAGAGAGGTTATTGACGTGATAGGGAATATTTAAACTTTTGAATGCCTTAATGTTTCCATGCATTATAGCAGTATTGATAGTTGTCACGACTCTTGATCGAAACTTGTATGTGATGACGAGCATCATGCCACTCAAAACCTTGTCATATACATGTGATACGGGAGTGTCCATCATGGGATGCTAGTCTCTACTACAGTATGTTTGCTCTATCTCCCCCCACCTGCTTAGTATCTCCCACTCCTGCTTAGTTGATGTAGGGAAGAGAAGGGGAGGAAGGAGTATGGCCCATCTCTCTCTCTCTGCCCCCCCCCCTTCCCCCCTCCCCCATGTCTTCTACACTCTTAGAAAAAAAGGTTAATTGGGGTTCTATATAAAAACCTTTTGGTTCTTTGGTCAAAATGTTAGAACCTTTTTCAAAAAAAGGTTAAATCCTCTAGACATACAGCCTTAGGGGTTCTGTAATTAAAATGTTTTGATCATCACTGTCCACCAACTGCCATTTTTATCTAGCATGATAAAGATGATGGTTGACTCAAGATGACGGTTGGAAATACCAAAAAGCATGCGGTTTGTTATTAAGGTAAGAAAGTCGCTATTTTTATTCAAATATATGAATCCATAATCATATGATAAACTATAAGCCGGATACTGTACATAAGGTTGTTTTAGAGTTTGTAGGCTACCGTTTGTTTGTTGGCTAGCTAATGTTAGCTACCTAGCCTGGGTAAAAGGAACTTTCAATTAGCCACTTTACAAGCTAGCTAGCTAACCCGTCTTACAAATAAATGTACATTTGTATTATTGAATGTACCAAAAACAGCTACAGACTCAGCCTGACATTGGCGATTACATTTTTTTAAATTAATGTTTTTTTAATGTCTGTATAGATTCAGAGGCAGAGGATCCCTCGTACTGCTAATGCTGATGACAACTGCATGTAAGTTGGTCTTTAGCATGATAATGATTATACAGTGCATTCAGAAAATATTCAGACACCTTGATTTTTTCCACATTTTGTTACCTTACAGAATTTATCTAAAATGGATTAAAAAGTTTTGTCCCCTCGTCAATCTACACACAATAACCCATAATGACATAGCAAAAACTTTTGAAAATGTTGCAAATGTATTCAAACCAAAAAACTGAAATATCATATTTACGTAAATATTCAGACCCTTTACTCAGTACTTTGTTGAAGCACCTTTGGCAGCGATTACAACCTTGAATCTTCTTGGGTATGAAGCTACAAGCTTGGCACACCTGTATTTGGGGAGTTTCTCCCAATCTTCTCTGCAGATCCTCTCAAGCTCTGTCAGGTGGGACGGGGAGCGTCACTGCAAATTCTCTCCAGAGATGTTCGATCGGGTTCAAGTTCAAGCTCTGGCTGGGCCACTCAAGGACATTCAGAGACCACTCCTGCATTGTCTTGGCTGTGTACTTAGGGTTGTTGTCCCATTGGAAGGTGAACCATCGCCCCAGTCTGAGGTCCTTAGAACTCTGGAACAGGTTTTCATCAAGGATCTCTCTGTACTTTGCTCCATTCATCTTTCCCTTGATCCTGACTAGTCTCCCAGTCCTTGCTGCTGAAAAACATCCCCACAGAATGATAATGATACTGCCACCACCATCCTTCACCATAGCTGGTGCCAGTTTCCTCCAGATGTGAAGCTTGGCATTTAGGCCAAAGAGTTCAATCTTCAGTCAAAGAGTTCAATCTTGGTTTCATCAGACCAGAGAATATTGTTTCTCATGGACTGAGTCCTTTAGGTGCCTTTTGGCAAACTCCAAGTGGGCTGTCAAGTGCCTTTTACTGAGGAGTGGCTTTTGACTGGCCACTGTACCATAAAGGCCTGATTGGTAGAGTGCTGCAGGGATGGTTGTCCTTCTGGAAGGTTCTCCCATTTCCACAGAGGAACTCTGGAGCTCTGTCAGAGTAACCATTGGGTTGTTGGTCACCTCCCTGACCAAGGCAGTTCTCGTCCGATTGCTCAGTTTGGCCTGGACGGCCAGTTCTAGCAAAAGTATTGGTGGTCCCTAACTACTTCCTTTTAAGAATGATGGTGGCCACTGTGTTCTTGGGGTCCTTCAATGCTGCAGAAATGTTTTAGTTACCCTTTCCCAGATCTGTGCCTCGACATAATCCTGTCTCTGAGCTTTTTCTTGAAAATTCCTTTGACCCCATGGCTTGGTTTTTGCTCTGACATGCACGGTCAACTGTGGGACCTTTCATAGACAGGTGTGTGCTTTTCCAAATCATGTCCAATCAATTGAATATACCACAGGTGGACTCCAATCAAGTTGTAGATGATCAATGGATACAGGATGCAACCCAACAACATTTTTAGTCCCATATCAAAAGGTCTGAATACTTATGTAAATAAGCTATTTCAGTTTTTTATTTGTAATTTGTTAAAATTTCTAAAAATCTGTTTTCGCTTTGTCATTATGGGGTATTGTTTGTAGATTGATGATGATTTTTTTTCATTTAATTAATTTTAGAATAAGGCTGTAACGTAACAACATGTGGAAAAGGTCAAGGGGTCTGAATACTTTCGGAATGCACTGCATGTATAGTATTTTGTCTATAAGATTGACTCATGCTTTGGCTACTTTTTTCTTCTTCCCAGCCAGACAATAACCTTTACTGTACTATTCCATGAAGAAGCCATAAACCCCCTTAAGGTTGGTACCAAGATTGATGTGGGCCGTTGTTCAAACAAAGAGCCTTTCTGGCTAACAGTGCACATTTCCAAACGTTGCAAACTATGCTTGCATTACCTAAACTGTTTTTGTTTGAGTGTGACTGTAAGGACAATAAAATGTCAAAACTATGCTGGTATTCTCTTGTGCATGATCTAATTATTTATTTTATTATGTTCTTAGCTAGTAAGCCCACTATTACTATTTTATTAATAGTAGCCATGATTCATAAATGGCACCATACAGGGTTCTATATGGAACCAATTTGGCCCTGTGAGGAAAAACTCATAGGGTTCTATATTGGGTTAAGTGAAGAAGGACCCCTAGGGTTCTGGTCAAAGAACCCTACTAAAGGTTTCTATATATAACTTTATACAGGTCGTTATCAATAAAGCGTAACAATAGGGTGCAGAGCGTTCAATTTGCCTGCTGGGGGGAAAGGAGAGCCCAGCTCTGCTAAAAACCCTTGACGACTGCATGCCGTTTTCAAGGGATCGTTAAATAAATGTTACCTATTTGGTTGCAATATCCTCACCTCTTGAAGAGCATAGTCAGAACTACAAATGTCTGATTATTCTATGCAAAACAATTGCGCACATATTTAGCCCTATCGTAAGGAGTTATACAGAAAGTAACTGAATGCTTTTCATGATCAGTAAACATCAATTGATCATGTCATTTCAGATACGTGAGGGTAGCCTCACGATATCTCTAATTTAATTGGATATTTGAGTGATATAAATATGAAAGTGAACCATACAGTACCTGACAAGTACGAGTGGTTTAGATTCATTTACCATCCTTTGTGGGCTCTGCCTGTCAAGCAGCAGAATGGTGCATTTGCCGATGTCCTAGTAATGATAATGTTACATTCCAAGCTACTGATAGCAACTTTGTACAGTTGGCTAAACACAATGTGCTTTGTGCCCCAACCAATGTAGGCCTACCTAGAGAAGTTAGCAAAGAACCCATTTTGAAAAAGGTTTGTAAGAGTGTTTAACTACGATTTCTGCTGACAGACATGATAGTCCATCAATCAATGTAGCCTATGTTAAATTGGCTAGCAAGCTAGCTAATAACATATCACATCAATATGGGTAGTTAACAAGCTGACTTCCAGGGAATTAACTAGATGGCTATATCCAAATGTTGTTTGATTTGCCCGCCCTCTATAGTGGTGATGAGAGTAGTCCGACGGGCTACTTTACCACGACAAGGACTTGCTAATTTCAAGCAAATTCCAAAAGCCTAATCTCTGATGAAGCAAGCTAAATGACATGCTGTCTGCTTAGCTAGATAGCCTTTCCATCTGGCATGTAGCTACCCTCATGTATCTGAAAAATACATGATCAATTGATGTTTACTGATCATTATAAGCTTTCAGTTACTTGCTGTATAACTCTGATGATAGAGCAAAACGTGGACTAACCGTAAACGTGTTGTTCTGACCATGCTCTTTAAGAGGTGATGATATTCAAACCAAATAGTTATAACATATATTTAACAATCACTTAAAAATGGCACATAGTTGTCAATGGTTTTAGCAGAGCTGGGGTTCTCCTTGAATAAGTCAAATGGAATGCCCTGCATCTTATTCTGCCGTTTTACTGATAACGAGTTATATGAAGAAGGCGATAGAATCCTTTTTGGTTCTATATGGAACCTTTTTTTTTCTCTGAGTGTAGCTCTGTTTCTCCCCCTCTCTGTCCCTCCATCTCTCTTTATCTGGTTCTCTCGCTCTCTCTCTCTCTCTCTCTCTCTCTCTCTCTCTCTCTCTCTCTCTCTCTCTCTCTCATGAACATTTCAGAATATTGGATGACTGTCATTCATATTCCATTCACCAAGTTCAATGTAACATTGATAGGTTTAGGCCATTACGTGAAACACTATATCCATCATGAAGTTGCTACAACCTAGCCTATGAATGAAAGTTTACACGGTAGGTGCAAACTGGTCGAGAGACACATTTGAGGTTACAGACTGTGACACATGGACAGACAGCGACACATTCAGTACCGCCTATTATTGCCTGCATCTAGCTGATATAGGGTGTAATTGTGACGATCGTCTGAAGAAGTAGACCAAGGTGCAGCGTGGTAAGTGTTCATGATCTTTAATACTCAGAACACCAAACAAAAACAACAAAAGGAATAACGACCGTCACGTTCTGCCGGCTTCACAGAGCTAACAAAAAACAAGATCCCACAACATAGGTGGGAAAACAGGCTACCTAAGTATGATTCCCAATCAGAGACAACGATAGACAGCTGCCTCTGATTGGGAGCCACACTTGGCCAAAACCAAAGGAATACAAAACATAGAATGCACACCCCACATCACACCCTGACCTCACCAAATAGAGAAATACAACGGCTCTCTAAGGTCAGGGCGTGACAGTAATCATTAGTCCAACAGTTGTAAACAATAGTTTCTATTGGACAAATTCAGGCATGTTTATCCCCGTTTTGTTCCATTTGCTTTCGTTTAAGATGGAAGGGATACACCGCTGATCACGGATAAACATAGTTCACTTTCATAGTAGTCACGTTGTATTCCTTCTTGAATCTATGCACTCTCCTCCTCTCACCTTTTCCCTTCGCTTGTGGACTTGAATGCACAACACATCAGCTGCATGTGAAAAACCTTTACAAGCCAAACCATATCATACCACCGCTACACACAGCCTACATCATTGTCACTATATTAGCTAAAGTAATGTCATAGTCAACATAGCTAATAGAAGTAACGCGTTAGTAAACCCGCTACAATCATGCAGTAACTTTACAGTGTACAGTTAGTAAGCAGTTTGGCAATTACACAGGCGGGCCACAGTGGCAATAAATTGGTAGAACCAAAAGAGTTCCAGTGTTGTGTTGGATAATCATAGCCACTTAGCTAACATAGCATCCCTCTGTTTGAGCAGGGTGATGGATTAGGCTAAACTAGCCAGCTGCATTTTCTAGCTAAGTAAGTGAAACTGAAAAAAAATGACAATCTTTCTTTTGGTTCTCCTTTCTTTTAGAAGAAATGCATTTGTTAAAAACTCTTCAACTATTGTCTTTCTCTCTCTTTGAGTCAACTACTCACCACATTTTATGCACTGCAGTGCTAGCTGGCTGTAGCTTATGCTTTCAGTACTAGATTAATTCTATGATCCTTTGATTGAGTGGACAACATGTCAGTTTATGCTGTAAGAGCTCTGATAGGTTGGAGGACGTTCTGCGGAAGTTGTCATAATTACTGTGTAAGTCTATGGGAATGGGGTGAGAACCATGAGCCTCCTAGATTTTGTATTGAAGTCATTGTACCCAGAGGAGGACAGAAGCTACCCTACAGAGTGCTGTTGAAGCTACTGTACACCTTCATTGCAAAATGGTGTCTTCTAATAAATGATTTGGTAATGTGAATATATTTAGTATAGTTTTATCTAAAAAGTGTAACTTTTTTAAATGTTTTACAATTGTTATTTTTATAAAATTCACTGAGGAGGATGATCCTCCCCTTCCTCCTATGAGGAGCCTCCACTGCTCCAGACTCTGACAGGTAGCAGAATGGAGGCCCTTAGCAAAGACACCAATGCCTTCAACATCTATTACACACACACACACACACACACACACACACACACACACACACACACACACACGTGCAAATAGACATGTGCAGACATGCATGTGCAGACACACACGTATACACATACACACGCACATATACATTTACACACACACAAACACACACAAATGCACACAGGCACACACTCACGCACTCAAATGCAGACACGCACTAACACACACATGGATGCACACGGTGATGTTGTGGAATGTATACACAGGATCATAAACTGGGTGGTTTGAGCCCTGAATGCTGATTGGCTGAAAGCAGTGGTATATCAGACCGTATACCACGGGTATGACAACATGTATTTTTACTGCTCTAATTGCGCTCCTAACCAGTTTATAACAGTAATAAGGCACCTTATTGCTATTGCGTCGTGCCTAAAAACGTTGTGCCTAAGAACAGCCCTTAGCCGTGGTATATTGGCCACATGCCACACCCCCTCGGGTCTTATTGCTAAAATACGCCATATAGCCGCTTATTTTTCAGTGGGCATTGCGTATACTCACTTCTTAAACCCCACTGATATGTATCAAAGTAGTGTAGTCGATGAAGCTAGTAGTCGCATCAATTAATAGGGCTGATGTAACAGATCTAAATGTTTAGTTTAAAGTGTTGATAAACTATTATTTCTTTACATTTTAGATGTAGCAATGTACATACAACACTAAAGGCTACTTTGAAGCAAGATAAGACAATCCTCATAATATGAAGTAAAATGCCCAGGTATCACTGAAGGAACAGGAAAAATATAGCGTCGGTAACGATAGGCGTAACCGTCTTCTGGTAAATGGAAAGGCTTTGCCAAAAACTACTCTATTCTATTACTACTCTATTAAATAAATGTTAACTACAAAGCAGCCTATCAATCCACTAATTTTGCAAACTCCAATCTCATGTGCTACAGAAACACCGCTAATCAAACAATAGTGCCAGGTACCTGCACACGTCAATTAATGAATAACTACATAAAAGTGGTATCCTGATGTGGTTTAAAAATTGTTATGGACTTAGAACATACAATTTTGTTATTTTTGTGTTTAAAAAAGTGTGACTTTGAGAACAAAAACCTGAAAAAATGGGGGAAATCTCAAACCTGTGATTTTTTTCTTAGTTTATCTGTTTCAATAGTACACCTACTACTAGGCTACTGCACTTAACTAGCATCCACCTCGATGCTCATTTTACATTCAACACATTATCACCAGAATTGCAATTGGGCAATGTGAAGACGACAAATTCAAATGTCAAGTTAGAACATGTTGACATGTATCTGATATCCGCGCTTCTTTAAAGTTGCTGTAATCCGCAACTAAGGATTTAGAGACTTACTTCCTCTACATTCTCCCATTGGCACAGAAAAGGTAATGAAGACTCATATTCTATTTGGAATGCAAAGTTTCCAATATAGTCAAACGTAATTGTTCCTTTACCCAGAGAGACATCATAGGAGGGAGAGAGAGTGGGAGAGATTAGTGGCAGACCAAGATGGACAGAAATGGCAACCAGAGCAGTTGCTCTCTCAGCTGTATAAGACTGATATATTCTCAGGAAAAAAAGGTATAGGTACAGTACACAGTACATAGTGTATTTTGTCATAGGTTTCATGGTGCATGCATCTAAACAAAGTGGATAGTTTTAAGATATGTCTCTTTAGATACAATATGAGGTCTTTAACCTAGCATTGTAGCTGTGTGGGATAATATAATCAAAATGTTTGCTTTGGGCTTAGTTGAGCCAAGTAAAATCAAATAAAAATACACAAAAGTAATTCATAACTGATAGTCCTGCAGGACTAAAAATAGTTTAAAATAGTTTTTTCTCACAGAAGTAGTACACTGGGTCATCTGGTATTAGCAGACCAATACAGCCACCTGTAGAGCGGGGAGATGCTTTTTCCCCCCCAATAAAGTGTAAGGAGTGCTTGTGTGTGGATTTACATTGGCCTTAATATGTGTGTGCGTGTGTGTGTGTGTGTGCATCCAGTGGTGCCAGGAAAGGTGGGTATACTCAAATTTTGCGAAGGAAAGGTGCCCCATGTGAATAATCCTATGAGAAACTCTGAATGACCTGAAATGACAAATCCCATTCATATTGGTATTTCACAGTAAGGCCAACCCAAACTGAGTTAAACATCCCAAAATGGTTGCCAATTTCACAGGTTGAAATTGAACCAATATGCAGGCAGCTTGTCGTGATGCAGGCTTTTTTTTTATCGCCAGTTCAAAAACTGCTTATAACAAGAGAGCAACATAAAAGGCCAAATAGGATTCCTCCCGTGTTTTGGTAGGAATGCTTAATGAATTATGGCCTTTTTCTGAATTGGCATAAAATAAATATGATTCGGTTGGCAACTATTGTTGCTTTGCTTCGTTGCAGCTGCGTTTGAGTGTGTTTGTCTAGCAATTACATCTGTGTATTTCTCAGACAGTTTGTGTCTCAAGCATATTATTTCATGTGAGCGCTATTCAATGGTTCTTTGATTTGTACCTCGACTGTCTGTCAAAAGACTCAAACCTGCAATCGTATCCATTTAATATTGCTAGTCCTTGTGGTAGAATCAAACAGGCACAGTCTGCCCATCATTAATCGGTGTAGGTCTACTAGGTGAAGCCCGCCAACTCAAACACTGTAGCTGTTCAAAGATCAAATAAAAACCTGTTTAGTTTAGTCTTCAAGACTGACAAACTGTCATTAATGGCTTTACATAGGGCACTAAGCTTTAGCAGGTGAAAGGGGATAGAGTGAATTGAGTGAGAGAGCACCCTTCCAAGAAGAGGTTACCCACTAGGCACAGACATCAGTTCAACATCTAGGTTTGATCACTATCCTTCCATTTGACTGAGTTGTCAACTAACGTGAATTCAGTGTGAAATCAACAAATGATTTTAGCAAATTTGGTTAAAAACCCAGTAGGACTTATTCCTTTCCACTTGGATACAACATTGACAAATGTTTCTTCATTTTTAGTTGAAAGGGTGTGGAAACAACGTACATTTCTACCAACTTGTGCAAATACGGTAAAAAAAAAAAGATGTCGCAGCAATCTTTGATACTGCATTGCATTCCTGTGACGCACCAAAGTAATCAAGTTAGGTATAAAGACATTTGGCAGGCGACGGTCTACAAAATGATAAAGCAGCTGTAAAAGCTGTACATAAAAAGATGCTTGTCCAAGATGTTGGTTGGGAATGAATTGAATCATGCGGATACATTATCCCATAATAGATAAATCACACACGCACATTACTCAGCACGAGTGTGGTGGTTATGTCCAGTCGACAAAGGGAGAGTGGGGTAAGTTGAGTCCTTTTTGGACTTTCAGCATCATATTGACATACATTTCAGGATGTTGTGTGTCACCGGAAATAATCAACATTTATGTAAACATATATATATATATATATATATTAAATAATAATCATAATAAAGTGGTAAAACTGAGCAAAGGGACACGGTAAGTTGAGCATAATAGGGACACGGTAAGTTGAGCCGCCTTGGGGTAAGTGGGTGATGGGGTCCTGTCACAGTGGGTGAATGGTCGGTAAAAGTTACCTTCATGGAATGGATGTGTGTTATGTTGTATATCTTAAATGTACACCCACATTCAGACATAGATCTCTCTGTTCAATATCACTTACCCTTCCATTTCTTGACCAGTTGTCTGGGACATGGATGTTGTTTCGATGTGCCAATTCGTAAGCAAGTTCTCTGCATTTGAAGCTACTAAGACCATGACAATGGTCCGTGATTATTGACATGCTGAGCAAGCTCAGACGCTGTGTCCTTAGATAAGACATGTTGTGGCTCTGCTACTCTAGCATAGCCTCTCTTTCGCACACAGATACACGTTTGTCTCCTTTTTTGTCAATGTACCTCATTCAGTCATTTTTTTTCTTCATCTCTTGCTTTCTGTTGCTCGAACGGACCTCTATCCCTTATCTCACTTCCTTGGCTGCTCTCTCTCAGGGGGGGCTAGACTCCTGCTTGTTTCACATTTGTATACACGAGGCATGACGATGTCTGCTTTGTAACAATAAAAATGGACTATCTTGAGTTCATATGCATGACACTGCACAAAACGGACTAAATGCAATCATCATTTGTATAGGGTATGGTGGCCATTAGTTCAACTTACTCCATGGCCATTGGCTCAACTAAGCCCAAGGCAAACCTGAATATTATCCACAATGATGCACTTTCATGCTAGGTTTAAGAGCTCATATTGTATCTTGTAGAGACCCCAATTGATGTATAAAACAATCTTAAAACGATCCACTTTGTTTAGATACAAGCACCATGAAACCTAGAACATAATACATTAATTTGACCGGGGGGGAATCTGATTTTTGACCTAACTTGCATACCCCTTTTTCCATGTGGTTTCTTCCTTCACAGACGCCATGAAATGATGACCTCTTTCAAAACGAAATTGGTCAAATGATTCATTTCTGTGTATAGTTTCCTAGAAACAAGGGGTGGCTCAACCAACCCTTAAGCCCAATTTACCTCACTCTCCCCTACCTAAGTAGATTATGCATGCACATCCGTACACGATGTCGCCTGACACCTTTAGATACATAGCTAAAGAGGAGACGCGACCGCAAGTTATCTATTAAGTCAGATGTTTTTTTTTTAACATATGTACATTCGTTGATCGTCCAATTGAATACTCAGGTAACTGTGTATGAGTAAGACCTCTTTATGATGTTTGTCTTGTAATGATGCATAACTGAGACCAACATTATTTCTTATCCCCCTTGACAAGGAGCGAGTCTCCATTAGGGACTTTTCAGTCCTCCGATGTGCGAGGCTACCACTTCATCTGCCGCCAATGTATGGATCTCTCAAAGCACAGAGAGCCAGGAAGAACAGAGAGGATAAAAGGGAAAGAGTCCACACTCTCTCTTTCTTTCCAGCCTCTTTGGAATGACCCTGCCAAACACACCGAGCGTTTATGGGGCTTTATGCAACAATCTCCCAGCCTTTGTTCTCTTGTGTCACTCATCTTTCTCTTTCTCTGCCGTTCTCCCTATTTCATTCCATCCATCCCTTTCCCACTGATGCCTGTAAGAGGTGGAGACAGAAACCTCAGTCGGTGCTGAGGCGTTTCCCCTGGAGGCAACAGGTCTCGTTGTTTGAAGAGGGAGAAATATACCACGGGGGAGTGCTCTATAAACGTTTTGTGTGTGTGGAGTATGTGTGTGTGGAGTATGTGTGTGTGGAGTATGTGTGTGTGCCTCCGCCATTGTATTTGTCTCTGTTGGTGCGTTTCTACTACGCTGCTGTGCGGCACTGTGTGTGGTGACTGGCAATCCCACAAAGGATTATCATGGCGGGCAAATTATAGACCCTCTGCCACAACATCGTAATTGGGACAGTGCAACATTGCTTTTGTTAAAGACTGTACGCAAAGGCGAGCAGAAAAGGCTACAGCAGTTTGAAGCAGTTGAAGGAATACTTTTGTCTGACTTTCTTCTGAAGAAGGCCTAAGTGAACTGAAATCAGGTATGGCCACACCTCAATCAGTTGGTAAGCAATTGTAATCAGCATCAGTCATGCATCATGATGCACATAGAGCTAAACTATTTATTTATTTATGTATTTATGTATTTGCTTATCTGGATCCCCCATTAGCTTTTGCCGAAACAGCAGCTACTCTTCCTAGGTTCCACAACAACAAAAAACACAAGATATGTCAACTACCAAACACTGATGGACAAGTACAGTCACACAAATGTTTTATGCAACGATATACAAACAATACAACACCAAAATAATGTGTGTCTATGTGTGCGTGTGTTTGTGAGTGTCCCCGTACAGTCCCCGTCGTTCCATGAGACGTTGTTTAATCGGGGGGGGGTTAAAGTAATTTTGCTGTTTGCTTGAATAATTGGAGATGGAAGGGAGTCTCCATGCGATCATGGACTTTGTGAATTTGTTTTGGACTTGAGGACTGCGGCGAGAACCCTGGTGGCATGTCTTGTGGGGTATGTATAGGTTTCTGAGCTGAATGTTATTTGATTATGCAGACAATGTGGAATTTTCATCACAGTACTATTTCTCATAAAAACTAGAACAGAAGCAGTTATTCTCTCTCATCAATCCACAACCAGGAAAGACTGGCATGCACGTTGTTGATGTCAGTTCTGTATCTGCAGTTAAGGGCAAGGCGTGCTGCTCTGTTTTGAGCCAGCTGCAGCTTTGCTATTTCTTTCTTTGCCGCACTTGACCGTATTACCAGACAGTAATCAAGACGGGACAAGGCCAGAACCTGAACAACTATAAGTGCAATTGATTTTTTTGTGTCAAAAATGCAGAACATCTTTTTATCATAGCAAAGCCTCCGCAATTCCAACATGAACTCTAATGAAAAAGTAGCTTTTGTATTGATTTGGACTTAAACAATATATTGTCAAAGCCACTCCGGCAAAGACTGATTCAATTGTACAGTTCTGCTCCTATGTCAGGCCAACCGTCTGATGTTAAAACATACCAAAACTAACACATTCTGAAACGTTCTTGAGTTGTTTTTGTTTTCTACCACTGAGAATTTATATAAACTCTCTGCAAAATAAAGCTTTGACCTTGGTTCATGTTTGGTCTATCCTGAGTTAAGGGCTCGACACGGTTTGGGCTGGAGGGCAATGTGGTGTGGACTCCTGCTCCAATGCGTTTTAACACTGAGTACTGCCTCCGGATAGACATTAGCTATAAAAAGCCCAGCTCTCTCCTCTTCCCTCACCTGGCTTAGAGGTGTAACCAAAGAGAGTATGAGTGAATGCCCACAGATTGTAATAAGAGAAAGCGAGTGTGTGTGTGTAAAGGTGCACGTGTGTCTTCATGTGTGTCAAGGACGTTGTGTTGAAGTGCATTGGACCAAAGAGTCCTTTTCTACCCTCAAGGTGAGAGAGTTAAGATAAGGTTTAACGGCTACAGGAAAATATAAATGAGTGGGAGTAAGTCAATGTACGATGTGTGTAGTGCTGCACAAAGCAAACAACCATTATAATGTAAAGCATAACGTGTCAGGGAGATGGGATGAAATTCTACCAGGATATGTATAGTAGGCTAACCAATACTGTGCACACAATGTGCGACCGCTATGAGGTGAACGAACTCGAGATGGAGTTCTTGTGAATCGCAGCGCCCCTTCAGTACCAAGTCAGGACGACATGTTACAGTGCACAGTAAACGGTTTCCTCAGGCTTTTCTGAATATTAATATATGAATGAATAAACCACCGAATCCATCTCGGCCCATTCATTGGTCACGCAAGTCGTTTTTATGCAGGAAATGGCGTTGCCAAGCTATTGCAATGGCGTTCATCCGAAAAAGTATTTTTTTTAAACATTTTGTAATTAGGCAAAGTTTGTGCCCGGGTGAGATGCACGCACTTTAACAATACGAAAAGCCTGCATTAGGTGGAGACAGTGGGTTATTTTTAACGGGAGCTTTAGAGGGAATTTGTGGAAAGGGATAATGAGGAGGCGACTGGACAAGAGACCAAAGGATGGGCGCGAGTTAAAAACACATTAAAAAGTACAGTCGAGTGTCCTCCAGATAGCTTAGTACCTAGGTACAAAATGTCGCCCGAACCAGAGTGATCCTAACATTTGGAAATGGCTTCCTCTTCTCATCTCCATTTTGTGACCTGGATGTGGCCCACAAAAATTGTGAAAGTGATATGGTAATTCAAGCTAAATAGGTTGGGAGCCTGGCACCTAATCCTGCCTCATGAGATCAGTGATCACCAAGGAAAGACGAAAGGTGTCCATGTTACGGTTTGAATGAGGTTCTAATCAAGATTGGTTTTCCAAAAACAAATTGGCATAAAATGTCATTTACAAGCTGTAGTGAGTGCCACACCCTGTCTCTGTCCACACACCTCTGCAGTCCATCTCGGTCGCCCAGCCAAGCAGGTCTAATAAAAGCTTCCATTGATTTTACTGCACAGCTGAGGATGCTGGGTGTTGCGTTCCCTTGTTTACCTAGGTGATTGGACAGCAGATAGGCCCTTATCTTCCCCTTCCTCTCCCATGCAGATAAGAAGGGGAGGGAGTGAGGGATAAAAGTCTGGAAAGTGGAGATGCAAGGGGGGTTGAAGGTGGAGAAGGGTATAGTCGGAGGGTAGTCGATACTCAGACGCAGAGCACTACAAATCGCTGTGCGCTCCCGACCCAATCAATAAGTAGATATTTCAAGTTAAGTTCTAAACTCTGGGGGGGTGCCCCCTTGAACTTTGCGATCTTTTGCTACATTTCAGGCTTCAAACATCAAGATATAAAACTGTATTTTTTTGTGAAGAATCAACAACAAGTGGGACACAATCATGAAGTGGAACGACATTTATTGGATATTTCAAACTTTTTTAACAAATCAAAAACTGAAAAATTGGGCGTGCAAAATTATTCAGCCCCCTTAAGTTAATACTTTGTAGCGCCACCTTTTGCTGCGATTACAGCTGTAAGTCGCTTGGGGTATGTCTCTATCAGTTTTGCACATCGAGAGACTGACATTTTTTCCCATTCCTCCTTGCAAAACAGCTCGAGCTCAGTGAGGTTGGATGGAGAGCATTTGTGAACAGCAGTTTTCAGTTCTTTCCACAGATTCTCGATTGGATTCAGGTCTGGACTTTGACTTGGCCATTCTAACACCTGGATATGTTTATTTTTGAACCATTCCATTGTAGATTTTGCTTTATGTTTTGGATCATTGTCTTGTTGGAAGACAAATCTCCGTCCCAGTCTCAGGTCTTTTGCAGACTCCATCAGGTTTTCTTCCAGAATGGTCCTGTATTTGGCTCCATCCATCTTCCCATCAATTTTAACCATCTTCCCTGTCCCTGCTGAATAAAAGCAGGCACAAACAATGATAGTGCCACCACCATGTTTGACAGTGGGGATGGTGTGTTCAGGGTGATGAGCTGTGTTGCTTTTACGCCAAACATAACGTTTTGCATTGTTGCCAAAAAGTTCAATTTTGGTTTCATCTGACCAGAGCACCTTCTTCCACATGTTTGGTGTGTCTCCCAGGTGGCTTGTGGCAAACTTTAAACAACAATTTTTATGGATATCTTTAAGAAATGGCTTTCTTCTTGCCACTCTTCCATAAAGGCCAGATTTGTGCAATATACGACTGATTGTTGTCCTATGGACAGAGTCTCCCACCTCAGCTGTAGATCTCTGCAGTTCATCCAGAGTGATCATGGGCCTCTTGGCTGCATCTCTGATCAGTCTTCTCCTTGTATGAGCTGAAAGTTTAGAGGGACGGCCAGGTCTTGGTAGATTTGCAGTGGTCTGATACTCCTTCCATTTCAATATTATCGCTTGCACAGTGCTCCTTGGGATGTTTAAAGCTTGTGAAATCTTTTTGTATCCAAATCCGGCTTTAAACTTCTTCACAACAGTATCTCGGACCTGCCTGGTGTGTTCCTTGTTCTTCATGATGCTCTCTGCGCTTTTGACGGACCTCTGAGACTATCACAGTGCAGGTGCATTTATACGGAGACTTGATTACACAGGTGGATTGTATTTATCATCATTAGTCATTTAGGTCAACATTGGATCATTCAGAGATCCTCACTGAACTTCTGGAGAGAGTTTGCTGCACTGAAAGTAAAGGGGCTGAATAATTTTGCACGCCCAATTTTTCAGTTTTTGATTTGTTTAAAAAGTTTGAAATATCCAATAAATGTCGTTCCACTTCATGATTGTGTCCCACTTGTTGTTGATTCTTCACAAAAAATACAGTTTTATATCTTTATGTTTGAAGCCTGAAATGTGGCAAAAGGTCGCAAAGTTCCAGGGGGCCGAATACTTTCGCAAGGCACTGTATATATATATATATATATATATATATATATATATATATGAGAGAGAGAGAGAGAGAGATATATAGATATAGATATAGAGATATAGATGTAGAGAGAGATATATAGATATAGATGTAGAGATATATATATATATATATATGTATATATATATATATATATATATATATATATATATATATATAGAGAGAGAGAGAGAGAGAGATATAGATTTAGATATAGAGATATAGATATATAGATGTATAGAGAGAGAGAGATATAGAGATAGAGATTATGGTCGGTGGCAGCAGGCGACCAAGCAGCAACTGTAGCTATATGGGAAGACTATTTTATTTCACATCAATAGCTGGCAGCCAACAGCTTGACAGAAACATGAGAGACAAGACAACTTTTAAATAGAGGTCTGACCTCACTATCTTGTCGGGCTATCTTGTCGGGCTAGTTCAAGGGCTATTCAGCCGATTTACGTTATTTTCATAGACTAAAAGACACATATGTAGTGTAAAATTTACTTTTTGTTTGTTTTACTAGCTGTCATGATATTGTGCCTTTACTGTATGGGATAAAACTTACTGGATGCCCATTGACTTCTAGTCATTGTGCCAACGCCAGTTAGCATTGGCTTGCAAAACTTCCTCATGATGGACACGGAGACATAAAAATGGTATCTACAATTTCATCTGACTCTGAGGAAGTAGATAAAGGGCCTCATTGCCAAAACCCCAAAGTATCCCTTCAAGAAATCAACACACTTGCAGTACTTTTTCACAACCCTATTTCACCTTACATTCCTATTACTAACAACTCAAATGAGAACTTCCAATCATTTTTTTCAACTTTATGTATAATTTGGAAATTACAGAGCTCTACCAGACAGTTGAGAAGTCAAAAGAGGGTCATATTAGCAATGCAATAGCATATTTACTCATCTCAAAAATATAACATAAATTACTTTAGGTCAGTCTGCTTCAATGGCTTTCATAGGTAGGTGAGGTGAGCATTGTTAAATGAGGGCTGAAAATTTAAACAAATTATGGTAAGTGTGTGTGTATAAACATGAATGTGTTTTCAGGTAGAGCAATATCCCCCCAAATGTTTTTTTTTAATTGAAATTCAAATTATCCAGGCTCTTCCATAATGTGTCCCACATGTTCAGACTACATTTTGAGATAACACATTACAAAGACCAGTTTTGTATTACTACTATAGGAATTATTCAGAAAATTGATTAATTGACCCCATGGGGCATGAAGTGTGGATTAACCCATTTATGTTTCATATTATACTGTCGTGTTGGCAACAATTCATGTTTGACATGTTTTTCACCAAAATAAGTATTTTTTTAATTTAAAAAGAATAATAATACTCTACCCTATTCTTAGTCCACCTTACTTTTGAGTGATTTAATAACCACCATCTTGAGAACATTTTTTACAAAAATATTTAAAAATATTTATTTTTTTACATTTGAACAATGTGTTTAAATATTCGTACTCTTCAAGGTCTCTACTAACAGGAAGGGTACAACAGTCATCCCTCAACAACTGAATTCCTGCCTTTTATAGAAATATCTTTGTCTGATTTTGAGTTTTGTTATAAAGTTACGAGTACCATAACACTGAACTGCAGCAACCCAAAATGATACTTGATGCAGGAGGGCTGGTGGAGTTGACCAATCAAGTTCAAGTGAAGATTTGTTTCATATCCACTTCTAAATACACTGTCAAAACATGCTCTACTAGCCAGTTGAGAATAGGGTTAAAGTGGTCAGTTCAATTTAACCAAGCGCCTCTATGGTACACTGTGTAGTCTCAGGGGATCTGAGGGGAAAACCTGGGAAGTTGTTGCTTCATAAGAAACCTGGTGACATTTGTGACAAGTTGCAAAATTGCCACACCCCGCCTCCTCTCCCCCCAATGTCCTGTACCACTGTCCCAACTACTGCTGCATGCAGCCCTGCCTTACCCCAGACCTCTCAGTGGTGGGCTCCTGCTGAGCTTGTGTATCGACTGCTCCACGCCGTCTGAGTGCCTTGCTCTCCCCTAGATGCCGGGGAGCCAGGCACCTGTCTGGCAGTGTGCGCATGATTCGAGATGACAGGTTAAGTGGCTAACCTCTCCTCTGGGCCCCCGCTAATACAAAGAACCTGCCGAAATCTCAAAAACTCCTCATGCTTTCTGCATGAGGGGAGGAAGGCCGGCGGCTGGCTGGTGCCCTGGTGCTGATGTAGCGGGGGTGGAGGAGAAGGGTATGGGGGAGGAGGTTGGACGCGTCAGGGGGAAAGGGGAGATGGTGGAGAAGGGGGTGGTGACGAGAGTTGTCGGGGGCACCTGCCCTTATTGATTACTCTCGATATTGCATTGACACACACCACAAACTCCAGACATGACACACTCTCCTCACACACAGATGAGGCAGCTCTCACAACACCACATTCCAGATATCCCCATCCCCTCTAATGGTTGATCTGAGGTTGAACCACTTTTTTTCTTCCTCTTCTTCCTTCGTGGCAATGGGGTCGGCTGTTTCTTCTTTATTAACGATCGAGTGGTTGTTTAATTCCGAGGAGCATTTTACGGCGTCTTGAGGGGTCTTTTGAAGTCTTGGCGGAGCACGGAGGGTCAAACAGAAAAGCAAACACATAGATGAAGCAGTTGTCTGGATCTCCCCTGGACGGCGTGACAGGCCGGATGCGGGGAGATTCCATCACTCTGACAGACAGCTTCTGCAGGAGAAGAGTTAATTGCTGTGGGACTGGAGTGCCTTCACCATCTATCAAAGAAAATTCCCTCCAGCTCCATCCAGGGCTGGGAAAGGGGATGGGGGGACGGAGGGCAGGGGAGTAGGAGGGGGGGAGGGGAAAGAAAAGTCTGATTCTCTGACATTACGGTCAAATAACCTTAAAAACCGAAGGCAGTTGTGTTGCAGTATGAGTGAGGAGATACAGTACCTCTGACACTCTGACCGCTAATGCCTCAAATCACTGATGTATCTTGTTCAAATCAGGATTTTAACAGCCACGATTTAACAATCTTTGATGATTGTTGAAAGACAAAAGCAGAAAATGTGTGCTGTGCCCTAGAAACTAATTTCACCCTGCAGAAACTAATGTGACCCTGCAGAAACTAATGTGACCCTCTAAAGACATTTGTTATTATAAGAAGCTTAAACATTGTCAAATTCCTGTAGAAGTAATATTGTGTTAATTCACTGTAAAAAAAAAAAAAAAAAAAAAAGCACTGTTTATCTGTTGATGTATTGCATTGGAAATTATACACTGTCAAGTTGAGAATGACCTCATGCAAGAGGTCAGTCAGTTATGTGATCGCTATCACGGAACACCTACACTATTAAAAGTTACATTTTTGTAATTGAACCAAGCCTTATATAAAGTTGCCAAAACAAAGATGGACTGGAGTTGTCTGAGTGATTTAAGGGTGCAACACGAGCAATCACTCGGAACGAGCCAGATATACTCTCTCTCTCGGGCTTACTAAACACACAGTCGAGGTGCATACTGTTACGAGGAGACTTTGATGGATGGTTGTGAGGGAAATAAAACAAGTTGTAGGAAAGGTGAGATTAAACAACTTCCATTCATGGGTAATTCACGTAAATGTTTAAGTGCCATATTTCATTGTTTTATGAGTGCATGCCGATAGCAGGAAATCCAGGTAATCACATCTAAGCCGTGCGTAAAATCTCCCGAGATGCGGATTGTTTGTTATTATAAGAGGCTTGACACATGGATGAAGAGAATTAAACCCTCCCACTTACGGTATGTTATCGCACACGAGCTAATGATGCATCCCCAGCATTCTACCATTGGGTGGAACGGAGAATGTGACAATGCACACATTCATGACAAATGTATGTACTTCCACATGAAAGTAATGTGGATAGGCATGAAGTTGAACCTTGTGGTTGTAATGGTGTGAGGCTGAGGTAACATTTCTCGATATTGGTGTCTAGTTTTTTCCACCACGTTAACAGTGGGTTTTCAATTGCTTTTCAAGGAAGGCTGCCTTTGAAACTCCAACATGTATTATTTCTCAAACACAAAGGGAGTTTCAGTAATCTACAATTGAAGAGCTAGCCAATCATAAGGGGATTGTGCTTGTATCTCAGTGGTCCTGTACACTCGGATGTCCACAAAGTTCAACCCTCTCTCCTCCATGAAGACAGAGGCTCTTCTGTCGGCCACTACCCATTCTCCTGCTGCAGGAACGACAAAACCGAGGATCTCGATTTAATGGATTTTTTTGCGCGACCACAAAAGAGATACGAGGAACCGACAAAATAAACAGATAAATAGACCCAACTCAGAGGCATTAGTCTTCTCAAAGAGAACGTATCTTTCTGACAGTCAGTAAAATAAATAAGAAAAGCAGTGGGGGTTGAGAGTGAATTCTGAAGGGGGTGTCTTTATGCCAAAGATTGTGACTAAGACAACATACAACATCGAAACAACAACCCAGACACTGACGGATAATGTGTTCATAGGGAACAAAACAAAGAAACACAAATGGCACCCAAGCATACAGTACACACTGTGAGGGAGAGAGGATGGAGGAAGAGTGGAAAAAGAGGAATACAGGCTGTTTTGAGATCTGAGAAGGGGGGGGGGGATTGCCAGTGTGTGAATATGAGAGAGAGAGAGAGAGGGTGGTGGCAGAGCTCGCCCCTCTCATTGAGGATGGGAGCCCACACACCAGCCAGCGCACCCGGCATGTGCCCGTCAGACAGTCCCCCCGTTGTCACAGAAGCAGGAGCCTTGGTCTCCCATTTATCTCAACAGACACTTGACAGGACCGCCCAGGAATAATCCTTAGCCATCCCTCTCAGAACAACACAACACGCAGGGGATAGGTGTTATGGTAGACAGCAATGAAGGTGTGGAAGAGATGCAGATGTTTTGAGTAACAGATTGCAGGGTTTGCTTTATAGCAGGAAGTTACTTTGAAGTTACCCTCCCCCGTCTATATCCATTTCAACCAGAAATCACGACTGCATTTAAAAACTAGCATGAACCCTGATATTATAGTTAATGTATGTTTAAGTGTGCACAAATGACTGAACCCAGACTATTACAATCTGTAGCATACACAGACATTATGTGGCGATGTGCTCCTAGCTCTGTGAAACTAAAACCCTATGCGCTCTGCTTTTTATCTTACAACTTCTTCTTTTTTAATATAAATACAAATTATTTGGTAATTTTGTGTATTTACCCATGCAGCAATTATCACTTTGTGCCACTGCGAAAGAGGTATTTGTTAAGTCTGTTATTAATTCATGTCTTTAGAATTTGCACACTCAAAATATACAGTAACCTACTTAGCACAATCCCATTCGCTGGGAAAAATCAAGTCAGACTGTAAATATTTAGGTCCATGTGTGCGCTTCATGCAATTACACTGTGGGCTATATTTGTCCAACACAGTTATATCAACTCACCATGGAACGTGCTCGTTCCCCCACACTCCTTTGTCAATGCTCAAATCATCCTGCCACTGAAACATGCTAGCGTGTGACATACCGTAATTTATCCTTGAGTGGAGGTCTAACAACGAGGGCTTTCAAGTGAACGTCAAACTTGTCAAGATATCAATGGAGTCATTCGCTGCACAGGATGCCCAAATAGCTCCCCCAACCTAACTAGCAATGCAATTATTTGACGTCGTGCTGTGCTGAGAGAGGGGTGCTTTGTGGTTTTAAAACACAGAAATGCCTTTCTGGGGAGTTTTTCCTAGCCACCGTGCTTCTACATCTGCATTGCTTGCTGTTTGGGGTTTTTAGGCTGGGTTTCTGTATAGCACTTTGGGACATCGGCTGACGTAAGAATTGTGTGTGTGTTTGTGCGTGTGCGTGTGTGTGTGTCAGTCACCAGGGGTCTCATTTATAACCGTTGTGTCAATTTCACAAAACATTTGTGTGTGTGTGTGTGTGTGTGTGTGTGTGTGTGTGTGTGTGTGTGTGTGTGTGTGTGTGTGTGTCAGTCAACAGGGGCCCTGTTTTTTACCGTCGAGTAATTTTCACACAGAATCTCGGAAAAGTCGGTGCACGTACACAAATATCAAGATTCATAAAATTTGCGCACGCCATACATAAGCATGTTTCTGTTATAAATCAGAGCTGTCTTAAAACTATAAAGGCATTATAATTCCGCCTGAGAAAGGCCAAGCCTTCAGCTTTTATTGTGACATAACACCCTTCAATTGCTCTATAATTTGCAACTATTGGAATTAGGCCGTGGCAGTTTCCATAAAGAAAGAACAATGGCAATTTTGATCACATCTCTGTAGAGATGTGGGAAGAACATTGATGTTTTTTGCAGTGACTTTTTCAAACTAATCATGCATGCTGCCTATAGCGAGGGCCAAACACTGTCCGCACACTCTGCATAATTGATTGTATATTCAAAACTATTTAAAAGTAAACGCTACAGCCCACACTTCGTTGCAAAAGACGAATTGTTGTTCTATATATTGTTTATCAACAAATTATTGTAGGCTCTGAGATTAAACAGGCTATGATGTCTCGCTCATATTGCACAGCAATACTGTAGGAAGCTCACACCATCGTTATATATAATTACCGGGGTTTGGGGGCCCCTAGTGGCTGGCGCCCTAAGCGACCGCTTATGTTGTTTATGGCTTGAGCCGGCCCTGCTACCGTTTTTTTTTACTGTGTTGGCAAAGTGTTTTAATCGTTTGTTTTAATCTTTCTTTGTAATTTATTCTGTATTTGCCAAAGGAGCTGTGACAGTTTTCTGAAAGAGAAAAGAATGACAAATTGTTGTGGACCTGTCTGTAGAACGTTTGACTACCTTTTTTTGCATCAACTTTTCACCCAACCTATGGAAATATTCTGTACTGCAAGCGAATTATGAAAAATATTGTCTAGGCTACAAAAAACAAAAAACAAAAAATCAATAGGTTACATGCAGTGGTTGTAGCACACAGGAGGTTGGTGTCATCTTAATTGGGGAGGACGGGCTCATGATAATGGCTGGAGTGGAATTGTGGGATGGCATCAAATGGTTTCCATGTGTTTGATGCCGTTATTATGAGCCGTCCTCCCCTCAGCAGCCTCCACTGTTGCAGCCTACATGTTTCAAAATAAAAAATCAACTGTCTTGATGTCCACCTTTTAAAATTGACTGTATGCTATAAACCGTGCTGCCAATGAGATCGCATACAGCAAAACTTGAAATATACTGATCAAAAAATATAAAAGCAACATGCAACAATTTCAATGATTTGACTGAGTTATAGTTCATATGAGGAAATCAGTCAATTGACATGAATAAATTAGGCCCTAATCTATGGATTTCACATGATTGGACAGGGGATTAGCCATGAGTGGGCCTGGGAGGACGTAAGACCACTTACAGGGGAGCCAGGCCCACCCAATCAGAATGAGTTTTCCTTCTTAAAGGGCTTTATTGCAGACAGAAAAACTCCTCAGTTTCATCAACTGTCTGGGTGCCTGGTCTCAGATGATCCCTCAGGTAAAGAAGCTGGATGTGGAGGTCTTGGGCTGGTGTGGTTACATGTGGTCTGCGGATGTGAGGCCGGTTGGACTTATTGCCAAACTCTCTAAAATGATGTTGGATGCAGCTTATGGAAGAGACATGAACATTACATTCTTAGGGGGTAGATCAGCTTTAATATTGCAGATAGATTGTCGCTTCCGTCAATGTCTTTGTCTGCATCATTTCCAATCCCACATATATTTTTCTGTAAATATATACAGTGCCAGTCAAAAATGTTGGACTCGCCTGTTCAATCAAGGGTTTTTCTTTATTGGTATTATTTTCTACATTGTAGAATAATAGTGAAGACATCAAAAATATGAAATAACACATATGGAATCATGTAGTAACCAAAAAAGTGTTAAACAAATCAAAATATATTTTAGATCAGTCAAAGTAAACACATTTTTGCACATTATTTGAGAGAAATAAGCTTTTTGTGTGTGTGTGGACAATTTGAAAAATATTCAGCTCATGAAACATGGTACCAACATTTTACATTTATAATCCATAGTTTTGTTCAGTTTATATATAAAACACAGGAAAATCCCGTTTTTGACTGCACTGGGCCATTAAAGACACTTTCTGTTGGTTTTCCCTTTATTTTCGGAGATACCTGTATGCTTTAACTCTCTTCGTGACATACAACAAGTAGAAAAACCCAGCATGCATCTTTAACGACCCGTATTCTTTAGTTACCTTACCTAGCAAGTTCCTATGTTTTCCTTTGTGTGCCTTATTAACACTGGATATGTGTGAATCAGTTCACAAGTCGTGAATAACTTCCATATGTGAATGTGGAAAGGATTTGAGCTTTCTCCAGCTCTCCCGTTGACACTTTTTCTCAGAGGATAGTTGAAGCATCGGTCTCTTTGAAAGGGTCCCAAATGCCACTGTTCGTTATATACTGTGCTACTTTTGAGCAGTGGGAATAGGGAATAGGGCTCCATTTGGGACGCGTCCTTTGTCTTTCCCCCAGTTGACTGGGGCTGTCTACAAGTCAGCAGGGGGCTTCACTCTCTGGCTTCACTCTCTGATGCCTGTCGTGTCATCTATATGTCACTCAGTCCTCTACAGGAGCTACACACACACTTGCATGCAAATATATAGGCCCTACGCACATATCAGACAATTGCACACTTACAACATTATAATCAAATTCGCCTAAAAGCAGCAGACAACTCAAACACACGGCTACCAATCTGCAAACTTGATTGTAGCAATCAGACACGGTACGGCATCCTTAACCGATTTAGACATCATTTAGTTGAAGGACACACTGATTAGATCAAAATAAAGTCATTCCATTATATCCAGCTCACTAAATATCTTTGCTTTTTATAGCATGCCCAAACAGGGGCAGAAAAAATAAAACGCTGGCTTAGTTAATCACTCTGTTTAACTTGTGATGAGATGAGTTTGCCTCCTCGTTGCGATTCCATTAGAAACCGATTCAACCTACTAGGATGGCTGGGAGCCAGGAGGTACTGTTGAGGCGTCTCCAGTCGTAATTGAATCACTCCAGACATTGAGGGAAAGGGGATAGAATCATATGGGTTCATCTTATTTGATGTTAATTAATAGATCTCCCCCTTATCTGGAGATCTGATGAAACATATTTTAGTTTATGAAGTCTAGTCGAATTAATGCTAATTCCATTTCGAGGGACCTGAGCCCCCCCCCCCTATTCCCCCCCCCCATGCCCCCCTTCCTCGGCTGCTGTAGGAGGAAGATAAGCTGCAGACTCCTGTAACATCCATATATCTGGGCCCATCACTGCTCTGCTGATGTAGACACTAAATAAACTGGTACCTTTTAGCAGATGTAATCAGGAAAGGTGTAGCTGACCCGATGAGGGAGATTAGCTGGGGTCTATCTAGCAAGGTGGTTCGCTTTCAGAACGAGGCGAGATAAATGTTTTGCGTTTCCCGTACTACTACACATCTCTCTCTCTCTCTCTCGCTCTCAATTCAAAGGGCTTTATTGGCATGGGAAACATATATTTACATTGCCAAAGCAAGTGAAATAGATAACAAGCAAAAGTGAAATAAGCAATCAAAAATGAGCAGTAAACATTACACTCACATACGTTTCAAACGAATAGAGATATTTCAAATGTCATTCTATGTCTATAAAAGTATAAAAGGGAAAACTAATACATATGGGTTGCATTTACAATGGTGTTTGTTCAGGTTACAAATATTGCTGCTGTGATGGCACACTGTGGAATTTCACCTCATTTTGTGGGCAGTGTGCACATAGCCGGTATTCTACCCAGCCAGGGGTCTGCCTATGGAGGCCTCTGTTAAGGGATTTTTTTGATCAATAATGACTAATTATGTATACATTTCAATCAGGACTGACTAATCAGAATACTATTATGTTACTGTATATGTATGAATTTTCTTTTTATCCTAGTACTGAATATGATGTGTGTAATTATAATCAAGTAGAACAATGACTGTCTGGTAGAAATTAATTAACTTATCGCCAGACTGGCTAGAATGCTTATCTACACAGGCAGATCTTGGCTCGTGTCATAAATTATCTAAATTAGGAGAGACGATGTGGGAAGGCTTGAGAACTATACAGCCTTTGTACCAGGGTGAAGAAGAGACGGGACAGTTAGAAAACTAATGACGTCATTTTCAGTTTATAACCTGTGGTAAACTGTATCATGTTCAGTACTCTCGAGAATAAACGCTGCTGGTTGATTTTGAGACTGGTCTCTGTCCATTTTATACAAATAAGAGTCTTACAAATTTTTAGGAATTGACAGAGTGTTTAATTTGAATTGGGTATTAAAACATATAGGAATTTAATTCCTGTAACAGCCTCTCAGTGAGTTTTTACATATTCAAAGCTTTCCTTCATTTTGGGTCAGTCACAGTGGTCAGGTATTCTGCTACTGTGTATTCTCTGTTTAGGGCCAAATAGCATTCCAGTTTGCTGTTTTTTTCATGATTTGGTTGGGTCCACAATTGTGTTGCTGTTTGTGAACAGAGCCCCAGCACCAGTTCGCTTAGGAAACTCTTCTCTAGGTTAATCTCTCCGTAGGTGATGTCTTAGGAAATTTCTTCCTTTTAGGTGGTTGTAGTGGTTGTAATTTAATTTATCCAGATTGTTCGAAATAGGCGGGTTCGTCAGGCTGACGCGCTCCTTGACCTCACTTGGGGGAGTGACTTGTCACAGTGCAAAGTTTATGTAAAACAATTCTCTCATAGCATCTCAAATCACAGCCTTCTCTCTCAAAAAAAGCATATCATTTTTGATATGCACAACGCATAGTATGGAAACGTCGTACATGTAGTGGGTATTACTTTCCAAGTTACCTTTATAACATTTTTAGTTACAAAATACCAAACAAAATTACATTAGTGTTCTATAGATCGCCTCTGACCATTCCCCACGCTCTAGGGTAATAATGTTGTTCCAGTAGTTGCTTTTGAACGTGTTACAGTTTTAGCGAGAAAAAGGTCTGTTGAGACAAAGCACATTCCTTTGGTGAATTTGGAGAGGGAGACCTGAATCGTCTCCCCTTGATTTACAACAGGACGTTAGTTGTTAATCCCGTCTAGTTGTTAATCCTGTCTAGAGGGGGTCTGATTGAAGTTATTCACTGCAAACCTGATCTGACCTTTTTAGATTCTCGTGGACAGTCATCTGTGTAGTAATATTATTTGTATCTCAGAAATCCATTAGCATGGCTAGTTATAGCCTAATGTTAGTTAGCTAACATTGAACCTATTTGGTTAGCTTTAGCTACCTGTAGATTCACACATGGAGCATGATAGTATGTGTTGGGGTTATGGTTAATTGTTTACCTAGCTAGTTAGCAAGCTAGATGTCTAAACAAAATACTGCACTATGGGTGGGGCTAAGGCTTAAGAGTGTGTGAACAATGAATGGGCTCTCCAGTAAGTGTACCAAAACATTCAATGGCCATTTTTTCAAAGTGGGGTTATAAGGGCACAAGGCGAGACCCAGATGCAGACACGGGAGGCAGGTGGTTTGAGTCTTGATATTTATGAAACAATCCAAAAGGGGTAGGCAAAAGAATGGTCGTGGACAGGCAAAAGGTCAAAACCAGTTCAACAAGAGAATGGTCGTGGACAGGCAAAAGGTCAAAACCAGTTGAGAGTCCAGGAAGTACAGAGTGGCAGGATTACGTTCCCATTGTTCCTCAACTGCAGTGTATGATATATAATTTTCTCGCTTTGAGTTTCTACTTCTATCCAATGTAAAAAAAATATATAATAATTTAAAAACACAATTTCAAATGTTGGTACATAGGACCAAATTGAGGTGGTGGGTCACAATTGAGTCAAAAGCTTTTTTGAAATAAACAGAGCATGAGAAGACTGCCTTTGTTTGGTGTGTTTGTTTGCCAAGAAGGGTGTGCAGGGTGAATACATAGTCTGTCGTACGGTAATTTGCCATTTACCTTGGGAGAGAGAAAAAATTACAGAGTAAAATAACGAGTCTGCTGGGTTGAGATCCCGCTAACGGGATGATATGACAACAGCCAGTGAAAGTGCAGGGTGGCAAATTCAAACAACAAAAATCTCATAATTAAAATTCCTCAAACATACAAGTATTTTACACCATTTCAAAGATACACTTCTTGTTAATCCCACCACAGTGTTCCTTCCTGGTTGGATTTTTTTCTGAGGTTTTTGCCTGCCATATGAGTTCTGTTATACTCACAGACATCATTCAAACAGTTTTAGAAACTTCAGAGTGTTCTATTTATCCAAATCTACTAATAATATGCATATATTAGCAACTGGGCCTGAGTAGCAGGCAGTTTACTCTGGGCACCTTATTCATCCAAGCTACTCAATACTGCCCCCAACCATAACAAGTTAATGATAATGCAGAAGAATTTCCCAAGGTTGCTGTTGACGGATATCGCACCTTAGTTATTGTAACGTCTGCTTCCAACTCACACCCTCAAACACGTAGATCCCCTGAACTCAGCTCACTTTCCAGATCCCAATCACCTGAATTCTAAGACCTTTTTGGGTTGGAGGGTTTGTATTTTGTCCTGTAGTTCATTAAATGTAATTGGAGAATCCAGTGGGTTCTGGAAGTCTTTAATAGATCATTCTAAGATTTGTAATTGATCATATATATGTTTGTTCTTTGTTGGAGAGCCAAAACGTTTGGAGAAGTAGTTTATCCACACATCTCCATTTTGGAAAGATATATCTTTGTGCTGTTCCAGTGTGTTCCAATTTTCCCAGAAGTGGTTAGATTCCATGGATTCTTCAAATACTTTGAGCTGATTTCTGACGTGCTGTTCCTTCTTTTTCCGTAGTGTACTTCTGGATTGTGTTAGTGAGTCACCATAGTGAAGGCTCAGGTTTTCTGGGTCTCTATGTTTGTGTTAGGATAGGTTTCTTAATTTCTTTCTTTGGTTTTTCCATTCTTCATCAAACCATTTGTCACTGTTGTTTCTTAGGATGTCTGCTTAACATTTGTAGATTTGATAGGGAAGCTGAAAGGTCAAATATGCTTTTAGGCTTTCTACTGCCAAGTTTACACCTTCACTATTATTCTCTGTCTGTCGCTCTCTTTATCTGTCAACACAAATCCGAGGGGATGTGTGCGCAGAAGGCCGGGTGACACCTGGCTTTGGTGAGATCAGATAGGCAAAGGAGGAAGGACATCACAAGCTTCTGTGATGTCTCTCCAGACGCTAGATCAGTCTGTTTTCTGCCCCAAGATAGAAACTGACACAAAACAGAAGCCTTTACAGTACACCATACACCTAATTCAACCTCAATCAAGCACAAAAATAGTTTTTTTGTCAGTAACTTGGTGAAACAGTAGCCTAGCACAATACATTCCTTAGCCAGTGTTATTCTACACACTGAGGATATTTATGTAATCATGATTGACACACTATGATTTGTAAATCTATGATTGACAACTGCACAAGTTTGTGTTTAACTTTGTTTTACCCATGCCGGAGTAGAGCATTAGTTGTGTTGTTTGAGACAGACATATCATTTACCACTAAAGTCCTGCAAGCACTTAATAATCCCCAACAAACCTGGCATTTGGCTTGATTGAGGGGTGATTCGCCGCCACTAATTGGTTGGTAAACATTTGAGCAGCAGCCATTCACAAAGGCTGCCGTCTTTGACCCCCCCCCCCCCCCCCCCCACCACCCCCCTCTTGGTTTTCCACAAACCTAGCTCTTTAATGTACTTAATCGTGGGACTAAAATGTTAATTGGATTTCATTATGTATAATTTATGTCGTTTCAGCTGAGGGAATCTTTAATATGGAGCTAATTTGAATGGCATAATGCAGGCCTAGCCACTGATTGTGCTGCTGCTCTTTGAGCTGATCTGTCAATTAGGCACAGTGATGACAGACAGGTCCTGTTCTCACAACGGCCTCCTCTCTTTGAGCCTCTTATTCACACTGCATGTTAATAACTTAATATCACAATGTTATTTGGAGAGATATTCACATCTATGTTACAGGCCTAGGACAAACTTGGACATTGTCATTGTCGGATAGCCAATGTGGAATGGCTATTAGGGTCCATTAGTGACGTCACCCGCTCTGAGACCTAGAAGTAATGATTTATCAAGCATTGCAAGGGCCATGGCTTTTTTTTGTGGTGTGACAGGTAAGTGCAGAGTGTTGTTGGGAACAGAACATTGTTGGGTCGAGCCCAGTGACGGATGGACGGACGTAATCTAATCTGTTACAGTAGAACTGGACAACCATTTTTTTTATATTATTACGCTGTGCCTCCAATATCTTTGTAGAAATTGCTCAGTCTTCAGAGAGTCTTTCAAAGTATACTCAGTCTTTCAAAGTATACTATTAGTTATTTAAAATGTTTTAAAGACAAATGGTTTGAGCTGTATCGCAGCCAAGGTGACATGGGTAGAATTAAGTAATCTTGACTGGCGAAAGAACCCTAGCAACTGACATGAAGTGATAATCTTGTTTAAAACTTGTTGACGCCACACACTATTCAATATTCTGAGACGGCGCTCAGATATAAGCTACATTTCTCCGTAATGTTGGAGTCAACAGAAACACAGATTTCAGCATAAATATTCCCTTACCTTCGATGGTCTTCGTTCAGAATGTTCTGGAAAGGTTCATACTTTCCCAATACATCGTTTGGTTTCAAGTCTTGCGTCTGTATGCCAAAATTACATATTATATGTCGACTAAACAGGTCAAACTAAGTGCAAAACCAAGCTTTAGGATGTTATAGACATACAAAACAATTTTCAATTCAACCGGTCATTGTTTGTCCTTCTTCTGAGTGCTGGAACAAAGGAATGGCTGGGACCAATTCGCGCCCTAACGCACAGGTTTTTTCTTGCGGCACTTACTCAATTCATTCCCATAGGGCCAATTCTCGCGGGATTGAACGATTGAACGATTAAACGCTCTACAGAATGAGGACATCTAGTGGAAGACATAGAAAGTGTCCCCAGATCCATAGCTGGTTGGGAAGGGTGGGGGCGATGACGTCAAAGTTGCCCCAACTTTCATGACCACAAAACTAGTTTGGAAGAATGCCTGCCCTGTGAGTTCTGCTATACTTACAGACATAATTCCAACGGTTTTAGAAGCTTTAGAGTGTTTTCTATCCAATAATAATTATTATATGCATATATTAGCAATTTTTGACAAAAAAATGTCTGTTTACTATGGGCACGCAATTGCTCCGAAGGGGGCAGTAGTCAGCCATATCTTTAACAGGTTTTAAAGCTAGGTAAAATAGCTGAGATGTTCAAGTTCAGCGATAAATAAGGGGACGTTTCAATTGAACCTGAAGCAGGCGACAATTTGCCTGTTGAAGATGATGAGAAACTGAACACAACTTTTAAAGGTGTTCGTACCAATTACTTTTGAATGTAGTTGTATGATTCATCTGACACATTCATACTTTTATTTGTGTCAGAAATGTAATAATTGGTCAACGCTTGTACTTGTGGTAAAAACGATGTGGGTAAAAAAAAGCGCGAATTAGAAGTACGTGTCTCAGAGCATCGTAGCACCATTAGGAGTGAAAAACTAGACTTACCCAGTTGCGGCCCAGTTCTTGGAGGCAGGCCACTCGATTTCGTCTCTGCGTTATATTGGCATCGAACATGTCACCCTCCCTAGGAGAGGGGGTGACCTTGATAATTTATTGTTAAAACAAGAGGTTGCCTGGATCTTTAACTTAAAGACCCTTGCTCCCTTCGGTCTCAACGTAGACTTTGATCTGAAGCCATTCTTGTGATTATTGTGACTTTGCCATTGTAATTGTTTGTAAGCTTGTGTAGTCTAAAAGGTATTTATGATCGTATGCTATCCATTTGTTGTTTGTATGCTGTTCTTTGTATGCCATTTTAATATTTGATAATTAACCAATGATATTAGGCCACTCTTGGCCATGATTACAGACACCTGTGTCTTTTGACACTACATAAACGAGTCATCCCGCAGTGTTTGTGATTATACCCTGATGAAGACGTTGGTAATTCAATTTTTGCATCTGAGCTCCTAGAGTGTGCGGCTCTCTTATTTTCAAAAAAGGTCAACTGCACCACCTATGAAAGCATTAGTAGGATGAGAATACATTTACGAATCATAACTTATTCACCACACATTATAATTTGATCTAAAGTATGAGCTTTGGTAGATTACATAGTTGAGATACCTGGAGTTCTCGGCCCCAAACAAAAAATGTATTATCTGTGCATACTCACTAATAACTCACTAATAACTCTACCTACAGTACATGTACATATTACCTTAGTTACCTCGTCTTACCGGTGCCCCCGCAGACTAACTCTGTCCCCGTACCCCCTGTATATAGACTCGCTATTGTCTTACTGCTATTGTCTTATCTTACTGCTGGTCTGTAATTCATTACTTTTATTTAGGTATTTTCTTAAAACTGCATTGTCGGTTAAGGTGTTGTAAGTGAGCATTTCACTGTTGTTTTCGGCGCGTGTGACAAATAACATTTGATTTGATATGAATCAATCAAACATTTTTTTTTAATTGATTGAAAATATTATTATTTTCCACCTCTTCAAAAAGCTGTATCACCTCAATCATGAGGAGCCATTTTCAAATGCACACAGCGGGCTGAGATAATGGAGAAGTGTGTGAAATATGATTGGTGTTCTTAAAGGAATGATCCACTCAAAGACTATATTTTGGTTGTTTTTTTTGTTAGTCTACTGTTAAATGTTTTGCATGTCAGCAGTCAAGTTTCCAAGATGTTGGACAAATTATCATATGATGCAAAACACATCTTCATGATGATGTGGCAAGTTATACTTTTCTTCTTGAAAATCATATACTGTATCTTGAAAACTTGTGGGACCTTATCAACATTGGACTAATGAACAAAATACCAAAAGTTAGTTTTTGAGTGGATTATTCCTTTAAACTCTTTACACTCGTGGAAATTGGCCTATAGATAGGGCTAAATTGAAATGTTTCTTACAGAAGAAATATTAAAAGCATAAGCACGGTAGCAATTGAAAGTGAACAATTTGGAGATTATGGGAACATTATTAGACGAAAGTTGAGGACACAACAGTTCACCTGACAAAAGACTGAATCCAAACATTATACGGTTGATTTTATATGTAGTGTACTTTTCGCTGCATTTGTTGATTACAAAATCTTAAAATAATCTGGATACATTCAGTAACATGATAAGAATATTTCTGGAAAATGTGGGGTACTGTAGGTGCAACATCAGACAAAAAAAAGGGTTTGAATGAGAAGACGAACTGATGTCTCCAAGTGGCCACACACCTATCTAAAGTTTGCAAAGTTAATTTCAATGCACTTTTATCACTCAAAGTCATCAACTATCCGGTCCTTTGTTGAGCTGTCCTAACTGTGTTGTTAAGGAACTTGAGCAAGCACACTTGTAGTTGCAAGCACACAACCCGGCATCCCCGCCATCACACATTTACTGTTGTTGTTTGCGCAATCCAAAAACGGCCCATTATAAATCGCAATCTTGGTCAGGTGGGCATCAATTGAAAGCTTGTTCTAATTGCCTCACATGACTAGCGACATTCTAAAATCCAATCTTACAGTGTTAGGCTTTCATAAGGCAATTCAGAGAAACAGACCGTCATTGTGTCGAGCATAGAAAGGAGTTGTAAATGCACTCAGGTGCGTGTTCAGCAGCAGATTTCCTTCACAATAGACAAACACAAGCTCATTCTGTTTAGAACAACCCAGGGTATGACGCCATGTCATCTCGTAACTGTCAATCAAAAATAGTGATCATAAACGTTGACACTGTATATGACAGGAGTTTTATGATATGGGGCGGCAGGGTAGCCTAGTGGTTAGAGTGTTGGACTAGTAACCGAAAGGTTGCAAGTTCATATCCCCGAGCTGACAAGGTACCAATCTGTCTTTCTGCCCCTGAACAGGCAGTTAACCCACTGTTCCTAGGCCGTCATTGAAAATAAGAATCTGTTCTTATCTGAGTTGTCTAGTTAAATAAAGGTCAAATAAAATAAAATATGGAAATGTGAAGTGCACATTTGGACTCGCAAGTGTTTGGCTTGCTTGAATGACGTCAAAATGTCAAATGTTTCAAAATATATCTGGCTTAATTAACAGCATTTCCCTCGCTCAGACAACAACAAAAATGCAAAAGTTGCCCAATTTAACGGAAGGGATGGGGCGGGGGGCAACTTTATGTTGCGCAAGGCGTTTAAGTTCAGAGTGGCTGTAAGTCAAAATCCATACAGCACAGCGAAGAGCAGAGCCTGTGCTCTGACGTGATTTATAGCCTGCTACTGTACATCCACTGCGTTCCAATTTAGGCGCTGATTAGCGCCATTTTCCATGGCTACGAGTGTAAAGGGCTGCACTGCGGTTAGACAAGAACATTCCTGCGTAATGCTGTACCTCCTGCATTTAATATATGACTGGATATTTCAAGTGAACTCCAGTGCCAGTGTTCATGTATCACAATGCCATTTGTCTGTCATACTCTACGATGACTCCAATAGAGTGGACGATCTTCTTACATGGAATTTGGGTTCTCTGAAACGGAGCATCCCACATAAAAAAATACTTACTACGGAATTCTGTAGTAAATTTGAGTATACTGTAGAATACTATACAAGACGCTGTAGTATCCCTCGATCACGTAGTACTTACTATAGAATGTTGTAGTATGCTGTAGAATATTACACTAAATACACTACAGTCCACAAAAACACCACGCTTTATGAACTACAGTATTTCATTTGCATTTTACCCTGCCCATTCCCCTCCCCCATAACCCAATTTGTGCCACCCATAAGTAAGAAAGCTACATGCCAAACTTAGACCATACATTGTGTCCCTTACAGGTTATAGAAAAGAGCAGAAGCTCTCATCTATCTGTTCAGACCCCCAGTCCTACCTTCCTACAGGTTATGGACAAAAAAAATTATTAAAAAAAAGAAGTTTTTCTCCAGTATGATCCCTCAAGGAAAAAGCCTGCATTTCTATGTCAAAGTTAATAATGAAAGAAAAGCACTATTGTAAATACTACAGTAATGTCCTCAAAAATACGACAGTTTACTGCCGTCCGCAAAAACACTATATTCATTATTATTAGCATATGCTACAGTTTTGTTTTACTACAGTATTTATGGTACTGTTAACTGTAAATTCTACAGTAGACTAAAGACTACAGCAGACTTGAGTCCGCAAAAAAATACTACAGTGAATACTACAGTAAAGTCTACAAAAATACTGAAGTGAATACCATAGTATGTATGCTATAGTATTTATTTCATGTGGTATAATTGATAGAAGGGGATTTCAATTGAATAAATGGTTTTACATTGTTTTACGACACCGGAAGGTTGATTGATACACACAATATTAACCCGGAGTAAATGAATGTGGCTTTAAGAACGAGATTAGATTTGATTCCCAAGCAACGCTAGGCTATGACATCACTAGATTAACCCGGATCTGACCTGTACTGCCCTCTTCTCAGCCGAGTACAGCGGATACATTTCATTGGATGGGGCGGTGGACACCAGCTAAAGATGTTTGTGCGGGTACAGCAGTTAGAATTTACTAGTGTCTAAGAGGTTGAAGACCACCAGCAGTTCGTAATCTGTATATACAACTAATAGATGTGGCCGTTGTAATCAATTGAAGAAACGATCGATGTGTTTGTAATGTCTCAAATATCTCTTTGTACTGTAGACATCATCAAATCAAATCACTTCCACGTCACAGTGCTGTGGTTATAAACATTTACATGCTGTACAATTTTCAATGTTCTACCCTACATAGCTAGTCCACTAAAGGGCCTCTTCTTGTTACAGATACATGTGGTACAGTATGTGAGCATGGGAATACTAAAGGCATGACAAAATGAGTTTCCCATAACAGTTTAAAATCTTTGAACGAGACCCAGGACTTATTATCTCATACAGTATGTGCTTTCAACTGTGCAGTCCGTCCATGTACAGAGAGAAGAGCGAGGGGCGGGGGGGTAAAGCGAGACAGAGAGAGAGAGAGAGAATGAGAAAAATAAAGCCATGGCAACCTACAAGAGAGACAACCAGAAAAATATATAGACTGTAGTTGGGGCTCCACCACTCTCCCCAGTCCCCTCCCTCTCTTCAAAGGGCCCTGGTGCTATAAAAATATATCCACATTGGTGGGGAGTGCCAGCAGAAATGTTTGTTGTTCTGCTCTTTGGCTTGACACACAGCAGCTTGGCGTCGGGGAGGGCCCGGATGGAGGGATGGCTGGACACGCCTGAACACTTTGATCAATGGGGGCCTCTGGTCCCTCTGAAATCAGCCTCTTTGGAACACTGGAGCCACTGAGCCGTGATACTGGCTGCACTAGACTAGAGGGATGAGGGTCGGAGGGATGGAGCAGTCGGTACAAATGGGACGGGATGGGATGAAAAAGTGGGCCTGGATGGTGCACTGGTGGTTGGCAAACCTGATCTGGAAGAGGAATAATGCATACAGTTGGAGCTAGATATGAAGGTTTGCCATTCCAGTCCTACTCTATGACTGTTCGAGAAGACATGGTGCGATATCAATGCAACTCATGTTCCAAATGACACACTCAAACATTTTTTATCAAGCAGATATCTGCAGATACAAAATCCTCCAATCCAACACTGAACTGTCATGGTTCTGACAGACAAATCTAAAGACGCACTATTCAGCTCTTCCTGGACATATGCACTGTACTTTACAGATATCTGTCCATCCCAGCCATTAGTATTACCTCTGTTCTTTGACCAGCCTCTTCCTCTCTTTCAGGTTCAACGGAAGGGCTCGCATGATACGCTGTGATAGCCCCCACAAGGAAGAAGAGAGGAGTGAGCACTTAGTACCCACTAACTAGTGCCCTGCATGGCCCTCCCTGATTCCATTAGGGTGTTAGCTGAGGGTCTGTATGCTCCTGAGGAAGCCTAGGTAACTAATGCCTGTACCCTCAGGCCTTAAGAGTACTGAGTAGCAAGATAAAGAAAAATAAGACCAAGAAACACTACTCAGAAGTCGTGAACCTTGGGGTGCTTTCCCCAGCTACTGTAGCGTGGGCTCTGAGAAGTCGCCACAGAGTGATAGTGCTCAAGCAGAATATAAACAGACCAGAGATCCCAGCCTCTTGGTTTTTTTTACATCAAAGTAATGTTGTCCCTTGGGACTTGCATACCCGACTGAGATTTCCAGAGCATCAGTTAGTGTGTGTATTGCATAGAGATAAACCATCCCTCCAAGTTGTATTGCATGTTGCTCTAACATGTGTTATTCAATATATTTTGTAAGACCTGAGATTAAGACGCATAAAGGAAAGACTGTATAGGACGTGAATCACCGTTTAAAAGTAGTTGCTATGATATGGAGGAAAATATGTCCAAACCCATTGTCAATGTGTGTCCTCTGCTGCTTCTGACCGGCAAATACTGAGATCGGGAAATACATTATATAAGGGCCTTCAAATTGCTGCCTTATATCAACCAACTTGACAAGTTGCTCCATATGTTCCACTCAACAGATAATTATATGCAGTGGACAAGGGAGATAAGAGCAGGAGAGAGTGAAAGATAGAAGAACCCCAAGCCCCCGCCACGGACCTACACATAGAGGACCCACGCCGAGAGGACCTACATCCAGACCACAGACCACATCCACACCCCCACCAATCAACACCCCCCCAAGTCAACTATGTCAACACCTCATGTAGGCCCCCTCAGATCAGACCTATGCCCCTCCTACCCACCCCATGCCCCCATTCCCGCATAGAGGGTTACAGAGAGCTGGTAGTCCCATCGACCAAACTACCAAGTGTGAAACAGGTAAGGTTGCCCTCTAGGTTACAGATGCTAATTTGTATGCTAATTTGATATAGAGAAGACCAAACTCACTCTATTAAAATAATCAAAACAGGAACATTTTACATTTGGCTAGAAATTCAAAAGGAAATGATCTTAACAGAGAAAAATGTCCTCCTGTGTGCTACCTACAGTTGAAGTCGGAGGTTTACATGCACCTTAGCCAAATACCTTTAAACTCAGTTTTTCACAATTCCTGACATTTAAACCTAGTAAAAATTATGTGTCTTAGGTCAGTTAGGATCACCACTTTATTTTAAGAATGTGAAATGTCAGAATAATAGTAGAGAGAATTATTTATTTCAGCTTTTATTTCTTTCGTCACACTACCAGTGGGTCAGAAGTTAACATACAATCAATTAGTGATTAGCAGCATTGTCTTTAAATTGTTTAACTTGGGTCAAACGTTCCTGGTAGCCTTACACAAGCTTCCCACAATAAGTTGGGTGAATTTTGGCCCAATCCTCCTGACAGAGCTGGTGTTACTGAGTCAGGTTTGTAGGCCTCCTTGCTCGCACACGCTTTGTCAGTTCTGCCAAAATAATTATATAGGATTGAGGTCAGGGCTTTGTGATGGCCACTCCAGTACCTTGACTTTGTTGTCCTTAAGCCATTTTGCCACAACTTCAGAAGTATGCTTGGGGTCATTGTTCTTTTGGGAGACCCATTTGAAACCAAGCTTTAACCTCCTGACTGATGTCTGGAGATGTTGCTTCAACATAATTTTCCTCCCTCTTGATGCCATCTATTTTGTAAAGTGTACCAGTCCCTCATGCAGCAAAGCACCCCCACAACATGATGCTGCCACCACCGTGCTTCATGGTTAGGATGGTGTTCTTCGGCTTGCAAGCATCCCCGTTTTTCTCCAAACACAACGATGGTCACTATGGCCAAACAGTTCTATTTTTGTTTCATCCGGCCAGAGGACATTACTCCAAAAAGTATGATCTTTGTCCCCATGTGCAGTTACAAACCGTAGTCTGGCTTTTTTATGGCAGTTTTGGAGCAGTGGCTTCTTCCTTGCTGAGCGACCTTTCAGGTTATGTTGATATAGCACTCGTTTTACTGTGTATATAGATACATTTGTACCTATTTCCTCCAGCATCTTCACACGGTCCTTTGCTGCTGTTCTGGGATTGATTCACACCAAAGTACGTTTATCTCTAGGAGACAGAACGCATCTCCTTCCTGAGCGGTATGACAGCTGGTCCAAGGGTGTTTATACTTGCGTACTATTGTTTGTACAGATGAACGTGGTACCTTCAGATGTTTGGAAATTGCTCCCAAGGATGAACCAGACTTGTGGAGGTCTAAAACATAATTTTCCCATGATGTCAAGCAAAGAGTCACTGAGTTTGAAGATAGGCCTTGAAGTACATTGTCACGGGCGTCGTAAAAAGTGGACCAAGGTGCAGCGTGGTGAGCGGACATATTCCTTTTATTTATAGAAATGTAGCCAACAAAACAAGAAAACAAGGAAACGACCGTGAAGCTTCACAGGGCTATGTTGCCTCTAACAAAGTTAACTACCCACACTGACAGGAGGTAAGCATGGGGAGTTGGCTCAGTCCTATAACCCGACTCCGCCAATCTCCCCGTGTGCCACCCCAAATTTTTTTCAGAGGGCTGCCTCTCGGGCTTCCTTGCTAGCCGTGTTCCCTCGTAACGATGGGCCCCTTTACCAGCTGCCTCCGCCTTCCTGGCTGCTTCCACATGTTCCCATGGAAGGCGATCCCTTCCGGTCAGGATTTCCTCCAATGTCCAGGATCCTTTGCCATCCAGGATGTCATCCCATATTCAGTCCTCCTTTTTACCACGCTGCTTGGTCCTTTTGTGGTGGGTAGTTCTGTCACAGGTGTCGTAAGAAGTGGACCAAGGTGCAGCGTATTTGAGCGTACATATTCCTTTTATTTATAGAAATGGAAACAAGGACATGACCGTGACGCTTAACAGGGCTATGATGCCTCTAGCAAAGTTAACTACCCACACTGAAAGGAGGGAAAAAGGGCTACCTAAGTATGATTCCCAATCAGAGACAACGATAGACAGCTGTCCCTGATTGAGAACTATACCCGGCCAAAACATAGAAATAAAGAAACATAGAAAACAAAACATAGAACGCCCACCCCACATCACACCCTGACCTAACCGAATAGAGAAATAAAACGGCTCTCTAAGGTCAGGGCGTGACATACATCCACAGGTACACCTCCAATTGACTGTCAATTAGCCTATCAGAAGCTTCTAAAGCCATTACATTATTTTCTGGAATTTTCCAAGCTGTTTAAAGGCAGTCAACTTAGTGTATGTAAACCTCTGACCCTCTGGAATTGTGATACAGTGAATTATAAGTTAAATAATTTGTCTGTAAACAATTGTTGGAAAAAATACTTGTGTCATGCACAAAGTAGATGTCCTAACCGACTTGCCAAAACCATAGTTTGTTAAAACTATAGTTTGGTAACAAGAAATTTGTGGAGTGGTTGAAAAATGAGTTTTAATGACACCAACCTAAGTGTATGTAAACTTTCGACTTCAACTGTATGTACAGACTCAGTGAGCATAGCCTGGCTTTTGAGAAAGGCCGCCGTAGGCAGACCTGGTTCTCAAGAGAAGACAGGCTATGTGCACACTGCCCATAAAATGAGGTGGAAACGGAACTGCACTTCCTAACCTCCTGCCAAATGTATGACCTTAGAGACACTACTTTCCCTCAGATTACACAAATCCACAAAGGATTTAAAAACAAACCCAATTTTGATAAACTCCCATATCTACTGGGTGAAATACCACAGTGTGCCATCATAGCAGCAAGATTTGTGACCTGTTGCTACAAGAAAAGGGCAACAAGTGAAGAACAAACATGATTTTAAATGCAACGCATATTTATGTTTATTTCTTTTCCCTTTTGTAGTTTAATTAATCGCACATCGTTACAACACTGTGTATAGACATACTATGACATTTGAAATGTCTTTATTCTGGAACTTCTGTGAGTGTAATGTTTACTGTTCATTTTTATTGTTTATTTCACTTTTGTTTATTATCTACTTCACTTGCTTTGGCAATGTTAACATATGTTTCCTATGCCAATAAAGCCCTTGAATTGAATTGAATAGAGAGAGAGAAAGTTAAAAGAGAGATAGAGAGAAAATGAGAGAGAGGGAGAGAGAAAGATGGAAACAGAGAGTGACAGAGAAATCGAGAGTTAGAGAGAGAGAGAGAAGTGAAACGAATGAATCCACGTAGGTCTGACATGCAAAGCCACATGTTGCCACAGAAAGTGATCCGCTTCAGTCTGTTTTCAAGCCAGTCAAAGGTCATATCAACAGGTACTGTTTTAAACAAGGAACACCATGGAAACATGAACTTCACAGTTGTGCAATGAGAAACAATGACACTGTAGCCCTGTAGTGTGGAGATAGTATTGTATTTTGAAATAATATATTTTACAGTACAGCAGGGGTATTTCAAATCCAAGCCTGGACGTCCGGGGTAATGCTGGTTTTCAGTTCTACCCAATAATTAATTGCACCCCTCTGATGTCCCAGGTCTAAATCAGTCCCTAATTTGAGAAGAAGATGGGAAATCAGCGGTGGATCTAGGTTCGAGGTCCAGATTTGAATTTACCTGTAGTATAAAATTATATTTTCTTCTGTTAACACGGTTTCATTCAGATTGTTCATCATGCCCGCTGAAAAGCAGCCCCTTAGCTCATTTGTTGAAAGTTTAAAGTTTTTCAGGTATGTTCAGTGACTGGAGAAAGTATTCCTTGACGTATTCTACATGTTGTGTTACAGCCTGAGTTCAAAATGTACTAAATAGATCTACACACAATATCCCATGACCAAGTGAAAACATGTTTTTAGACATTTTTGCTGATTTATTGAAAATTAAATACAGAAATATCTCATTTACGTACTGTTAATATTCACGCCCCTGAGTCAATACCTTGTAAAAACACCTTTGACTATGATTACAGCTTTGAGTCGTCTTGGTTATGTCTGTATCAGCTTTGCACATCTGGATATGGAGATATTCTCCCATTGTTCTTTGTAGATTTTCTCAAGCTCTGTTAAGTTAGATGTGGAGTGGCACTGAACAGCAATCTTCAAGTTTTCCACATATTTTTCAATGGGATTCAAGTCTGGGCTTTGGCCGGGCCACTCAAGGGCTTTGACATTCTTGTTCTGAAGCCATTCCAGAATGGCTTTGGCTTTATACTTGGGTTCATTGTCCTGTTGGAACGTAAATCTTTGCCCCCAGTCTAAGGTCCTTTGCACTCAGAAGCAGGTTCTCATCAAGGATTTGCCTGTATTTGTCTTCATTCATTGTTCCCTCTATCCTTACCAGTCTCCCAGTCCCTGCCACTGAAAATCATCCCCATAGCAGGATGCTGTCACCACCATGCTTCACAGTAAGGAGGGTGTTAGATGGGTTATGAGCTGTGCCCGGTTTTGTTCAGACTTTGTATTCAGGCCAAGAGTTAAATTTTTGTCTCATCAGACCACACAATATTTTGCCTTATCATCTCAGAGTCTTTCATGGGCCTTTTTGCTAACTCAAATCTAATCAAATCAAATTGTATTGGTCACATGCACATGTTTAGCAGATGTTACTGCGGGTGTAGCGAAATGCTTGTGTTTCTAGTTCCAACAGTGCAGTAATATCTAACAATTCACAACAATATACACAATACACACAAACCTAAAAGTAAAATAATGGAATTAAGGAATATATAATATTAGGATGAGCAATGTTGGAGTGGCATAGACTAAAATACAGTAGAATAGAACACAGTATATACATATGAGATGAGTAAAGCTAAAATATGTAAACATTATTAAAGTGACTAGTGTTTAGGCAGCAGCCTCTAAGGTGCAGGGTTACGTAACTGGGTGGATGCCGCGGTGTGGCTATTTAACATTCTGATAGTCTTGTGATAGAAGCTGTTTTTCAGTCTCTCGGTCCCAGCTTTGACGCACCTGTACTGACCTCGCCTTCTGGATGATAGCAGGGTGAACAGACAGTGGCTCGGGTGGTTGTTTTCCTTGATTGTCTTTTTGGCGTACCTGTTACAGTGGTTCTTCCTTTAAAAGTTACAAGCTTATGCTGCGACCGTTAGTGGTAGATGGTGGCATTCTGTCATTGCACCACACTATCACAAGGGGGAGGTAGAACGATGATCGAAACTGTGGCAATTAATGGAGGCGTTTTCAGTCTGAGTGTAACGATCGTCGTAGGTGGAAGAAGAGGACCAAGGTGCAGCGTAGTACGTGTTCATGATCTTTTAATTACACTGAACACTATAACCTGGTTCCTCTCTAGGTTTCTTCCTAGGTTTTGGCCTTTCTAGGGAGTTTTTCCTAGCCACCGTGCTTCTACACCTGCATTGCTTGCTGTTTGGGGTTTTAGGCTGGGTTTCTGTACAGCACTTTGAGATATCAGCTGATGTACGAAGGGCTATATGAAAAATGTTTTTGATTTGATGATCGCAAGTTAGCTAATTTTTTATTTTTTTACTTAAACTGTATCACAATAGATTCGGAAACAAAATCCCAGCAATAAGCTCACAAAATAAGTCAGTAAAAACATGAACACTGCACTCCAATCAAGAACTGTAAAACTGCTTAGAGCTAAAGTTAATAAATATGTTATGTTTATTCAGGTCTGCTGCTCCATCCTCATCCACTGTCTCTTCGTCAACCCACTCCTGGAAGTCACAATAACACAAATTGGTAATTATTTCCAGTAAACAAATGATCGAAATGCCGGGTTAACGTTGACTCCCTACCACATTCCCTTTGTACTAGCACAATAATTTAGCTATACTGACCAACAGGATTAAAGTGAATTAAAAAAAAAGATAAAAAAAGAAAAGTGTTCTGTTTAATCACACCTTTCTCTTACTGAGCTTTTGAATGTTTGAGTGCGTCTGCAAATTTGTCATCTACCTCTTGGTAGGAAGCTTGGGGTGTGCTTTCAGGCTCCTATGTTGTGATTTTTTTTTTAAATGGTACATTCCATGTCATATCACTTCTTTCCCACCTATGCTGGCTGAGATAGAGGTTGGGTATTGTCCCTCTCTTCCCTCATAGGCAGTTTTGGCCATGAGACCTCTCTCCTTCACATTTCCTTTGTCCTCCCGCTACGATCTTAACAGGTGGTAGGATTTCACATTTAGTTTGAAACAACCTTGTTACTGATTTCAGTCATTTACAATTGTTATAAATACACATTTGACTTACCATCACTTGACCAATAATACTATCTACTAAATAATAATAAATAATGATCTAAACTTGTGCATTTACTTACTTGTGACAGCATCATAGACTGATCGCTCATTAAAGGCCCACTTCCCCTTCCTGCCCTTCAAGGACTAGCCTGTCCATAGCTCCTCTTTACAAATTTGTATCATCATTCGTCTGATTCCTGAGCCCAGGTCCTGGCCAGAGCAGAGGGTCAGGTATCGGATCTGATTAAAAATATATAATAATTCCCACTCATTTGTGTGTTCCTTAGCTAAAACAGCTGGCCATACAGTTCTGATTGATAGTAATGAGAAATAATGTTTGTATCATGTAATCATGGGCTAAAACTTGTGTAAACAGGCTGAGGGCTGATAGTTTCTTCTTATTAAGATAAGTTAAGTGTTACTTGGGAAATCAATCCAAACACTAAGCAGGCATATGGCATATAAACTCAGCAAAAAACTGTCAACTGTGTTTATTTTTAGCAAACTTAACATGTGTAAATATTTGTATGACCATAACAAGATTCAACAACTGAGACATAAACTTAACAAGTTCCACAGAAATGTGACTAACAGAAATGGAATAATGTGTCCATGAACAAACAAAATCAAAGTAACAGTCAGTATCTGTTGTGGCCACCAGCTGCATTAAAAATGGTGAGATTTTACCCCACTCTTCCACCAAGGCACCTACAAGTACCCGGACATTTCTTGGGGGAAAAGCCCTAGCCCTCACCCTCCGTTCCAACAGGTCCCAGACGTGCTCCGGGCACTTCGCTGGCCAAGGCAGAACACTGTCTTGCAGGAAATCACCCACAGAATGAGCAGTATGGCTGGTGGCATTGTCATGCTTGGAGGGTCATGTCAGGATGAGCCTGCAAGAAGGGTACCACATGAGGGAGGAGGAAGTCTTCCCTGTAACGCACAGCAATGACAACAAGCTCAGTCCGATGATGCTATGGCACACCATGATGGACCCTACACCTCCAAATCGATCCAGCTGCAGAGTACAGGCCTCGATGTAACGCTCATTCCTTCCATGGTAAACGCGAATCCGACCATTACCCCTGGTGAGACAAATCCGCGACTCGTCAGTGAAGAGCACTTTTTGCCAGTCCTGTCTGGTCCAGCGACGGTGGGTTTGTGCCCATAGGCGACGTTGTTGCCGGTGATATCTGGTGAGGACCTGCCTTTACAACAGGCCTACAAGTCCTCAGTCCAGCCTCTCTCAGCCTATTGCGGACAGTCTGAGCACTGATGGAGGGATTGTGTGTTCCTGGTGTAACTAGGGCAGTTGTTGTTGATATCCTGTACCTGTCCCGCAGGTTTGATGTTAGGTTTTACCAATCCTGTGCAGGTGTTGTTACACGTAGTCTGCCACTGCGAGAATGATCAGCTGTTCATCCTGTCTCCCTGTAGCACTGTCTTAGGCGTCTCACAGTATGGTCATTGCAATTTATTTCCCTGGCCACATCTGCAGCATGCCTAAGGCATGTTCACACAGATGAGCAGGGACCCTGGGCATCTTTCTTTTGGTGTTTTTCAGAGTCAGTAGTGTCCTAAGTTTTCATAACTGTGACCTTAATTGCCTATCGTCTGTAAGCTGTTAGTGTCCTAACGACAGTTCCACAGGTGCATGTTCATTAAATGTTTATGGTTAATTGAACAAGCATGAGAAAGTGTTCAAACCCTTTACAATGAAGATCTGTAAAGTTATTTGGATTTTTATAAATTATCTTTGAAAGACAGGGTCCTGAAAAAGGGACGTTTCTTTTTTTGCTGAGTTTATGACAACTGAATTTCATTGACTTTGAGATATTTGGATTCAACAATATTTCAGGTTGCAATCTCTCAAATCTGGTCCCATTCAAGTGGCTCTTGATAAACAGCTAACTTTTTTTGCTAATTGCTGTTCAAATACGTATATTTACATTTTTTTTTTTTTACAAACAAATACATTATGAAGCAACATTTTTGTAACATGTAGGCTAGCATACTATACCTGTAATGTATCCAGCAGGCATCTCGGAAGACACAGGCTCATTAAACAGGGATGGCAGCTCTTGGTCTAAAATATAAGTACATTTACGATTTCGAGATCAATATCTTGATGGCTAAAGAAACTTCATTATAATGCTCTGTCTTGGCCAGCTTCTTCCTGGCTGACTAAAAAAATGAAGACATACTTTGCGCAAATTTTGAAACTGGCACAGCACCGAAAGGGAAGGGAAGTCAATCAGGAGTGCAGTGGGAAGGTTAATGAATTCTACGCATACTTTAATGGCTTTCAATAATGCTTTTTAGTTTGAGGGCAAAAACATAGATATTTACAAGCATGGCATCGCACTTGTGTTTTACCCCAGAAGAATATGCTGATTTCGCTACTGTTGTCAGTACAGGTTTCACACATACACACCACAAGTATATGGAAAGTTCATTATGCACAAAGCAGTAATAAGACTTTAAATAACCTAATATGCAAACATTTGATGGTAATTGTATTCTATTGAGTGGCTTTGAAATGTTTTATTTTATCATATATTTTTAATATTTTATATCTAATTTATTTCTAAATTAGATACATATGTATATATTTTGTGCATTTTGCTATTTCATTATTTGCCTCATGACTCCTGCATGCTTTGTTGACTACGAACTTTTCTTTACCCAACCGTGGGACAGACTATGTTTGTTCTCACACCCGGAACTCTCTCTATTGGTTACACAGTCTTTTGGCCTCCCATCCCTTTCTATCCACCTCTCGCTGGCTTTGTATTCATGTTACCTGATGAAATTGCTGTACAATATGATCTTGTTGCCATCGATGCACATTCAGATGTCATAAATCAGCACTGTAGAGCTCTCCCTGTCCTATGCCGTGCCTTGATGTTGGTGATATCTGGAAATGTGCACGTACACCCTGGCCCATCTACTATTGATGATATCTGGAAATGTGCATGTACACCCGGGCCCATCTACTATTGATAGCCCCAATTCTGACTTATGCTCTGATATCTGCTTCACTGATTGCTGCTCTCGTAAAAGCCTGGGTTTTCTGCACGTTAACACTAGAAGCTTATTACCTAAAATGAATCAATTGAAAGTGAGGGTTCTCAGCTCCAATCCAGATGTGTTGTTCATTACTGAGACGTGGTTAAGGAAGAGTGTTTTGAATACTGATGTTAACCTTTCTGATATAGCCTTTTTCGGCAAGACAGATCTTCCAAATGTGGGGGAGTGGCAATCTTTACCAAGGATCACCTTCAGTGCTCAGTTGTCTCTACCAAGTCTGTCCCCAAACAATTTGATTTGCTGGCTTTAAGCAATCAACTTTCAAATAGCTCTTTGTTGACTATTGCTGGGTGCTATCGTCCTCCGTCAGCACCAGCCTGTACCCTACCTGCCCTAAGTTTTCTCCTGGCCCCTTACACTAAGTCTGAATTTGTCCTGCTATGTGACCTAAACTGGGACATGCTGTGTTTCAGATTTCTCTCTGAAAAATGTAGTTCATTTAATTTGATTGTCATAAGGTTCCATAACTTTGTCCACACAGGGCATCTGAACACACAAAATACATGCGGATGATTTTCATTACATTTTAGGTGTTTTACTTAACTTTTGTACACGTGGTGTTCCCGGTCAAAAATGACCGGTCATTAGAAATGAATGGGTGAGACTACAAGTAGTGTATAAAATTTAGTTCAGGCTCATGCCCATTCCACAAATGGACACACTTCATCTCCCAGACCCCCACAAGTATGTGTGTTTGAGCACACACACACACACACACACACACACACACACACACACACACACACACACACACACACACACACACACACACACACACACACACACACACACACACACACACACACACACACACACACACACACACACACACACACACACACACACACACACACACACACACACACTTCTCACTCCCCTTCTTGGCTTCCATGGAAACCCCCACAGGAACCTATCCCCAATATAATCTTTCCCCCACGGGAACCACACCTGTTAGCATTCCCACAACCAATCGCAACATTGTTTCAATAATATATAGAACTTTTCTCGCAGCTCTGGTATATGAAGGTTTTTTTTTAGGCCTTGCTCACAATTCCTTCTGTGGCAGCACAATGACCAAACTATATACTGTATGTGAGGATCTTAATCATATCTTTGATCATGACACTGGTGAGGAGGAGAGAGTCCTTGTTAAAACTTTGACACAAAGTAGTCTGTGATAAATAGCACAATAGGTTTCATCTGAGTATTTGTTATAGTCAAAATAATTCATACAATATGCTTTTTGTTACTCAAAAACAAGTTGTATGAGCTCAGGTCAACGAGGCCTACAGGCCATAAATAGCAAATAGAAGTTCAAAACGGATAATGTTCACAAGAACTTAAGTTTATAAAAAGACCTAACACAACATTAGGTGGTAATGTATGTTTTATTATGGATTTATAATCAGCTATAATGTGGGGGGTTTGGGGGGGGGGGGTCATTTTGGACCGGGAACACATAATGAATTAACATGAAACGAACACAACAGGAGGGTTGAACCCCCTGACCAAGTCCTAAAGCAATGGGACTCCCTGACTCAGATTATTACCAATCCCACAAGGTATGACTCCAAACACCCAGAAAAGGCTACTATTCTTGATGTTATACTCACAAATAATCCTCAGTCTGGTGTTTTCTGTAAAGACCTTAGTGATCACTGTTTTACAGCCTGTGTTCGTAATGGCTGCTCAGTGAAACAACCTGTCCTGATTTGTCAAAGACACTTCAGGACAGTTCCTTCATGAACTGGCCTCTGTAAAATGGTATAAAATCAGCTTGTCGAAGATGCTTGGACCTTCTTTTTTGATATTTTCAGTGGTATTGTTAACAAACACGCCCCCATAAAGAAAATGAGAATGAAACACAGGTTCAGCCCCTGGTTCGACCGTGATGTACTCCACCTCAAAAATTGCAATTGTTGAAAGGCTCGGCACACATATATTCAGGATGACTGGCTCTCGTTCAGACAAATGAGAAATAAGTGCACTCAGGCTATCCGGAAGGCCAAAGTTAGTTACTATAAGGAGCAGTTCTCTCTCTTTGGGTCTAAACCCAAGAAGTTCTTGAAAATTGTTAAAGACCTGGAGAATAAAACCTCCTTCTCACAGCTGCCCATGTCCCTTAAAGTTGATGATGTGGATGTTACTGACAAGAAGCACATGGTTGAGCTCTTTAATCACTTCATTAAGTCAGGATTCCTATTTGACTCAGCCAGGCCTCCTTGCCCGTCCAACATTTCCTCATCTCCCACCCATTCTAATGTGACTATCCCGATGCTTCTCCCTCTTTTTCCCCTGCCCCACAACAAAGTTTCTCCCTGCAGGCAGTCACTGAATCCAAGGTGCTAAAGGAGCTCCTGAAACTTGACCACAAAAAAAAATCTGGGTCAGATGGTTTAGACCCTTTCTTCTTTAAGGTTGCTGCCCCTATCATTGCCAAACAATCTCCGACCTTTTAACCTGTCTCTCCTTTCTGGGAAGGTTCCAATTGCTTGGAAGCCAGCCACGGTCCATCCTTTATTTAAAGGGGGGGATCAAGCTGATCCTAATTGTTATAGGCCTATTTCTATTTTGCCTACAGTATTCTCTCTAGTATGCAATCTGGTTTCTGCTCAGGTTATGGATGTGCCACTGCAACCTTAAAGGTCCTCAGTGATGTCACCATTGCCCTTGATTCTAAGCAATGTTGTGCTGCTATTTTTATTGACTTGAAAGCCAAGAACAGTAGACCATGGTACAGTAGACCATTCCATTCTTGTGGGCCGGCTAAGGAATATTGGTGTCTGTGAGGGGTCTTTGGCCTGGTTTGATCTGCTGTCTCAGCCACTGCCTGTCACCAAGGGAGTACCCCAAGGCTCAATCCTAGGCCCCACGCTCTTCTCAATTTACATCAACAACATAGCTCAGGCAGTAGGATGAACTTATGAACTTATATGCAGATGATAAGGTCTTATCCTCAGCTGGCCCCTACCCGCATTTTGTGTTCAATGCTCTACAATTAAGCTTTCTTAGTGTTCAAAAACCTTTCTCTACTTTTAACCTTGTTCCGAACACCTCCAAAACAAAGGTAATGTGGTTTGGTAAGAAGAATGCCTCTCTTCCTACAGGTGAACGGCTAGATGTTCTTTACCATTCGGCCATCAGATTTGCCACCAATGCGCCTTACATCGCTGCACTGTATACTCCTCTGTAAACTGTTCATCTCCGTATACCCGTCGCAAGACCTACCTGTTGATGCATATTTATAAAACCCTCTTAGGCCTCACTCCCTCATCTGAGATACCTACTGCAGCCCTCATCCTCCACATACAACACCCGTTCTGCCAGCCACATTCTGTTAAAGGTCCCGAAAGCACACACATCTTTGGGTCGCTCGTCTTTTCTGTTCGTTGCAGCTAACGCCTGGAACGAGCTGCAACAAACACTCAAACTGGACAGTTTTATCTCAATCTCTTAATTCAAAGACTCAATCATGGACACTCTTACTGAAAGTTGTGGCTGTTTTGCGTGATGTATTATTGTCTCTACCTTCTTGCCCTTCATGCTGTTGTCTGTGCCCAATAATGTTTGTCCAATTTTTTGTGCTACTACCATGTTGTGTTGTCTGTCTTGTCGTGATGTGTGTTTTGTCCTATATTTATTAAAATATATATATCAATCCCAGACCCCATCCTTACAGGAGGCCTTTTGTCTTTTGGTAGGCCATCATTGTAAATAAGAATGTGTTCTTAACTGACTTACCTAGTTAAATAAAGGTTACATTTAAAAAATAAAGCTATAACACTTCATACAATTCAATTGTTTACCCTAAAAAATTACAAACAGACACTTACTGTCACTCTGGCTTGAGGTGGTACATGGCCTGAAGTCCTCGGCATCTGCAACTTCAGAGAATATCACAGATGTCAAACCGTTACCACATTTACAGTACACGCTTAACAGATTTTCCCGTCCATCCCATGCAGTTAGTCGGAACAGAACTTTGAGAAAGTAGGCTCGTTTGTCAGCCTTGAAACATTTAGCTTCTTATTATGTACCTCGTAGGGTATTTTCAAACACACTGGCTCTTGAAGTTGCTGGCTCTTGCTAATAGAAAACAAAATAACTGTTACGCTTTGGTAATGTGACTAATTCATCAAGTATGTCAAGATCAGATGGGTGTGGTAATTTCTTCTCATATCAACTGTCATCAGGTTATGATTTCATGCAGTCTCTACAATTTAAGACTAGTATTTACATTAACTGTAAGCTTTTCTTCACCCTTGAATGTGTGTCACACATTCACACACTTGAATGTGTGTCAAACTTACCGTCAACTTGCTGATTATACATTTAATGACCTAGTAGCCGAAAGCAGGATCTTACCACTAGGGGCTGGTGGAAGCTGGGGTACTGGAAGCTGGGCTTGTCTGGGTTCATTTGACTTTTTCTGGAGTGCTTCACTTGCATCATCATCTTATCCACAATACAAAAAAAGTAGTCATATTTAATCTACTTCCTGATGCATGCATGTAATGCACACAATGGAAGAAGAGTAGTTAAGAAATCCTCACCAGGTGGCTCTACATGGAATCTGATTGGTTTAGTCACCGCCCTCTTCGCTGGTTCCTTGTCAGATTCAACACTGGAGGTGTCAACCCCCCGTTTGGCTCGTGCAATAAACATTGTCATAAATACTTTCCTATTAACACTGACAAAACAGGGTCAATTGACTATTAGGAATTCACATGGTTATACTTTCAGCAAATACATATAGTACTTAAGAGGGGGAAGTTACTGACTCTACTGACCAGGAGTGGGTTGCACCAGTTAGACGCGAACAAGGTGTAAGAGATAAGTTGGTCCTACCTACACCCTACTTAATGATTTAGAAAATTTAACAAGATGCGACATGACTAGTCATGAAACACATACCTTGGAAACTAGTTATAGATTTATACTATATGCCTACCCCACATTACACTTAGTTTTTACACCCTGGCATAGCAAAAGCTATTACTTACAACCAGGTGGTGACACAGGTTTACGCCTGGCTTAGAACATTTTCTACATTGGAACTAGCCTCACGTATCCAAAGCATTACAATATAAATGGGAGTGGATGGATACAGTAAAATATTATTTTACCAGTGGATGGAAATATGGAAATTCTGTACTTCTACCATAATATTTTGTCAGGCCGGTCTCCTCTCTTAATCAATGTTGCGCTGGCATTTCTTGGCCAGTAGCAACACAGAACCTGCAAGATATGTTAACTATTTATCCATCTGTTTGGCTGAAAAGGGTAAACAAATTAACTGATCGACTCACCCCAACTCTCTTCTCCACCCACTGCTCTGGTACAAATTCAACAGTGTTCTCTTTTGCAAAATGTACAACATGATAACGCTGCGTGCCCTGTGCAGAAAAACAAAACACAAATTCCACACTGTTCAGTCTCTTGATTTACCAGTCAAGATCATTTGCAAAACTAATACAGTGAACATGGATGTAGCTAAATGGGGCTTGCTACAGACTGTGCAAGATTGTAAGCCCAACACGAGTGCCATCGTCCTCCTCAAGTACAATAGCTCGCTTAACAAGACTGCTCTTTGCAACGAGACGCACTTGTGCACTCCTCGTAGTGGTGCGGAAATACAGTCTTGAGTCACAAGGACTTCTGAGACACAGGTTTTTTGTGTTTTTTTTTTTACCTGTGGGTAAATCAAAATCAAATCAAATTGATTTATATAGCCCTTCTTACATCAGCTGATATATCAAAGTGCTGTAAAGAAACCCAGCCTAAAACCCCAAACAGCAAGAAATGCAGGTGTAGAAGCACGGTGGCTAAGCAAAACTCCCTAGAAAGGCCAAAACCTAGGAAGAAATCTAGAGAGGAACCAGGCTATGAGGGGTGGCCAGTCCTCTTCAGGCTGCGCCGGGTGGAGATTATAACAGCACATGGCCAAGGTGTTCACATGTTCATAAATGAGCAGCATGGTGAAATAATAATAGTCACAGTAGTTGTCGAGGGTGCAACAAGTCAGTACCTCAGGAGTAAATGTCAGTTGGCTTTTCATAGCCGATCATTGAGAGTATCTCTACCGCTCCTGCTGTCTCTAGAGAGTTGAAAACAGCAGGTCTGGGACTGGTAGCACGTCCTGTGAACAGGTCAGGGTTCCATAGCCACAGGCAGAACAGTTGAAACTGGAGCAGCAGCACGGCCAGGTGGACTGGGGACAGCAAGGAGTCATCATGCCAGGTAGTCCTGAGGCATGGTTCTAGGGCTCAGGTCCTCCGAGAGAGAGAAAGAAAGAAAGAGAGAAAGAGAGAATTAGAGAGAGCATACTTAAATTTACACAGGACACCGGATAAGACAGGAGAAATACTCCAGATATAACAGACTTACCCTTGCCCCCGACACATAAACTACTGCAGCATAAATACTGGAGGCTGAGACAGGAGGGGTCAGGAGACACTGTAGCCCCATCCGCTGATACCCCCGGACAGGGCCAAACAGGCAGGATATAACCCCACCCACTTTGCCAAAGCACAACCCCCACAACACTAGAGGGATATCTTCAACCACCGACTTACCATCCTGAGACAAGGCCGAGTATAGCCCACAAATATCTCTGCCACGGCACAACCCAAGCGCCAACCCAGACAGGAAGACCAAGTCAGTGACTCAACCCACTCAAGTGACGCAACCCTTCTAGGGACGGCATGGAAGATCACCAGTAAGCCAGTGATTCAGCCCCTGTAATAGGGTTAGAGGCAGAGAATCCCAGTGGAGAGAGGAGAACCAGCCAGGCAGAGACAGCACGGGCGGTTCGTTGCTCCAGAGCCTTTACGTTGACCTTCACACTCCTGGGCCAGACTACACTCATTCATATGACCTACTGAAGAGATGAGTCTTCAATAAAGACTTAAAGGTTGAGACCGAGTCTGTGTCTCTCACATGGGAAGGCAGACCATTCCATAAAAATTGAGCTCTATAGGAGAAGGCCCAGCCTCCAGCTGTTTGCTTAGAAATTCTAGGGACAATTAGGTGGCCTGCGTCTTGTGACCATAGCGTACGTGTAGGTATGCACGGCAGGACCAAATCGGAAAGATAGGTAGGAGCAAGCCCATGTAATGCTTTGTAGGTTAGCAGCAAAACCTTGAAATCAGCCCTTGCCTTAACAGGAAGCCAGTGTAGGGAGGCTAGCACTGGAGTAATATGATCACATTTTTTGGTTCTAGTCAGGATTCTAGCAGCCGTATTTAGCACTAACTGAAGTTTATTTAGTGCTTTATCTGGGTAGCCGGAAAGTAGAGCATTGCAGTAATCTAACCTAGAAGTAACAAAAGCAGGGATGAATTTTTCTGCATCATTTTTGGACAAAGTTTCTGATTTTTGCAATGTTACGTAGATGGAAAAAAGCTGTCCTTGAAACAGTTTTGATATGTTCGTCAAAAGAGAGATCAGGGTCCAGAGTAATGCCGAGGTCTTTCACAGTTTTATTTGAGACGACTGTACAAACATGAAGATTAATAGGTAGGGTAGGTCATACTCCCATCACACCTGCCTTTTTGTGTGCACCTGTCACAGCCATAACAGCAGCTTTATGCATTTTACCATGGCTTTTGCAGGTGCACTACATGTTTCAGAACAAACTTTCAATTGCAGTGTTTTGTCTCCCAACTTCAAGCCGGTCTCCATCAACTCTTTAAGCTCCAGCAAAGTATCATTGAGGAATTTCAGGGAGCTTGGTTTCCATGATGCCATTATGATGCCATAATGACTTATTGGTTACTTTAGAAGAAAGGGAGACCATCCAGATTAAGGGATACTTCTAAGACATTCAAATCTCCAACAACAGATTGAGGATAGATCCTTAGATGTTTCACTAACTCCATCTTCACTTTACATCTGACAAACTCTGACAAACAAAAATCAGGCTTGACTTCAGCACAAACATAGGTATTTTCTTGGAGCGGAATGCACATCTGGGTGACCATTAGACTGCAGCATCTTCAGAAGTGCATCAACAGCATTGTGTTTCACTTGGAAATCACTTATCCAGGTTGCCAGGTCCTCTCTGAAGGTAAAATCTTTTTATCATCATCATTGTCAGATTCAGCTGTCTCCTGAATTGCACAACCAGCATTTGCATCAGTCTATGAATATATGTCACTGTGTGATGGCAGTCTTGGAGGAGTACCACCTACTGCCTCAAGCTCACCAGCTGACTCTTCATCAGCGTGTGTTGGCAGTCTTGGAGGAGTACCACCTCCTGCCTCAAGCTCGCCATCTGACTCTTCATCAGCGTGTGTTGGCAGTCTTGGAGGAGTACCATCTACTGCCTCAAACTCGCCATCTGACTCTTCATCAGCGTGTGTTGGCAGTCTTGGAGGAGTACCATCTACTGCCTAAAGCTCACCATCTGACTCTTCCTCAGTGTGTGTTGGCAGTCTTGGAGGAGAACCACCTACTACCTAAAGCTCACCATCTGACTCTTCCTCAGTGTGTGTTGGCAGTCTTGGAGGAGAACCACCTACTACCTAAAGCTCACCATCTGACTCTTCGTCAGCGTGTGTTGGCAGTCTTGGAGGAATACAGTACCTTCCACTGCCTCAACTTCACTATCTGACTCAATTTTACTCTCAGATTCAGTAGGACTGGTATCATCACACTTCGTGTCAGACTGGCTGAGACTGATGAGACCCTCTTCCTGTGGAACCATAAGATGTAATTATTGGAGAGAAGGAGGAGTGTCCAAAGTGGGGGTATATATACTTGTGATGGTGAGGTTTTTGGGGGGTCTGAATACAGCTGTGTCGTCCCTTTGGGAAGAATTAAACTTGGTTAAGCTTCTCTAGTGTCCTTGAGTTATTTACTCTGAAAATTAGAACCTAACAACATACTGTACAGTACAATATAAAATTGACTGCCTTACTTGTCCATTGAAAATGAATAACCAGATAGGTTTACTTTTTTGAAGCCATTTTCAATCTTCAGAACACTAAGTAAAGAAATGGAAAGCCCATTAATGTCTACTACACAAGATGTTATCCATAATATCAGAATCATAATATTGAATCATAACTTAAATGAGGAAAGAGGTGACTACAGCTTCTCAGGGTGTTGTGACACTGCAAGGCATTTGAATAAGGTCGGTGCACTTTTCATAATCGGGATTGTGCAAATTTAGACAGCCCTTTAGTAAAACTGTATGTATCAAGCCATAGCTTGCATTATATTTTTTTACGTGCTTATGCTAGTAATAGACCATGAACACTTGTCAATGTTGTTCAACAGGATCTAAGAGCACGATTACTGAACCCTGTAACACAGGCTGTGATTAGGCAGTGTAACAAACCTGTGCAAGACATATTTTACTCACAATAGCTTTTTTTTATTTTACAGCATCAGTCACCTTCCCGAAACACAAGCCAACAAATTCCACATGGACTGAGTGGAAATCAGCAAATTGAGTTCGAATATCTATTTGATCGTGTCTAGCACACAAAGGAACCACAGCAATAACAAAAAAGTACACCAAGTTAAATGACTACATGATATCTATTCAAAGCCCTCGTGAGTGAATCGGTTGCAAAACATCAAAATCCATCAGGTTGAAGTCAGTTTTTTTTAACAAGTATAAATAGCATTCTGGAATGGAACGGGAGAATATACAGTTGATGTCGGAAGTTTACATAAACTTTGGTGGTGACAATTAAATTATTTTTTCAACCACTCCACAAATTTCACGTTAACAAACTATAGTTTAGGACATCTCCTTTATGCATGACAGAATATTTTTTTCCAACAATTGTTTGCAGACAGATTATTTCACTTATTAATTAATTCACTGTATCACAATTCCAGTGGGTCAGACGTTTACATACACTAAGATGACTGGACCTTAAAACAGCTTGGAAAATGCCGGAACATGATGTCATGGCTTTAGAAGCTTCTGATAGGCTAATTGACATCATTTGAGTCAATTGGAGGTGTACCTGTGGATGTATTTCAAGGCCTACCTTCAAACTCAATGCCTCTTTTCTTGACATCATGGGAAAATCAAACGAAATCAGCCAAGACCTCAGAAAAACAATTGTAGACATCCACAAGCCTGTTTCATTCTTGGGAGCAATTTCTAAATGCCTGGAAGTACCACATTCATCTGTACAAACAATAGTACGCAAGTATAAACACCATGGGACCACGGAACCGTCATATCGCTCAGGAAGGAGATGCATTATGTCTCCTAGAGATGAACGAACTTTGGTGCGAAAAGTGCAAATCAATCCTAGAACAACAGCAAAGGACCTTGTGAAGATGCTGGAGGAAACAGGTACAAAAGTATCTATATCCACAGTAAAACGAGTCCTATATCAACACAACCTCAAGGGCCGCTCAGCAAGGAAGAAGCCACTGCTCCAAAACCACCATAGAAAATGCCAGGCTATGGTTTGCAACTGCACATGGGGACAAAGATCATACTTTTTGGAGAAATGTCGTCTGGTCTGATGAAACAAAAATATAACTGTTTGGCCATATTGACCATCGTTGTGTTTGGAGGAAAAAGCTTGCAACCCGAAGAACACCATCCTAACCGTGAAGCACGGGGGTGGCAGCATCATGTTGTGGGGGTGCTTTGCTGCAGGAGGGACTGGTGCACTTCACAAAATAGATGGCATCATGAGGGTGGAAAATTATGTGGATATATTGAAGCAACATGTCAAAACATCAGTCAGGAAGTTAAAGCTTGGTCTCAAATGGGTCTCCCAAATGGACAATGACCCCAAGATTACACTCCAAGTTGTGGCAAATGGCCTAAGGACAACAAAGTCAATGTATTGGAGTGGCCCATCACAAAACCCTGACATCAATCCTATAGAAAATTTGTGGGCAGAACTGAAAACGTGTGTGCGAGCAAGGAGGCCTTACAAACTTGACTCAGTTACACCAGCTCTGTCAGGAGGATTGGGCCAAAATTCACCCAACTTATTGTGGGAAGCTTGTGGAAGGCTACCTGAAACATTTGACCCAAGTAACAATTTAAAGGCAATGCTACCAAATACTAAATTAGTGTATGTAAACTTTTTACCCACTGGGAATGTGATGAAAGAAATTAAAGCTGAAAAAAATAATTTTCTCTACTATTATTCTGACATTTCACATTCTTAAAATATAGTGGTGATCCTAACTGACCTAGGACAGGGACTTTTTACTAGGATTAAATGTCAGGAATTGTGAAAAACTGTTAAATGTAAAGTTAAATGTATTTGGCTAAGGCGTATGTAAACTTCCGACTTCAACCGTATGATTCACCAGAGAAAAAGGTGCCAGACGGAACAGCATATTTACATACAGAGCAAAGTTATCGGATAGATTGTTTACATGACAGTGGATTGGTATAATTCAGTGTTATGCCCTGGTTACTGTCCGGGGGGAGTCAGAATTACTGATGCCCAGCTGTCAATTCGTGCACCTGCCTGTGACTGTTTCCTTCTTATTAGAAACCAGTTGTTCTTAACTTCTTTAGGCTAGGCCCCTATTTTCTCCACTTTCTGTCTGACTGACGTGCCCAAAGTTAACTACCTGTTACTCAGGCCCAGAAGCCACGATATGCATATAATTGGAAGCATTGGATAGAAAACACTTTGAAGTTTGTAGAAATGTTAAAACAATGCATGAGACTATAACACAATTGTAGAAAATCCAAAGAAAAACCAACCAGAATGGTTTGTTTTTTAGATCCCATGCTCTTCCATTAGAATGTATAGGGTCAATGTTAAATCCGGTTCCCAGATTACAATTCCTATGGCTTCCATTAGAAGTAAAAATTCTTTGTTCAAGGTTTCAGGCTTCCAAACTAGAAAGAATTTAGAGTTTTGGCACCGGGAGTCATTCCTGGAAATCAGTCTGTGTGTGCGAAATGAAGGACGCACCTGCTAATTTTACTTTTCTATTGAACTTACTTATTTCCGTATGCAATATTATAGTTTAATTACATTTGAGGGTACCTGAGGATTAAAAAGAAACGTAGTTTGACTTGTTTCCCCAAAGTTTAGCAGTAGCTTTTTGGATTACTCGAATCGATGGTGCCAACTAAACAGAGTTTTTGGGATAGAAAGGATTTTATCTAACAAAACGACCATGCATGTTGTAGCTGGGACCCTTTGTATTGCAAACAGAGGAAGATTTTCAAAAATTAAGTGATGTGGGGTGCCATCCTCAAACAATCGCATGGTAGGCTTTCGCTGTGAAGCCTACTTTAAATTGGAAAATGCAGTTTGATTAACAATAATTTAAGATTTTAACCGATATATGATACTTGTATGTACCAAAATGTTTAATATCCATAATTTTTATGATTATTTATTTGAATTGCGCTCCCTCCAATTTCACCGGAGGTTGTCGACAGATCAAATCAAATCAAATGTGTTTATATAGCCCTTCGTACATCAGCTGATATCTCAAAGTGCTGTACAGAAACCCATCCTAAAACCCCAAACAGCAAGCACTGCAGGTGTAGAAGCATTAAACAAGAGAACTTACACAAAGGTAGAGGCAGAGTTATAACTAAATAAATGTGAGTCATTAAATACATCAGGAAATCGTTTTCTAATAAAGACAAAAGTATTTCCTCTAAAGAAATTGTACCACAACAGGTAACGTCACCTCTGACAACACATTACGCAAACGCACAATTCAACATAATAACATGGTCCAACCCTATCCACCAGCTCTTAATAGGGCAGTCTATTTAAACACTGAGAACACACACACACACACACACACACACACACACACACACACACACACACACACACACACACACACACACACACACACACACACACACTGTTACATTACTTCACATTTTGGTAAAAGGCACTGGCTGGTGTCTTTTTCAGTTGAACTAGCTTGCCGCCAAGTGACCGACACAAAGTAGCTAACGTTACTTACCACAAATGAATGCGACCATACCAGTTTGTTTCCGATGGTAACTGTACAGCTAGGTTGGTTAGTTGTTTATGAGCTCTAAAATATGCCTTCAATATGCCTTCAACACTATCCAATTAACATATTTAGGCTAAGCTATCTATTAGCCAACTGGCTAACTAGCTGGCAAGTTTCCTCACTGGTTAGATAGCCTGACATCAAACTGTTTTTATCTTGGGAGCTGGGAGTACACTAACTTACATGTAAGGTTTAAATAGTACACACTGTATGACCTACCTTTCGTCAACACTTCCAGGAGGGAACTGTGTTGGGTCAGTCGGAGTCGGTGGCGTCTTGGCTGTTCAGCTGTGTTGTTTAACACTTCAAAAACTAGTAGCGTAGCTTATGTTTTCTGGTGCCAGCCTCAGAATCGTTTGTAGCCGCATCCACTTTTATATTTGCAATGACGGATAATGGAGACAAAGGGAATATTTAGGATGTACCGTTGTCAGGCCACCGCTACTGTCTGTAGCTAGCCACAGGATCCGCCATTTTTGACTTATTTCCACTTTTTACACATAGTTTAATAACTTATTTACATACAGCTATTACCAACATACGGGTATCGGTGTAATCCACCTTCTAGTATACATAACAAATCAATTTGGCTGAACTTGATTGAAAACACACTAAATATGGTTTTAACACGATTTTTGGCACACAAGAAACGCAAACCATGCCACTAATGATGTTTTAAAATTATTATTATTGTTATAGGCTACGTTCATAAATTAATATAATAAAATATATATATATTTTCAGGTATTGGTCGCTCTTCCATAGGCCTATACCGAGGTCAAAATGATATTATGAATTTCCATACATTTATTCAAATCGGTAAAATTATGGAAAAATACTTTGCTGAATCCACTTCCTTCGCTCCAAATATACATACAAAATTGTCTCAAGGCTTAAAATCCTTATTCTCCTCCCCTTCATCTACACCGATTGAAATTGACAATAAGGAATCCTAGCTTTCACATTGATTCACCTGGTCAGTCTATGTCATGGAAAGAGCAGGTATTCTTTACTCAGTGTATATTAATATAATATATACTTGAGTTCCTCAAGGAACCATTGCAGTCAATGGGTTTATATTTGCACCTTCGGTTAGTTGATGGGTTCTTGGAGGAACCTTTAATGTTTCAAAGTAGAAAATGGTTCCTGGAGGAACCATGGACTGGAGGGGTGGCTTAGTAGGTGCATGGCTTTCAGACAGATATTTTTTTAACCACACATGAGAGTAAATGTCATTCCTGTTCATCTGTTCTGTTGTATTGTCATCACATGTTAAGATTGAACGCTGATAGTGTTGTAGCTTCAATGAGTTCCTCAAGAGACTCTGAAATCTCAATGTTGGAATAGTCCACACTTTATTACTGTATGTAATCAGCAATGTTAATTTTATCCATATTATATAAGAATATGTAATGTGGATAAACATTCAAGGAAAATTGAAAATAGCAGCATACTTACAGGAATTACAATTACTTTCACAAGTGGCCAAAAATAACTATCTGAAAGCCATGCCTCTAATAAGTCACGCCTCCAATCTTCTGATAGGCTGTCGCTGATACAATATTTTATTAAAAAGGTTCTGTTTGAACCTTTCCAGAGGGGTTCCTCGAGGACTGGTGTTGCAATCTTTTTGAACCCCAAAAGATTATTGAGGCTCCTCTTTCTTACTTAGCACTTTGGATTAGACTTCTAAGAGTGTGGGTCTGGATATTTGGTGCACCATTTCTCTTCCATCATCCTCCATCTCGTTATTTTGGGGAGCGAGTGCCTCTAATGACTCGATGTGTTGCCCGTTTACTGAGAGGCTCAAAGATAAAGGCGAGGACAAAATGATGTAAAGAGCATTATCACTAACAATGGACTCCTCGCGGCATCGCTTTAAATAGAGAGAGCCTGATTCCCTCTTTGTAGCCGGGATCTTTTGCGAGATAGAACAGATGCTAATGAATGCCCACACGCTTGATTTGAGAATGGGCCCGGTAGTAATTCCCGTACAGAGAAAAAAGGACCATCTAAGTACAGGGGTATTCGACTCCTACCCTACGAGGTCCATGGCCTGCTGGTTTTCTGTCCATAGCCTTCCGGTTTTCTGTTCTACCTGATAAATAATTGCATCCACCTGTTGTCCCAGGTCTAAATCAGTCCCTGATTAGAGGGGAACAATGGAAAAAAAGGAGTTGGACCAGAGTTGAGTGCGCGTGATCTAGTACATGGAAATCTCCCCTTTTTTAGTCTCAGCAATTGGTGTGTGAACTCGATCACTGTATTTATACAGTATGCTCATCATTAAGTGTGGACATGTGTGTCATGCAGGCTGGGATTTGGGGCATATCTTCTAGGCACAAGGCAAAGCGACAATGTATCAAAATCCTCTCTGTACAGTCTAAATGTCGACAAATGTCAAAATAAGGTTTCTTAAGCAGTCCATATAATATTTATAAATCAGACTTGCATCCTGCAAATACATGAACAACAATCACGCCCATGATTAATGTAGCCACATCCAAAGTGGCAATGGTTATCACGGTCATTGACAGAGGGCACAGACACATTAAGGGACATTCAAATAATGTGTAATTACTACTTATACAGTATTTACATAATGGATTAAGATAATACTCTAACTATGCATGCGTAGAGAAGAGGACCACAACACGGTGCGGTTGTCAAAGTTTCAAAGCTGTTCTCTTCATCTCAGCAGCCTAGTGAAGCTAAACTCTCTTGGCTGTGCCAGCGGTGTGATTGCGGTGCGAAAGGCCAAAGCTGTCGATTGCCCTGACAAATGGACTCCATCTAAAGGCTCTAATTTATGATTTGCTGTTGCACCAATTAGCACCGCGGGCCAAGACTGCTGAGCTGCCGAGGCCTAGTGGTGGCCGGGCTTTTGCTGAAAAGACAAGAATCTGTTAATGACTCGCCTTGGCTACCACTCCTTGTAGCAGCTCCAAAGGACATGGATGCTACTGTGTGGGTATGTATAGAACATGCAGAGAAAGCAAAGCTGGGGGAGAGTTTGGTGTTGACGCTTCGAGTCTATTTGTGTGACTTTCTGTACGTTGTGAACCAATTCTGTTTTAGTCATCGAAGATAAGTCTAATTATAAATGTGGTCTTATCTCCCTTATCCACTGCATATTTTCTCTATAACGGAGTCGTGGCATAATATTGGTCGGTCATTGCGCAGTAAGCCATTTGTCATGTCTATTTTAAACCGACACTTTGGGATCTGCCATGCCATAGACAGATGTCATAGACTTCCAGCCATTGCGCTAACACTAGCATTGGCTGGAGAAACTACCTCAAACTGGAAATGCTGAGACATGCAAATGGTTTCGACGAGTTCATCTGACTCTGGGGAAGTAGATAAAGGGCGTCATTGCCAAAATCCCGAAGTATCCTTTTAAGTTAGAGGCCTATTTAAGTTAGAATAGTCTAGTTATTTGGTACTGCAGAACTATGTCTGAGTAGTAGAAGAAAAAAAGAAGGGAACTGGTCCAAATCGATATTGCCACAATACCCTCTGACGCAGGTCCTTTAAGCCACAAACAAGAAACTACACATGCCTGTTCTGGACAGAAATACCTGTCCTTTGTGCGAGAGGGTGTGTGACAAAAGCCGATGCTGTCAAAGAAATAAAATTCTCTCCTGACTCACCTTCCTATTGTCTCCTCAACATTAAAGAAATACCGCCACAGACGCTCTTCCCTTTCAGTTATTGTCTCTCCCTCCCCTCTCTCTCTTATACGCATTCACCAACCTCCACAAATCAATATGCCTGACGCAACAGAGTGACGGATTTAATGTCCTGGTTGCCCGGTCCTGTTGTGGGAGGTAAAAGTGATGGCGCCACCATGGGATGGACTTCAGCCAACTCTCCAGATACAAAAGAACTGGCTTGGGTCTCATGAAGCCCAACTTTAGAGTGGCCAACACTACTATCGAAGTCAAACGATAGGACAGTCCACAAGATGATTGCCTAGAAGGCTTATGAATGCTACATACAGTATTTCTGCTGTAGGCGACTATTATAATTTAATTGATGTTGCATTTGATATGTTTGTTTTTGTCTCTCTCTGTGCGTGTGTCTGTACATACGTTTTCGAGCCCTCTCTTTGCACTGCACAGTGTCTGCTTAATGGGCAGTGGACTCCATCCCAGATGGGTTTCTCCTGGTACCACTGGACAGTTCACTGGCAGTCTAAACTAACAAAGATCCCCTGTGGCAATTACATACCAACACTATGAGCTAACTCCACAACCGATGAAAAAAACACCAATCAGAGGTTTTCATACAGAAAAAGAATCAGCAGATTTTACCTTTCAGCATAGAAGTCACAGAGCACCGAAGTCACAGCTGGTGGGTCTCGATGTACACTAACCCTGTAATGTTAAGCTATATGGCTACAGTGGCACTTTAACAACAGTAAGTGTCACCTGAAAGTGCAAGATTTTAATGAGTCCAGAATGGACTTGCTATAGTATAGACACGCACACATATGCAAACACACACCACACCACGAACACACACATACCACACTATACCCCACCACACCACACATGGCAAAGCTGAGTCATCCAACACCTACAGGTCTCACATATTGGACAAGGCTGCTGTCCTCATATCACCTAAGCCCCCACTGAGTCCACACATATATTCAGTTCCTCCTACATTTTTAAAGTCCAAGAAATATTAACAGCTGCCATGGTGCCGCGGTTGAGCCTCAGGCGATGGAGTGAAAATGCTAAATACCAAAGAAGCACAGTCCTAATGATCCATTAGGGATAATATCGACCAGGTCCATGTTGAATTACGTTTGGAGACCTTTGATTTATTCTTTTTACAGATTTAGCTAAATTAGATTTTGTTTCACAAGACAAGTGTTTTTTTTTCCCTGTGACAGCGGACCCTTGAAGGCAAGCAGGAACTGAAATTTGTTTCTGGGTGATTTTCTATCTTCACATTTATCACGCTATTCATTTGGTTCTTTTGAGGACTGTCAAGGTTAATCTCAATGATGAGACACAAGGGTAAAACAATAGTATGAAATGAAAGGCAGTGCATAGTCTACAACACTACTGCCATTTGCTGTCTTTTGACACAGAATAAAACATGAAGGGGCTTCACATTCAAGTACAGTACAGGTGATACTTGTGCATGATTCCAATGAACACTACTGTATTGGTTTCCTGGTTAAAATAAAGACCATGTTGCCTTTAAAACAAAAATGGCAGAACTACTAAATTATCAAACGCATCAAATGAAAAGGACACACAGTATCTAATCTGTCTGAATGTCAGACAGGTTACAGTATCTTCGCTCTTATTTATAGAACCTAAGACACAGAGAGTAGAGAAGAGGGAGAATAAAGTATTTTACTGTGGTGAAGAAGACCACATACCCTATGGTGTGTGGGGGTAAATCAGACCCGTGTGTAGGGTTGCAAAGCTACCGGTAATTTACCAAAGTTACCAGAATCTTCAGGAATGTTGGAAATTAACAACAAATCTATGGCAGTCTTTCGTAACTTTGGTAATGTATTGGTATGGTATTTTTTGTGTTATATCTGTGTCCATATTTGTCACGTCCTGACCATAGAGAGCCAGGGCGTGACTGAGGGGTTAGTCTAGTTTATATTTTCTATGTGGGGTTCTAGGTAGTTTTTTCTATTTTGGAGTTTTGGTATGATTCCCAACTAGAGGCAGCTGGCTATCGTTGTCTCTGATTGGGGATCATACTTAAGTAGCATTTTTTCCACCTGTGGGTTATGGGATATTGTTTATGTTTTGAGTTATTGCACGTAGCATCTCTGTAGTCACAGTTCGTTGTTAGTTTATTGTTTATTTGTTTTTGTCTTTGCTAAGTTTCACTTTATTCATAAAAATTATGTGGAACTCAACATACGCTGGGCCTTGGTCCAATATTCATTCCAACAAACAGGACAGAATATCCCATCAACAAAGGACCAAGCAGCGTGCCCAGAATGAGGAAGTATCCTGGACTTGGGAAGAGATTCTGGATGGGAAGGGACCCTGAACTTGGGAAGAAATCCTGGCAGGACAGGATCACCTTCCATGGCGGGAGACGCAAGGAGAGAATGGAGGACAGTGGCGACGACAGGGTTTGCGGCCACGATGCAAGCCCAAGAAGCAGCCTTTTTGGGCGGGGGCACACGGGGTGGTCGGCGAAGTTGAGGGGTGAGTCAGAGACCGTCGAGGAGTTATTGGATGAATTGGAGGAGAGTGAACGGAGGGGAGAGTTAGAGATCTTCGAGGAGTTGTTGGATAAATTGGAGGAGAGTGAAGCGAGAAAGCTGTTGGTTTGGCGTAGTATGCACGGCATTCGCCCTGAGGAGCATGTTAGCCAGCCGATGCCACTTGAGTCAGCTCCCCGTACTTGTCCTGAGAAGTGTGTTAAAGTTCCGGTACAATTGATGCCGGTTATACGCACCAGGTCTCCAGTACGTCTCCACAGCCCGGTACGTCCTGTGCCTGCTCCTCGCACTCTCCCTCAAGTGCGCCCTCCCAGTCCGGTACGTCCTGTGCCTGCTCTTCGCACTCTCCCTCAAGTGCGTGTCCCAGTCTGGTACGTCCTGTGCCTGCTCCTCGCACTCTCCCTGAAGTGGGTGTCCCCAGTCAGGTACGTCCTGTGCCTGCTCCTCGCACTCTCCCTGAAGTGCGTGTCCCCAGTCAGGTGCGTCCTGTGCCTGCTCCTCGCACTCTCCCTCAAGTGTGTGTTACCAGTCTGGCGCCACCTGTCCTGGCTCCACGCACTAGGTCTCCAGTGCGCCTTCCCAGTCCGGTACGTCCTGTGCCTGCTCCTCGCACTCACCCTGAAGTGTGTGTCACCAGTCTGGCGCCACCTGTCCTGGCTCCACGCACTAGGCCTCCAGTGCGCCTTCCCAGTCCGGTGCGTCCTGTGCCTGCTCCTCGCGCTCGCCCTGAAGTGCGTGTCAGCAGTCCGGTACTATCAGTGCCGGACCCACACACCAGGCTTCCTGCGACGATTCCCAGTCCAGAGCTTCCGGCAACAGTTCCCAGTCCAGAGCTTCCGGCAACAGTTCCCAGTCCAGAGATTCCTGCGACAGTTCCCAGTCCAGAGCTTCCGGCGACAGTTCCCAGTCCAGAGCTTCCGGCGACAGTTCCCAGTCCAGAGCTTTCGGCGACAGTTCCCAGTTCAGCTCCATGGCCGGAGCCTTCCCCTGCGCCGATGCCCAGTCCAAGCACGGCGTCCAGTCCAACTCCAAGGCAGGAGCCTTCCTCTGAGCCGATGTCCAGTCCAAACACGGTCCAGTCCAGCTCCATGGCAGGAGCCCTTCTCTGCCCCGATGCCCAGTCTAGACACGGCGTCTAGTCCCGCTCCATGGCAGGAGTCTCCTTCTGCACCTTCTGCACCTTTTGGTTTCAGGTTTTGCGGCCGGAGTCCGCACCTTTGGGGGTGGGTACTGTCATGTCCTGACCATAGAGAGCCTTTATTTTCTATGGTGGAGTAGGTAAGGGTGTTACTGGGGGGTTAGTATAGTTTATATTGTCTATGTGGGGTTCTAGGTTGTTTTTTCTATGTTGGGGTTTTTGGTATGATTCCCAATTAGAGACGGCTGGCTATCGTTGTCTCTAATTGGGGATTATACTTAAGTAGCATTTTTTCCACCTGTGGGTTATGGGATATTGTTTATGTTTTGAGTTATTGCACGTAGCATCTCTGTAGTCACGGTTCGGTTAGTTTATTGTTTATTTGTCTTTGCTAAGTTTCACTTTATTCATTAAAATGATGTGGAACTCAATGTACGCTGAGCCTTGGTCCGATATTCATTCTAACGAACAGGATAATGTTGTTTTAGTAGATATATTTTAGTAGATAGACCATATGGTTCAAGACAAAATAGTCTAAATAATGAAAAGCATTATTTTCACAATTAACATAGTAAATTAAATATAAGTGGATATTTCCTGCTGAAACCCTCATATTAAGCACCAATTGTATTCACTTAGTTGAAGGTATTCACTTAGTTGACAGCTTTGTCATATTTAATTTTTTTAAATCATCTTATTTAATCATTTAATACATACTGAGTGTCCAAAACATTAGGAACACCTTCCTAATATTGAGTTGCACCCCCCTTTTGCCCTCAGAACAGGCTCAATTCGTCTGGGCACTCTACAAGGTCTCGAAAGCGTTCCACAGGAATGCTGACCCATGTTGACTCCAATGCTTCCCGCAGTTGTGTCAATTTGGCTGGATGTCCTTTGGCTAGGGGACCATTCTTGATACGCATGGGAAAAACCCAGCAGCATTGCAGTTTTTAACGTACAGAAACTGGTGCACCTGGCACCTACTACCATACCCCGTTCAAAGGCACATAATAGTTTTGTCTTGACCATTCACCCTTTGAATGGCACACATACACCATCCCTGTCTCAATTGGCTTAAAAATCATTCTTTAAAATTAAGCTGTCTCCTATCCTTCATCTACACTGATTTGAAGTGGATTTAACAAGGGACATCAATAAGGGATCTTAGGCTGACCAGGTGAACACTATGTCATAGAAAGAGCAGGAGTTTCTAATGTTTTGTACACTCAGTGTATTTTACATGTGATCAGGCCACACAGAGGGCCAGAGATGATTACAAACACCTGTGATACTCTGAGGTACCCAAAGGCCACTAGATGTCTTGGGATAGATGCATAACATCCTTGAACGATACCAACATTCTGGTAGTTTACTGGTAAACGTAGAAAGTTTCCAGTAATATACTCTCCCTTTGCAACCCTACCCGTGTGGAACAGGTCAAGTGGAACGGTGTGTGCCGGGCGATACCTTATCTCCCTCTGTCAGTGGGTCTCCACTGTCTCCGGGATTAATTGTGTCTGTCCACTTGAGACGGGGGATGTCACGCTGCCGTGTTTCACTAGCCCAGCCATGACGTCCAACCAGAATAGAGAGGGAGGGAGGGATGGAGAGAGCGAGGGGGAGAGAGAGTGAGAATAGGAGGGGGAGAGAGAGAGAGAGGAGGAGGAAGCCGGGAGAGACAGGGAGAAGGAGCGAGAGATGGGAGAAAAGTGCAAGAGAGACAGAGAAGAATAGAGAGAGGGATAGAGTGTGTGTGTGGGTAGTGTGCGTGTGTGTGTGTGAGAGAGAGAGAGCAAGGGAGACAGTCTAGAGAGGCAGTATGCTTATAGCTCTGCATAGCTGAAACCAGTTACCGGGGCCTTCGAAACAGTGAGATGGGTCTAATAAGGGCATATCAGTGTGAACAGATGCATGTGGAAGGTCCCCATAGTTTAAAAGAAGGTATTTCTTCTCGTGCACACACATACATATACACAACGCCTGGTGTGTGACAGCGGACAAACCCAGCCCTCAGTGCCAATGTGGGTGTCGTCACAAATACATGCTCTGTGGTACGCCCCCCTGCTGCCAAAGAAAGGGTGAGGCAGAGGCGGGGGGGGGGGGGTGAACACGACTCTCCACCACCGCAGTGCCATCTGAGGGGATGTGAACAGCTGGCTGATAATTGCAGCTTGCAGTAATTAAACCCTGAACAAATGAGCCGCCAGTTCTGGAGCCTGAGCCCCAGCCCTGCAGTGCACAAATCCCCCCTTTACTGCAGCCCGGGGTCACAGCGAGCACATGGAGAGCCAATCTTGGCCTTGTCTTCCCATTCCATTGTGCCTTCAAAACAAACATGTGAAATACTGTTTACCTTCAAGGAGACAGATAAAGAGAGCTTCCACTCTGAGACCCAGGCATGTCACATTTGTTCCTTCCCAGACAACGGTTCCATTTGCAGACTGCTATGGTGAGAGAGAGCATGCAAGGTGCCAAACAAAGACATCCATTTATGTGTTGAAGGACTCGTGCCAAACATAACCAACCCACTGGGCACAGACGTCAATTCAACGTCTATTCCACGTTGGTTCAACGTCATTTCATTGAAATGAGACTGTAGTTGTACATTCTTTCAGACTGAGTCAGCAGGCCGCTTTGCCAATCTAGGCAGTAACCAACAGATTGGCTTTCAGTTATTTACATATTGTCACCCTCTAAATTCTGCTCAGTCTGTAATACCCCCTCCAGGGCTCCCTAATAATGCATCCTCCTTGTCAATCTAGGTTTGGTAGTGCAGCAGGGCTTGGGGTCTTTAGTTGGTTTGGGAGTGTGTTTATTGTTTGAGAGCCCTCTCAATAGACTACTGGTGACTCAATTAAAATTTAAAGAGTTTCTGTCTGGCTGCTTGGACCATAGGCCACACAGGGCATGTTTGTCTGCAACAATCTAGACAGTTTTTGTTGTTGTTTTGGTCCCTTTTCACTAGATGTGAAGCAAATGTAAAAGTTGTTTTGTCTGCTCTGAACTTGAAAGGCAAAGGGAGGCAGGCTGGGAGGTGGATGGAGGTGCTGGGACCTGGAATGGCATTGCCTCAACTTGGACATCGGTGGAATCGTAATATGCCTCCACATACTAACGAGGGAGAACACAGGGTCACAAGGGCATGCATCTCTGATCTGTGGTTAAGTTGGCAGTGGAAATGTTATTGTCTTAGGCTGCAGTTACACAACACGACTTGCACTCCTTACTCCTCCGTGAACCCCCCCCCCCCTGCAACAAAACAAAAATTGTAATAAATGAATGCAACTGCAACTAAAGTTGCATGCAAGTAGCGTTGTGTAACTGCAGGCTTAAGCTGATGTCACATGATGCAATCTGGTTGCAATTTATGTTGCTTGCTACTACAAAGTTGCAACTGGGTTGCTCAGTGTGTCACATCCCCCCCAAAATTGCTTGCAACTTCAGCCTGTGTCACATGAAGCAATTTTGACAAACGTTTTGAGAAAAAGTTACATCCTCTCAAGCAACTGCGCTGATAAATGAAGCAATTGAAACGCAATGGAAATTGCATGCAACATCAAATCCTGTTCAAACATCACATTATGGTTTCAGACATTATTTGTTTATCCATGGGTATGGTAAATGCATGGACATAGACAAAATGCAGCCTATACAATTTAGCTAGTTTGCTACTTACGAGCTAACCAAGCTAGCAATGACTTAACCCTTGTGTAGTCTTAACATTCTGAATAATCCATTCTGAATAATGACCCACCTTCACTAAACCCCTAAAACAAAGCAGCTTAATTGAATTTTAAACCCCAAATCTATTTTGCATGCAGAAACAACCTGTCATTCATCACAAACTTTGTGAATATCTAGGTTTTCCCTCTTCACAATGCAGAAGACTGCATTTAATCAGTGGACACCACTCGTTTTTATTACAACAATACCTGTCACAAGTGCCTTTCCCAGCTGCTCCAGGAACACCCTCCTCTTGCTCCGCTTATCAGGCATCCAGGTAGTGTCGATCTTGTTCTATATCACGAAGGCATTGTATGAGGACACATCAATGATGTTATGGAAGATGACCAGGGGCCAGCGGGCAGTCATCCTCCTGCAGCTGTAATTTCCAATCACCTTGTCCAGGTGACATTGTGCCCCCTCAGTCCATCTGTCACACAGCGCTAAATAGCGCTTCAATCGGTGACGTCACTTGCTCTGAGACCTTGAAGTAGTGGTTCCCCTTGCTCTGCAAGAGCCGAGGCTTTTGTGGAGCGATGGGTAACGATGCTTCGTTGGTGACTGTTGTTGATGTGTGCAGAGGGTCCCTGGTTCGAGCCCGGGTATGGGAGAGGGGACGGTCTAAAATTATACTGTTACATTGATGCTGTTGACCCGGATCACTGGTTGCTGCGGAAAAGGAGGAGGTCAAAAGGGGGTGAGTGTAACAGATGTGAAACGGCTAGCTAGTTAGCGGTGGTGCGCGCTAAATAGAGTTTCAATCGGTGACGTCACTTGCTCTGAGACCTTGAAGTAGTGGTTCCCCTTGCTCTGCAAGAGCAGTGGCTTTTGTGGAGCGATGGGTAACGATGCTTTTTGGGTGACTGTTGTTGATGTGTGCAGAGGGTCTCTGGTTCGCGCCCGGGTATGGGCGAGGGGACTGTCTAAAGTTATACTGTTACATTGACTCACGGGTTATCAAATCATAGCATTCTTGAGAAAGTGTGAAAGACTTTCAATGGCATCGTGGCAGGGAAAATTGCCATTCCACTCTCTGCATCCCAGAGACTACATGTAGCCTCGCCTCGGGACCTATACACATTAGCATGCGTAGGCACGTCAATCTCCTCCATCCTTTTCCAGTTATCTCCGTATTTATTAAGGATACCCACCAAATGTGTCATCTCCAGGAAGATTTTTTTGATGGCTGGTGTGATGAACATGTAGAATGTTGAGATGATGTCCTGGGCATGGGCAACTGCATGTCTTATGGGCCCTGGGGTCATCCTTCTTATATTTTGTGCTGCCCATCATGCCCTGGTTGTCATATGGTGACAAGGACCATGGCATTTTCCTGTTCTTTGACAATAATGTCACTCTTTCAGCTTGGGGGATTTCTTCTTAACCTGAAGATGATGCATCGTGCTCTGGGTTATATTCTTCTCCATCTTCTTCTTCAGATACCTCCTCCTCTTCTAAATCATTGTTGTCTTGTTCCTCCTGGATGTCTGAAAAAAGCAGATCTACGACCTGCTGGGCACTGAAACGTGCATGCATGGCTTCAGCAAAGAGAGAACTGGGGGGGGACTGTCATCTGCAGCACCTTTATAGGCTCTGACTGCATTCTCCATTAGTCAACAAGGTTTTCAAGAAATGTGTATTTTGTCAGATTTGTTTTGTTTTATTTTGTCTGAAATTGTTTTTATTTTGTCTGTGAACTTGAGTCATGTGTGGGGTTGTGGAGGGGAGATGCTGCACATGCAGAAGAACGTTTTAGTTTTGTGCTGAGTTTCATCAGTAGCCAGGTCAAAAATTACCCTAAGACAATCTTTGGACCCTGGTGGTGTACAGCTTTCATGGAAATATGAATAAAGGCGATGTTTCACGTTTTCTAATGTTGGGGTCACTCTAGGAAAAGTCATAAAATGTAATGTTGTAAAAGTTAATTTAGGGGGTTTTCTCTGCTGTTAAACATAGTGGGGGGTCATTTTTGACCCTTATTAAGACAGCACAAGGGTTAAGCTAATGTTAGCTAGCTAGCTAGCACAGTTCACGGCGAACAATTTCAGACAGAGGTTTGGGTTCAATTCCAAAATTGTATTCATAGATTCATAAACAATGTACATAAAACATGACTACCAATGACGCCATTAACAGTTATACATTTCCCGTTTTGCTAATGCCTCTTCTGTTATCCCCCGCACATTGACTCTGTACCTGTACCCCCTGTATATAGTCTGGCTATTGTTATTTTACGGCTGCTCTTTAACTACTTGTTACTTTTATTTCTTATTCTTATCTGTATTTTTTTAAACTGCATTGTTGGTTAGGGGCTTGTAAGTAAGCATTTCACTGTAAGGTCTACCTGTTGTATTCGGCGCATGTGACAAAAACAAATTGATTTGATTTAACCTTGATCACAGGTTGCGCATTGGCAGTGACAGCAGTGTTGAAGTTCAAAAGTTTCAACTGGATGTATCCGAGATGCCGATTAGTTCCTTATCAGTTACGGATGTTTCACCAAGCAACTCGGTTGCAAGCAACCAAAGTTGCTTGAAAGTACCTTTGTGTAATGCCAGCCTAAGAGCTCAGCAATTTTGGTGGGGGTGACAAAGTCACTTCAGGGAGCGACAAAGTCACTTCAGGGAGCGAGAGCTGGAATCCCAGCTAGTCTGTTATCAGTGTTCACAGGCCTTTTGTTTGCTTTACCGTGGCTCCCTGATAGTCAGTTGAAGCAATTATTCGCTCCACTGGGCAAATTTGTCTTCCTTTCAGCGTCTGAAGCGATAGATGATTTAAAGACACCTACAGAACCTATGAAAGCATAAGCTTTACTGATTGGAGCTTCAATTTGTCCAATTAGGCAGCTATTAAGCAAATTTAGAGCTCAAATGAACCACAACTCTAAAGACGTCTAAAGCATTGTTGGGGGGTGGGGGGCATTGAGTGAACTGTGCTAGGGGCTATGTTTACTGTATATTGGGATGGAAGTATATGGCAGAAGTAGCTGGTCCACCATGTATTTATTTGCATGTAATTATAGAATTTGCATGTCTGTGCCACCAGATTGGAAGTCAGAAAGCATGTTCACTCTTCATGTACAACACATGTCAATAAACGTTGGGGCTTCTGATGCCATCTAATGAGATGCTGTAAATAAAACTGTGCCGGCTTCACTTCATTTCACCATTTACTTTGGAAGTTACAGTGCCTTCAGAAAGTATTCAAACGCCTGGACTTTGTTCCACATTTTGTTGTGTTTCAGCCTGCAATTAAAATGAACCCCTTGAAGTATCAAAAACATATATTAAAAAAATGATTTGATGAAAAATGATTGGTCTTACTGCTATTAGCCCATACTACATTTTTTTTAATAACAATTCACTAGACGGAACAACAAATATTCCCCCAAAAAGATCAAAGGGAAGTTTGTTCAGAAGTATCTGAGAGATATAAGAAAGAGCATGAAAGATTTTCTCTTGCATGTATTTAACCGCAATACCATGTCAAAGTGTCAGTGTTTCAATCTTTTATTTTTTTAAGGAAAAATCTATAAAAAAAAATGTCAATTATGAACTCCTTTGTTATGGGAAGCTTAAATAAATTCAGGAGTAAAAATGTGCTTAACAAGTCACGTAATACATTGCATGGACCCACTCTGTGTGCAATAATAGTGTTTAACATTATTTTTGAATGACTACTTCATCTCTGTACCCCACACATACAATTATCTGTAAGGTCCCTCAGCCGAGCAGTGAATTTCAAACACAGATTCATCCCCAAAGACCAGGGAGGTTTGACAATGCCTCGCAAAGGAGGGCACCTATTGGTAGATGGGTAAAATGTATTATTATGATAATGGTTTATAACCCCTATTTTGTGAAATCCAATTGGTAGTTACAGTCTTGCTCCATCGCTGCAACTACCGTACGGAATCTGGAGAGGCGAAGGTCGACAGTCATGCGTCCTCCAAAACATGACCCCACCAATCTGCACTGCTTCTTGACACTTAACCAGGAAGCCACTTAACCAGAAAGCCAGCCGCACCAATTTGTCAGAGGAAACACTGTACAGCTGGCGACTGCAGTCAGCATAGCACTATAAGGAGTCGCTAGAGCGAGATGGGACAAGGACATCACAGCCGGCCAAACCCTCCCCTAACCTGGATGACGCTGAGCCAATTGTGCACCGCCTCATGGGTCTCCTGGTCGGCTCTGTAGTGACGCCTCTAGCACTGCGATCCAGTGCCTTAGACCACTCACCACTCGGGTACCACTGGTAAATCAGACATTGAATATCCCTTTGAGTGTGGTGAAGTTATTAATTACACTTTGGATGGTGTATCAATACACCTAGTCACTACAAAGTTACAGGCATCCTTCCTAACTCAGTTGCCGGAGAGGAAGGAAACCACTCAGAGATTTTACCATGAGGCCAACAGTGACTTTTAAAATAGTTACAGAGTTGAATGGCTATGATAGGAGAACACTGAGGATGGATCAACAACATTGTAGTTACTCCACAACACTAACCTAAATTACAGATAGAAAATAAGGAAGCCAGTACAGAATACAAATATTACAAAACATGCATCTGGTTTGCAATAACGCACGAAAGTAAAACTGCAAAAAATGTGGAAAAGAAATTAACATTACGTCCTGAATGCAAATTGTAATGTTTGGGGCAAATCCAACAAAACACATCACTGAGTACCATTCTTCATATTTTCAAGCATGGTGGTGGCTGCATCATGTTATGGGTATGTTTGTCATTGGCAAGGACTAGGGAGTTTTGGGGGGAATAAAAATAAACAGAAAAGAGCTAAGCACAGGCAAAATCCTATAGGAAAATATGGTTGTCTGCTTTCCAAAAGGAACTGGGAGACAAATTCACCTTTCAGCAGGACAAATATACACTGGGTTGCTTACCAAGACAACATTGAATGTTCATTCCTGAGTGGCCTAGTTACAGTTTTGACTTAAATATAATTGAAAATCTATGACAGGACTTGAAAATGGCTGTCTAGCAGTGATCACAACCAACTTGACAGAGCTTGAAGAATTTAAAAAAGAATAATGTGCAAATATTGTACAATACAGGTGTGATAAGCTCTTAGAGTGTCACGTTCTGACCTTAGTTCCTTTGTTTTGTCTTTGTTTTAGTATGGTCAGGGCGTGAGTTGGGGTGGGCAGTCTATGTTTGTTTTTCTATGTTGGTTTCTGTGTTCGGCCTAGTATTGTTCTCAATCAGAGGTAGGTGTCGTTAGTTGTCTCTGATTGAGAATCATACTTAGGTAGCCTTTTTCCACCTGTGTTTCGTGGGTGTTTATTTTCTGTCTTAGTGTATATCGCCAGACAGGACTATTTCGGTTTTCGTTCATTCACTTTATTTTTTTTTGTATTTCAGTGTTCAGTTTGATTCATTAAATATTACATCATGAACACTTACCACGCTGTAAATTGGTCCTCCGATCCTTCTCGCTACTCCTCCTCTGAAGAGGAGGACAAGATCCGTTACATAGAGACTCACCCAGAAAGAAACATGTTTTCACTTTGTGATTATGGGGTATCGCATGAAGATATGTGAGAAAAAATATAATTAATCCATTTTGAATTCAGGCTGAAATAAAATGTGAAATAAGTCGAGGCACATTAATAATTTCTGTAGGCACTGTTTATAAAGTACCAGTCAAAAGTTTGGACACACCTATTCATTCAAGGGTTTTTCTTTATTTTTACTATTTTGCACACTCTTGGCATTCTCTCAACCAGCTTCATGAGGTAGTCACCTGGAATTAATTTAAATTAACAGTTGTGCTTGTTAAAAGTTAATGTGTGGAATTTCTTTCCTTCTTAATGCATTTGAGCAAATCAGTTATGTTGTGACAAGGTAAGGGGGAATACAGAAGCTAGCCCACCTTTTAAAAGACCAGGTGCATATTATGCCAAGAACAGCTCAAATAAGCAATGAGAAACAACAGTCTATCATTACTTACCGCCACAGGAAAGGAAGACCCAAATGGAATGATGTCCTTTGGTCTGATGAGTCCAAATATGAGATTTTTGGTTCCGGATTATCTCTGCATGTGTGGATCCCTCTGTGAAGAATGGAGGAGGAGGTGTGATGGTGTGGGGGTGCTTTGCCTGTGACACTGTCAGTGATTTATTTAGAATTCAAGGCACACTTAACCAGCACGGCTACCACAGTATTCTGCAGCGATATGCCATCCCATCTGGTTTGTGCTTAATTGGACTATCATTTGTTTTTCAACAGGAAAATGACCCAAAACACACCTCCAGGCTGTGTAAGGGCTATTTAACCACAAAGGAGAGTGATGGAGTGCTGCCTCAGATGACCTGGCTTCGACAATCACCCGTCCTCAACCCAATGGAGATGAATCAGGATGAGTTAGACCGCAGAGTGAAGGAAAAGCAGCCAACAAGTGCTCAGCATATATGGGAACTTCTTCAAGACTGTTGGAAATGCATTCCAGGTGAAGTAGGTTGAGAGAATGAAAAGAGTGTGCAATGCTGTCATCAAGGCAAAGGGTGGCTACTTTGAAGAATCTCAAATATGAAATATATTTTGATTTGTTTAACAATTCTTTTGGTGACTACATGATTCCATATGTGTTATTTCCTAGTTTGATGTATTCACTATTATTCAACGATGTAGAAAATAGTAAAAATAAAGAAACTGTTGAATAAGTAAGTGTGTCCAAACCTGGTACTGTATATTTTAAATATGTGATTTGCATAATGTCCATTAAAACCTATTGAACGTTTGGGCAAAATGTACATTTCTGCCAAGATAGACATATCCAAAAGTAAATATTTTTCATGAGATGGCCATAAAGAATAACTGGTAAGGCTGTACTGTTTTAGAAATGTATAATTGGTTATAAATTGCTGAGGCGTACTCACGTTTGAGGACAAAAGCTATTTATGAAAATATGAAAAATTATGATTTTTATTTCCTATTCAACAAAAGTGGACAATGGGGCTTGAAATGACTGATATGCTTTCTAAATATAGAAAACAAAATCGAATTATAGACAACTTACTATAAGATTTCACTTTTCTTATGACTGTAAAATATATATGATCATACTAAGTGACAGTACAATATTGAAACCATTCCATATAACTGACGGCAGAGACCTTTCTGTCAAATATCCACTGAGCGACGCAGAGACACCATTCAAATGTATGCCAACTCATTACATCTTCAACTTTAAGCACGAAGCGATTTCATCCATCTGTGACAAAGAGAAAGTAGAGTTGTTTCAATTCTACAAAATGATTTTATATTTTTTCCTGTTGGAAGCGATAACTCCATCTGAGAACATCACAGCGGAAATGACCATATAGAGAAGGTCAAGATTTAAGACTGTGAAGATTGACTACCAAAGTTCACATTTTTATTATTAGTTGGCTTAGTTGCACTTGCTCTTGGATACAAACAATGACAGCTTTAAAATTAAATGTATTTTATTAAAGTGCCCCCCACAACCACCCATCCCCCTCCCCTATTACAAAAAAACGCTCTCAATCCCATTTAAGTACATACGAATGAGTATAATTTGGAGACAGCATTATTCAAATTAAATATCCAGTCATGGGTAACATAAGGGATAGGTTAAGTAAGAACTTTAATCGCATGGAGAATGGACTGTTTCCATGGTAATCATTTTCTTAAACCCTTGGTGGAATTGTGCTATAAGTAAATTATTAATGTTGCAGAGAGATACAGAGAGAAAACAAAAAAATCATGTCATTATGCAAATCGAGCATTATTGCTTCTCCCGGGTAAACCAAGTCCTCATCATTTGTCAAACAACATACAGTTGAATTCGGAAGTTTACATACACCTTAGCCAAATACATTTAAACTCAGTTTTTCACAATTCCTGATTTTAATCTGAATAAAAATCCCCTGTCTTAGGTCAGTTAGGATCACCACTATATTTTAAGAATGTGAAATGTCAGAATAATAGTAGAGAAAAATATTTATTTCAGCTTTTATTTCTTTCATCACATTCCCAGTGAGTCAGAAGTTTACATACACTTAATTAGTATTTGGTAGCATTGCCTATAAATTGTTTATCTTTGGTCAAATGTTTCAGGTAGCCTTCCACAAGCTTCCCACAATAAGTTAGGTGAATTTTGGCCCATTCCTCCTGACAGAGCTGGTGTAACTGAGTCAGGTAAGTAGGCCTCCTTGCTCGCACACGCTTTTTCAGTTCTGCCCACACATTTTCTATAGGCTTGAGGTCAGGGCTTTGTGATGGCCACTCCAATACCTTGACTTTGTTGTCCTTAAGCCATTTTGCCACAACTTTGGAAGTATGCTTGGGGTCATAGTCCATTTGGAAAACCCATTTGCGACCAAGCTTTAACTTTCTGACTGATGTCTTGAGATGTTGCTTCAATATATCCACATTATTTTCCTCCATCATGATGCCATCTATTTTGTGAAGTGCACCAGACCCTCCTGCAGCAAAGCACCCCCACGCTTCACGGTTGGGATGGTGTTCTTCGGGTTGCGAGTGTCACCCTTTTTTCTCCGAACATAACGATGGTCATTATGGCCAAACAGCTCTATTTTTGTTTCATCAGACCAGAGGACATTTCTTCAAAAAGTATGCTCTTTGTCCCCATGTGCTTTTTCACGCAGGTTTTGGAGCAGTGGCTTCTTCCTTGCTGAGCGGCCTTTGAGGTTATGTTGATATAGGACTCATTTTAAATGTGTATATAGATACTTTTGTACCTGTTTCCTCCAGCATCTTCACAAGGTCCTTTGCTGTTGTTCTGGGATTGATTTGCACTTTTCGCACTAAAGTACGTTCATCTCTAGGAGACAGAACATCTCCCTCCTGAGTGGTATGACAGCTGGTCCAGTGGTGTTTATACTTGTGTACTATTGTTTGTGCAGATGAACGTGGTACCTTCAGACATTTGGAAATTGCTCCCAAAGGTGAACCAGACTTGTGGATGTCTACAAAAAAAATTCTGAGGTCTTGGCTGATTTCTTTTGATTTTCCCATGATGTCAAGCCAAGACATCCACATGGCATGAAATACATCCACAGGTACACCTCCAATTGACTCAAATGATGTCAATTAGCCAATCAGAAGTCATGACATCATTTTCTGGAATTCTCCAAGCTCTTTAAAGGCACAGTCAACTTAGTGTATGTAAACTTCTGACCCACTGGAATTTTGATACAGTGAAATAATTTGACTGTAAACAATTGTTGGAAAAATTACTTATGTCATGCACAAAGTAGATGTCCTAACCGACTTGCCAAAACTATAGTTTGTTAACATGAAATTTGTGGAGTGTTTGAAAAACAAGTATTAATGACTCCAACCTAAGTGTATGTAAACTTCCGACTTCAACTGCATCTGCAGTATGTAGACGGCAAATAACTTTTCGTCTGACATCAAAATGTATACCTGCATCATCCTTACCTCTGGCACCTTTCAAGCAAGCTTCCACTCCTTTTAATGAAATAGTTGCCTGGTATTAGACAAATGCATTATAACAAGGTAATAAGCTTTTTAGTTTTGTCATATCTTAGTCATTAGCAAACTGACCCTTGGGCAGGTTTTATGTAATTATTCGTACTGCGTCAGCTACAGTAGGCTTTGCTACATCCTGTAAAGGCCAGTCTGAGTAACAATAATGTTGGAGGTGGCCCCTGCTAGTATTGTAATGCGTTTCTCTTTAGCATCTCTTAGCCCTCTGTGACAAGGTTAAACTAAAGAGCATTCCCCCTGTACGTGGCCGCTCTGCCAAATGAGAGCTGACTGCTCTGCTCATGCCACCAAAGAATTAATGTGCAAAGCCTGTGTGCAAGAGCCATCTCAAAATCCATGACTCATTTGCTTTGCTTTTCTGCCACTCGCTCTCTATCCCTCATCCCTCCCTCCTTGCATGCCTCCCCTCATGTCTCGCTCCCCAACAGACTGAGAATCGTTGCAATCGTATTTGAGAGCAAACGTAAATCTATTTCCATGATGGTATCCAAGTGAGGTTATAACTTCTAATATGAGTCTCACAAGCTTAATGGGCCGACGCATCAACCCACCAAAAACCCACCATGGAGCTACTCTAACTTTTGCTCATTAATCCACATCTGTCCACTCGAGAGCTCGTTACTTGACTACTACTACCATTACAGAGGTGGCCTGGATGGATCTCTGGCAATATGGCTGGCCGGTGAAAGTGGTTGGAGGGGGATGACGTGTGCCCACCAGGCAGTCAAAGTTCACACGTTGGGCTGTTGTGGGGCTTTTCTTTGATTGTGCTAAGAGCCGTGTGCAGAGAAGTGGAGAAAAGCACAGCGGATGGGACAATGCTGGGGCTTTGATCTAGCTTCTGAAAAACAAATCTCCCAGAGTTGGAGAGTAGAGAGGCGCAGACTGAGTGGCTGAAGGCACACAGGTCTCCTCTGAGCTGCCTGAGAGACTTGCTCATTTTAAAAAGAGGCCTGGAGATAAATGCTCGGTTTCGAGGGATTTCAAAACTCATTGAAAGTCACAGGGAAGTAGAAAGCCGGAGAAAACTCGACAGGGACAGAAAGTAGACTTGTGGATGTTTCAAGACCTCGGATGCTCTGCAGTCTGCGCTATGCATTGTATCTCTCAAGGCCGCTTCCTGTTGTGAATCACAGATACAAATGGCTCCACAGTTTTGAAGAAACCTGACAAATCTAATACAATGGTTGTTTTCTCACTAATTTGGGATAGTGCTTTGATATAGGAACCTGCAGAAAAATCCGAGGTAGTCTACGGTATGTTTGACTCTATGTGGAGAAAGCAATTTATCATCAATTAACATCCTATTCCAAGGACTTGCCCTGGAGGCTATGTTGCTGAGGTGACGTTAACATTTATATGCAATCGTTTCTATTCACCAAACAGAATACCCTCAAGCTGTTTTTGCTATCACACCGCTAACTGCACCGCTAACTTGCCTAGAGAGTTTTCAGCTATACTTTTCGTGACTGTTCATTTACCACCACAGACAGATGCTGGCACGAAGACCACACTCAGTCAGCTGTGTAAGGAAATAAGCAAACAGGAAACCACTCACCCAGAGGCGGCGCTCTTAGTGGCCAGAGACTTTAATGCAGGGAAACTTAAATCAGTTCTACAAAAGTTCTATCAACATGTTAAATGTGCAACCAGAGGGGGAAGAAATTTCTAGATCACCTGTACTCCAAACACAGAGACGCGTACAAAGCTCTCCCTCGCCCTCCATTTGGTTAATCTGACCACAACTCTATCCTCCTGATTCCTGCTTACAAGGAAACATTAAAGCAGGAATCACCAGTGACTCGTTCTATAAAAAAAGTGGTCAGATGAAGAAGACGCTAAACTACAGGACTGTTTTGATTTCACAGACTGGAACATGTTCCAGGATTCTTCTGATGGCATGGAGGAGTACACCACATCAGTCACTGGCTTAATCAATAAGTGCATCGAGGACGTCGTCCCCACAGTGACTGTACGTATGTACCCCAACCAGAAGCCATGGATTACAGGCAACATTCGCACTGAGCTAAAAGGGTAGAGCTGCTGCTTTCAAGGTGCGGGACTTACAATAAATCCTGCTTACAAGAAATCCTGCTATGCCCTGTGACAAACCATCAAACAGGCAAAGCGTCAACACAGGGCTATGATCGAATCATGCTAAACCAGCTCCGATTATGTTTGCAGATGACACAGTGGTAGGCCTGATCACAGACAATGACGAGAAAGCCTATAGGGAGGAGGTCAGAGACCTGGCCAGGTGGTGCCAGAATAAAAGCCTGTTCCTCAACGTAACCAAGACTAAGGAGATGATTGTGGACTACAGGAAAAGGTGGACCAAGCACACCCCCATTCTCATCGACAGGGCTGTAGTGGAGCAGGTTGAGAGCTTCATGTTCCTTGGTGTCCACATCACCAGCAAACTAGAATGGTCCAAACACATCAAGACAGTCGTGAAGAGTGCACGACAAAGCCTATCCCCCTCAGGAAACTAAAAATATTTGGCATGGGTCAAATGTAGATCCTCAAAAGGTTCTACAGCTGCAACATCGAGAGCTGGTTGCATCACTGCCTGGTACCGCAATTGCTCAGCCTCCGACCGCAAGGCAATACAGAAGGTAGTGCGTACGGCCCAGTACATCACTGGGGCTAAGCTGCCTGCCATCCAGGACCTCTACACCAGGCATTGTCAGAGGAAAGCCCTACAAATTGTCAAAGACCCCAGCCACCCCAGGCATGGCAAGCGGTACCGGAGTGCCAAGTCTAGGACAAAAGGGCGTCTCAACAGTTTATACCCCCGAGCCATAAGACTCCTGAATAGATAATCAAATGGCTACCCGGACTGTTTGCATTGTGTGCCCCCCCGCCAACCCCTCTTTTACGCTGCTGCTACTCTCTGTTTATCATATATGTATCTTCACTTTAACTATACATTCATGTACTTATGTACATTCCACCTCAATTGGCCTGACCAACCAGTGCTCCCTCAGGCTATCTGCATTGTGTCCCGCCGCTCACCACCCGCCATCCCCTCTTTAAGCTACTGCTACTCTCTGTTCATCATATATGCATATATCTACATATACATATCTACATAACCATATCTACATATACATACTACCTCAAACAGCCTGAGTAACCAGTGTCTGTATGTAGCCTCGCTACTGTATATAGCCTCGCTACTGTTTTTCCCTGTCTTTTTACTGTTTTTATTTCTTTACTTACCTATTCTTCACCTATTACCTTTTTTGAACTATTGGTTAGAGCCTGTAAGTAAGCATTTCACTGTAAGGTCTACCTACACCTGTTGTATACGGTGCACATGACAACTAAACTTTGATTTGATTTGATCAGCAATGGTCCACTGCCCTGCTTTAGAAGTATCGTTGAAATGCCTATACAAATGTTGAGTAGAGGGGAATGTTCTCTGTCATTCAGGGTTTCATTTTACCTTCAATTTACAATGGCTCACTATCCATGGCATGCTGTTAAGGCAAAGACCGGATCTTAACATCTGACAACATAACATAGGGAAAATCCTTTCAGACCCTATGATCTGTGAACCGTACAGACAACATCTTGGTGTCGTTAAATATAGAGTATGACTAGATGTTGACAAAACATGTTCACATCAATTTATTAAATCGCAATCTTAGCTCTGTCTTATCTTATTTGACCATGCTGGTCATTTATGAACATTTGAACATCTTGGCCATGTTCTGTTATAATCTCCACCCGGCACAGCCAGAAGAGGACTGGCCACCCCTCATAGCCTGGTTCCGCTCTAGGTTTCTTCTTAGGTTTTGGCCTTTCTAGGGAGTTTTTTCTAGCAAACGTGCTTCTACACCTGCATTGCTTACTGTTTGGGGTTTTAGGCTGGATTTCTGTACAGCACTTTGAGATATCAGCTGATGTACGAAGGGCTATATACATTTTTTTAATTGGATTTGATCTCCCACAACTCTCTCCTCTTCTATCCTGTCATCTCTCACTACTGCTAAATCCTTCTCACTCCTATATCCTGATTCTGCCTGTTCATCCCTACTATGACTCACACAATCCCCTTTCCTCCTGGCCGGTTCAGGCCTACCCCCCTGCTCTGTGGCTGAGTCGCTCATTGTGAACTTACAGAACAGGGCTGCGTGCAATTGAGTGAAAATGGAGGAAAACGAAACTTCCAGAGGACCTATCATTCTTTCACTCTCTCCTCTCTACCTTCTCTTCCTCTGTATCCACTGCTAAAGCCACTTTCTATCACTCAAGATTTCATGCTTCTGCTTCTAATCCGAGGAAAATATTTTCCACATTCTCAACCCTACTTAATCACCCCCCCCTCCCCCCCCCTCTGTGCAAATGACTTTTCAACCACTTTCAAAAGAAGTTTGACAACATCCGCCACTCATTCACTCAGCCCATTGAATCCACCTCCCTCATCGCTGACCACTGGCTTCGTCCACTCTGACTACAAAATGGCCTGAGTTGCTCCCCTCTTCAAGAAAACCAACACTCGACCCCTCAGATGTCCAAAACGACAGACCGGTATCCCTTCTTAATTTTCTTTCCAAAACACTTGAACATGTTGTCTCTGACCAAGTCTCTCACTATCTCTCTCAGAACAATCTTCTTGACCCTAACCAGTCTCTTAAAGGCGACTCACTCAACTGAGACCTCTCTCCCCTGTGTCACAGACGCTCTCCGCTCTGCCAAAGCTGACTCTCTCTCCTCTGTTCTCATCCTCCTAGATCTATCCATCAGATCCTCTTCTCCACGCTCTCAGGGCTGAGTGTCTCAGGCTCTGCACATTCTTGGATTGCATCCTACCTGGCAGAACACTCCTGCAAGGTGCCATGGAGTGGATCTGTATCAGAACCACGTACTCTCACAACTGGTGTGCCCCGTGGATCGGTTCTAGGTCCTATCCTCTCTAAACACCAAGTCACTGGGCTCCGTCAAACCCTCACATGGTCTCTCCTGTCATTGCGATGCGGATGACTCTCGACTACTTTTCTCTTTTCCCCCTTCTGACACACAGGTTGCGACTCACATCTCGGTGTCCCTGCCAGATGTCTCCGTTTGGATGTCGGCCCACCACCTCAAGGTCAACTTAGACCAGAGAAAACCTGCCCGCTCCAAGACCTCTCCATCACGGTTGACAACTTCACTGGTTCCCCCTCCCAGAGTGACAAAAACATTGACATGACCTTGGACAACAAACTGTTCTCTGCAAACATCAAAGCAGTGACTCACTCCTGCAAGTTCATACTCTACAACATATGCAGAGTACGACCCTACCTCACACAGAACGAGGCGCAGGTCCCAATCCAGGCACTTGTCAGCTCCTGTCTGGACTACTTCAACTTGCTGGTGGGTGGGCTCCCCTCTTGTGCCTTCAAACCCATTTACCTTATTCAGAACGCTGCAGCTCACCTGGTGTTCAACCTTCCCAAATTCACCCCACTCCTCCAAACACTCCACTGGCTTCCAGTTGAAGCTCGCATCCACTACAAGACCATGGATCTTGCCTACAGAACAGCAAGAGGAACTGCCCCTCCCTAACCTTCAGGCTCTGCACAAACCCAAACCCAAGTACTTTGTTCTGCCACCTCTGGTGTCTTGGGCCTCCCACCCCCACCCACACCCCCAGCTACCACTCAGCCCAGTCCAAGCCATTCTCTGTCCTGGCACCCCAATGGTGGTGAAGGTAGGGCAGCAGAGTCCCTTCCCATCTTACAAAAACATATGAAACTCTACCTCTTCAAAGAGTATCTTAAATAATCCTAACAACCCCTCCACCCATCGCCTTCATGAACTAATACTTGCATTTTCCTCTTTTCAGTGTTACTAGCTCTGACTTTGCTGATAGATACTTTATTGAGGAAATATTTACTTACTATGATTGGTGTGTTTACAGACATATTCAATCTCTCCCCATCCCAGTCTGCTGTCCCCACATGCTTCAAGATGGCCACTATTTTTCCTGTACCCAAGAAAGTAAAGGTAACTAAACTAAATTACTATCGCCCTGTAGCACTCACTTCCGTCATCATGAAGTGCTTTGAGAGACTAGTCAAGGATCATATCACCTCTACCTTACCTGTCACCCTAGACCCAGTTCAATTTGGTTACCGCCCCAATCGATCCACAGATGATACAATAACCATCACACTGCACACTGCCCTATCCCAACTAGACGAGAGGAATACATATGTAATTATGCTGTTCATTGACTATAGCTAAGCATTCAACACCATAGTACCCTCCAAGCTCATCATTAAGCTCGAGGCCCTGGGACTGAACCCCACCCTGTGCAACTGGGTCCTGGACTTCCTGACGAGCCGCCCCCAGGTGGTGAAGGTAGAAGTTAAATAATCTGTCTTGTAAACAATTGTTGTAAAAATTACTTGTGTCATGCACAAAGAAGATGGCCTAACCGAAAAGATGTCCTAACCGAAAATTTAAATTTGTGGAGTTGTTGAAAAACAAGTTTTAATGACCTAAGTGTATGTAAATGTTTGACTTCAACTGTATACTGTATCCTATACTCTTCTACTGTATCTTATTCTATGCCGCTCTGACATTGCTTGTCCATATAATTTTTATATTCTTAAGTCTATTCCTTTGCTAGATTTGTGTATTGGGTATATGTTGTGTAATTGTTAGATATTTCATGGTAGATATTACTTCACTGTCGGAGCTAGAAGCACAAGCATTTCGCTACACCTGCAATAACATCTGCTAAACATGTGTATGTGACCAATAGAATGTGATTTGATTTGACTGTGATACATGTATGGGGTTGTCCCACATAGTTGTCTTAAGATGAATGCATTAACTGTAAGCTGCTCTTGGTAAGAGGGTTTGCTAAATGGCTCAAATGTAAATGTAAAAATGTAACATGAATATCTCAAAGTACCCTTTTGGATTTTGTCATTTCTTTGACATATTGTTTAATTAAAACAATACAATCTACAAGTATATTACATTTCTAGTGTGAGCTCTACTTTTGAGGTAAAGATACATTTTTCGAGCAACATCAACACATTGAATGGGAAAATGGATTCAAAAGGAATTCTGCTGGTGATTTTCTGAATGTGCAATTACCTATAATAACATTCTGGAAATTTGGACCTGGACCTGTAGCCTACATTATGGAGTTTTGTTTTTACGTACATCCAAAATGGGACCTGCATGGCAAAAATAATGTGGGCCTGCTTACAATGCACAGATAAAAAGGGAATGTCAGCTCACTGTTTTACTCTCAAACTTGATATTTTAATAAAGCTTCGGTGACTCCAAGTGGTCTCAAGAGCCAAACCCTTTGACTATGTGATGGAAATGTTATACTTGTGCTTTTCTAACTAATTTCTGTTTTCTATTCATGTGCTTTTCTAATAACCAATTTCTACTGATTGAACGAATCCTCACTGATACTCACAGATACTCAGTATCTGCAATTTGGCAGCACACCCAGACGTTGTTTTGAGGACAAAATATATCTCAGTTTCAAGGTCTCAGCTTAGAGAGAAAACACCTTGTGAGGTATTGGTCTGTCACATGAATGAAGCAAACGCTAATTAATTATGAATGATGAATAAGCTAAATCATGCAAATATGACTTGTCAGTATATAAGAGAACTAACGGGACTGCCCCGTTAGAGCTCCCAAGAGACATTCACTATGGTGCATTGAGTTTGTTGGAATCTCTCCAGCACTCTGACAATAAACAATGTTTAATTTAAGATTGACTTTGAGTGTCCCTAGTGGTAATTTCCAAGACATGGTGTAGAATTTCCACAATAACTACTTCACTTTGCATTGGGTAGACAAAAAAAACCTTCATTGAGAGGAGGGGAGGCTATTCTTGATTTTACTTCACAGTGCTAACCTGAACGTAGGTAGCGTCCATCTTGAAATGAGGCCATCAGCTCGGACGGACTTATAAATGTGTATGTCCATATATGGTAATAGACCATAACAAAGATTTGAAAGCACCAATTGATTGCCCAGATACTCAGCTTTCCGCAGACATCTGCTTTGGCAAATAGGGGCAACTGTTCTCATACTACACATATCAAAAGGGGTCCTAAATATGGGTACGACAGTCTTGACTACTTTACAATTGCATTGGGCAGACTAAAAAAAGCCTTAATTGAGAGGAGGCGAGGCTATTCTTGATTTTTTATTAAATACAACTAAATGGGAAATTGTTTTCTTTTTTTATGTTTCTAAGTACGAAGAATACAGGCACCAAAAGCACATTTGGATACTTTTGTTCCATGCGCATATGGAAAATGTGCATCACGGCTGTGTCATAGGCTACGTTTCCACTGTCAAAATTATTTCCATAACCAACTGCGTTACTGCTAAAACCAGCTTTTGGTTGGTCTTAAATATCTCCATCAGCGCTGCCTGAAATTAGCACCTTAGATCATCTGTTCGCAAGCAAGCTGATATAAGACAGGTACATTGCTGAAACTGGCATTTGGGCTGGAAAATTCCAGTGCGGCAGTTTATACATGATGAAATTGCAAACTAACGTGCATTTGACACTAGTGGAAAATAGAGCACTTAAAGTCATTACTTAATAACGCTGCATTACGCAACTCTCAAAACCTTGAATAAGTTGCTAGTGGTCATCCAATGTGATTCCACAGTAACCATATTGCGCCTCCAAATTGCCTGAAAACCACTGTATTCACTGCCAGGTCGAATTTACCTGCCAGATTTAGTGATGCACATAATAAATGACGAGTTTCCACCATGAGCTCATTGGCTCAGACTTATACAGGGGGCAGATTTCAAATGCCTACTCCTCGCATCCTCTCTCCTCCTTTCCTTCTCAAAACCCATTGGGTGAGAAAGCCAGATGTCCCTCCCCTCTGACCTTCTCCACCAATGAATTTTGATGAGTAGACGAGACAAAGAGAAATAGGACATCTAAGTCCACACTTCGATAGCAGACATATATGGCAGATGCGGGGAGCAAACAACATGTCCCAGCAGCTCCTCCATATAATCCAAAGTAGCAGGGAACTTTGGAGAGCTAATATGGAAAACAATAGATCCCGGGCCAAGACGAGAGTGAATTTGTGCTCACTGGAGAGGGCAAGCTAGCTAAGGGATACAGTGCCTTGCGAAAGTATTCGGCCCCCTTGAACTTTGCGACCTTTTGCCACATTTCAGGCTTCAAACATAAAGATATAAAACTGTATTTTTTTGTGAAGAATCGACAAGTGGGACACAATCATGAAGTGGAACAACATTTATTGGATATTTCAAACTTTTTTAACAAATCAAAAACTGAAAAATTGGGCGTGCAAAATTATTCAGCCCCTTTACTTTCAGTGCAGCAAACTCTCTCCAGAAGTTCAGTGAGGATCTCTGAATGATCCAATGTTGACCTAAATGACTAATGATGATAAATACAATCCACCTGTGTGTAATCAAGTCTCCGTATAAATGCACCTGCACTGTGATAGTCTCAGAGGTCCGTTAAAAGCGCAGAGAGCATCATGAAGAACAAGGAACACACCAGGCAGGTCCGAGATACTGTTGTGAAGAAGTTTAAAGCCGGATTTGGATACAAAAAGATTTCCCAAGCTTTAAACATCCCAAGGAGCACTGTGCAAGCGATAATATTGAAATGGAAGGAGTATCAGACCACTGCAAATCTACCAAGACCTGGCCGTCCCTCTAAACTTTCAGCTCATACAAGGAGAAGACTGATCAGAGATGCAGCCAAGAGGCCCATGATCACTCTGGATGAACTGCAGAGATCTACAGCTGAGGTGGGAGACTCTGTCCATAGGACAACAATCAGTTGTATATTGCACAAATCTGGCCTTTATGGAAGAGTGGCAAGAAGAAAGCCATTTCTTAAAGATATCCATAAAAAGTGTTATTTAAAGTTTGCCACAAGCCACCTGGGAGACACACCAAACATGTGGAAGAAGTTCTCTGGTCAGATGAAACCAAAATGGAACTTTTTGGCAACGTTATGTTTGGCGTAAAAGCAACACAGCTGAACACACCATCCCCACTGTCAAACATGGTGGTGGCAGCATCATGGTTTGGGCCTGCTTTTCTTCAGCAGGGACAGGGAAGATGGTTAAAATTGATGGGAAGATGGATGGAGCCAAATACAGGACCATTCTGGAAGAAAACCTGATGGAGTCTGCAAAAGACCTGAGACTGGGACGGAGATTTGTCTTCCAACAAGACAATGATCCAAAACATAAAGCAAAATCTACAATGGAATGGTTCAAAAATAAACATATCCAGGTGTTAGAATGGCCAAGTCAAAGTCCAGACCTGAATCCAATCGAGAATCTGTGGAAAGAACTGAAAACTGCTGTTCACAAATGCTCTCCATCCAACCTCACTGAGCTCGAGCTGTTTTGCAAGGAGGAATGGGAAAAAATGTCAGTCTCTCGATGTGCAAAACTGATAAAGACATACCCCAAGCGACTTACAGCTGTAATCGCAGCAAAAGGTGGCGCTACAAAGTATTAACTTAAGGGGGCTGAATAATTTTGCACGCCCAATTTTTAAGTTTTTGATTTGTTAAAAAAGTTTGAAATATCCAATAAATGTCATTCCACTTTATGATTGTGTCCCACTTGTTGTTTATTCTTCACAAAAAAATACAGTTTTATATCTTTATGTTTGAAGCCTGAAATGTGGCAAAAGGTCGCAAAGTTCAAGGGGGCCGAATACTTTCGCAAGGCACTGTAGCTAAGGGATTCGAAACCGACCAAGATATTTTTTCTGCTGAAAAGGTAAGGCATAACGGGCTGAAAAGGTAAGGCTTACTGGGGCTCTTTCATACTGTCCCTGGGAGGGGTGCGTCACTTGAGTGGGTTGAGTCACTGATGTGATCTTCCTGTCTGGCTTGGCGCCCCCCCCTTGGGTTGTGCCGTGGCGGAGATCTTTGTGGGCTATACTCGGCCTTGTCTCAGGATGGTAAGTTGGTGGTGGAAGATATCCCTCTAGTGGTGTGGCTGTGCTTTGGCAAAGTGGGTGGGGTTATATCCTTCCTGTTTGGCCCTGTCCGGGGGTGTCCTCGGATGGGGCCACAGTGTCTCCTGACCCTTCCTATCTCAGCCTCCAGTATTTATGCTGCAGTAGTTTATGTGTCGGGGGGCTAGGGTCAGTTTGTTATATCTGGAGTACCTCTTCTGTCCTATTTGGTGTCCTGTGTGAATTTAAGTGTGCTCTCTCTCTTTCTCTCTTTCTTTCTCTCTCTCGGAGGACCTGAGCACTAGGACCATGCCTCAGGACTACCTGACATGATGACTCCTTGCTGTCCTAGTCCACCTGGCCGTGCTGCTGCTCCAGTTTCAACTGTTCTGCCTTATTATTATTGGACCATGCTGGTCATTTATGAACATTTGAACATCTTGGCCATGTTCTGTTATAATCTCCACCCGGCAAAGCCAGAAGAGGACTGGCCACCCCACATAGCCTGGTTCCTCTCTAGGTATCTTCCTAGGTTTTGGCCTTTCTAGGTAGTTTTTCCTAGCCACCGTGCTTCTACACCTGCATTGCTTGCTGTTTGGGGTTTTAGGCTGGGTTTCTGTACAGCACTTTGAGATATCAGCTGATGTACGAAGGGCTATATAAATAAAATTGATTTGATTTGATGATCGCAAGTTAGCTAATATACCTTTCTAGATATAAAGTAATATGTCACTTTTGCTATTGAGTTATAAATATGCATGCGAATGTTATAACTACTATGGATATCTTGTTGTTTTCAAGCCACATTTTAAGGGCTCCGGAGTGACGAAGAGGTCAAAGGCACTGCATGTCAGTGATAGAGATGTGCTAGAGATGTCACTACAGACACTGCTTCGATTCTAGGCTGTATCACAATTGGCCCAGTGTCGTCCGGGCTTTTGGCCGGGGTAGGCCGTCACTGGAAATAAGACCGCTTGCCCACACAACGCATACATGTGGCATGCGGTTGTGAGGCACATTGGACGTACTGCCAAATTCTCTAAAACATTGTAGAGAAAGTAACATAAAGTTATCTGTCAACAGCTCTAGTGGACATTCAAATCAAATCAAACTTTATTTGCCACGTGCCAAATACAACAAGTGTAGACTTTACCATGAAATGCTTACTTACAAGCCCTTAACCAACAGTGCAGTTCAAGAAGAAGAAAATATTTACCAAGTAGGCTAAAATAAAAAGTAATAATAAAAAGTAACACAATAAGAATAACAGCTGTTGAGCTGTTGAGGAGCCTATTTGTCCTAGACTTGGCGTTCCGGTACCGCTTGCAGTGCGGTAGCAGAGAAAACAGTCGAGAACTTGGGTGGTTGGAGTCTCTGCAGTCAGCATGTCAATTGCACACTCCCTCAAAACTTGAGAACTTTTTGGCATTGGGTTGTGTGACAAAACTACACTTTTTAGAGTGGCCTTTTATTGTCACCAGCACAAGGTGCACACTTTTTGTGCAAATGGAACATTTCTGGGATATTTTATATCAGCTCATGAAACATGGGACCAATACTTTACATGTTGTGTTTATATTTCTTTTCAGTATAAAATGTAAATATCATTGTTTTATGTTCGGAATTGCTATAGATTAATTTTATAAACGGTACTTTATTCCTGGATATCTACACTGCTGAATGTTTCCTACAAGAGGATAGCTATGGGCCTGCTGAGTGGTACAGCGGTCTAAGGCAGTGCTAGCTGGTTCACTACAGATCCTGGTTCGATCGCAGCTGGCCGCAACCGGGAGACCCATAAGGCGGTGTGCAATTTTCACAGTGTCGTTAGGGGAGGGTTTGGCCAGCCAGGTTGTCATCATCATCTAGAGGTGCAATGCACACGGTCGCCAGGTGTACAGTGTTTCCTCTGACACATTGGTTCGGCTGGCTTCTGGGTTAAGAAAGCAGTGCGGTTTGGCGGGGTCATGTTTAGGAGGATGCAAGACTCTCGACTCTCGCAGTGATAGGACAAGACTGTAACTACTAATTTGGGAGAATAAGGGGTACACTTAGAATATATATATAGTACAAAGAAGGCCAGTTTTATTGCCTCTTTAATCAGAACAACAGTTTTTAGCTGTGCTAACATAATGGGTTTCTGAAGATCAATTAGCCTTTTAAAATGATAAACTTGGATTAGCTAACCCAACGTGCCATTAGAACACAGAAGTAATGGTTGCTTATAATGGGCCTCTGTACGCCTATGTAGATATTCCATAAAGAAAATCTGCCGTTACCAGCTACAATAGTCATTTACAACATTAACAATGTCTACACTGTATTTCTGATCAATTTGATGTTATTTTATTTTAATGGACAAAAAATGTGCTTTTCTTTCAAAAACAAGGACATTTCTAAGTGACCCCAGACTTTTGAACGGTAGTGTGTGTATAATAAATATATATATGAAGACAGATGGACGACTTTGTTGTAAATACAGTACAAAACAAGCTGGTCCGATTACACAGATCAGGTTAAATAGAGGTTTATTAGGTAGATAAACAGGAATACAAGGTTGTCTCTCTAAGCTCAATAACAAAAGCACAGTGTAGGGGGGGAAAAAGTTGGATCAAGTGCTAAACTGATATCACCCAGAACATGGAAGAAAATCTGAGAAAATGACTTAAAAGATAACCATTGCACATGAAGAACAAAGTACAGTGTAGTCAAGGACAACTGTTATGTAAACATATTTGGTAGTAAATTAAATTATATAATAGTGCGGTAGGGAAATGGCAGCAGTCGTGGGTTGTAAAGTGCAGGAGTCTTTCGATTGAAGTATTTTGCAGTCTGTGCAGACTTCTTAGCAGCCCTCAAGCTCTCAAGGTCTTCCTTTGCAATTTTTTCAGATTTTTTCTGAAGCCTTGCCTGTGCCCCTTAATCTAGCCCCTCTGTCCACGGCATGGCTTTTCCAAACAGGAATCCAACAGAAAAAAAACAAATGAACAACATTGTTAGGGATTTGTAATGATTGAACGTGTTGTCTATGATTGGACTATATAATACTCATACATTGGCAAGCTGATGCATATCCTTTAGTGATCAATCATAGAATGAGGCCTGCAGTACGTATGTAACAGAGTTAAGGCAAACCGTAAGCTCACTAAACTGCTAGCTTGAAACGTCTCAGACGGAGCAATCCCATTGGTCATTTTTTTTAGGAAGCTCAAACGGTTGGAAAGTTGTCAAGGATGGTGGTCGTGTGTTACGCAGCAGAGAATCACTGGTTCGAGCCCAGTATGAGGCAGTCGGGCAGTGGAGGAAGCTAACCTGTTAGCTGCACATGACTCCCTGTTACAGTGGTGCCATTGACCCAGTTGTGCTCAGCTCAAAGGCTGGGGTAGTGTACTGGGTAGCAAGTTAAGAAGGGTTGAGTGTAATGGAGTAAGAATGTGTTGTGAGATCTCTCCATAGCTAGCTTGAAATGTTGTTGATTGAGCTATCCAATTGGTACTGTTTGGGTAGCTCAAACAGTTGGAACATTGTCAAGGAGGGTGTTCAGCTGTTTTGCGAAGCAGAGCTTCACTGGTTCGAGCCCAGCATGGGGCTTGTCGGATAGTGGAGGAAGCTAACCTGTTAGCAGCACACTGACGACCCCCCGTTACACGTATAACTGTAGACGCTGGAAACAAGCGAATGCAGAGCTGAGTCTTACATCACAGAAAACAGCCTTCTTTCAACTAGTAGTCAGAGGGAGTCTGGATGCAAACAGAGACAACTAGGACATGCCAAGAGAGAGGGAGATGGAGAGTTCATCTCTGCTCATACACCCACAGAACCGTGCACTAAGAACCTTATGCTGCTTTTTGAAACTCCAGTAATAATTCTGAAGATGCATTAGATCATCTCCCTTGATGAAGTCATTACCAACATCTGGCAATAAAAACCTCTTTGTTTTCTGCAAAAGGTTAAAGTGAGACTTTGCCCATGTTGTAAATGTCCTTCAATTTATTCATGATAATGCATTCAGATACAGTGGGCAGGCTTGCAAGTGACCGAAAATACTTAAATTCTTGTGGTGTAACACACATATGTTTGTTGTGCTGAACTTTGGCATGGTGTCATCAGCCCACTTTGCACTTAGCATGGACAGTTCTGACACTGCAGGTCTTGAGGTGCAGACTTGTACGACACAAACACCACCAACACCCACTGCCACTCTGGAAGATGACAGCCATCTTGAAAGCTTTCAACCTCACTAACCTTGTCATGAAAGCACTTAATTACAGACCTCCCGTTCTCCACACAGACACACTCACACCCTCTCGCCATTACAAATCAAATCAAATCAAATCAAATTTTATTTGTCACATACACATGGTTAGCAGATGTTAATGCGAGTGTAGCGAAATGCTTGTGCTTCTAGTTCCGACAATGCAGTAATAACAAGTAATCTAACTAACAATTCCAAAACTACTGTCTTGTACACAGTGTAAGGGGATAAAGAATATGTACATAAGGATATATGAATGAGTGATGGTACAGAGCAGCATAGGCAAGATACAGTAGATGGTATCGGGTACAGTATGTACAATGAGATGAGTATGTAAACAAAGTGGCATAGTATAGTATAAAGTGGCTAGTGATACATGTATTACATAAGGATACCGTCGATGATATAGAGTACAGTATATACGTATGCGTATGAGATGAATAATGTAGGGTAAGTAACATTTATATAAGGTAGCATTGTTTAAAGTGGCTAGTGATATATTTACATCATTTCCCATCAATTCCCATTATTAAAGTGGCTGGAGTTGAGTCAGTGTCAGTGTGTTGGCAGCAGCCACTCAGTGTTAGTGGTGGCTGTTTAACAGTCTGATGGCCTTGAGATAGAAGCTGTTTTTCAGTCTCTCGGTCCCAGCTTTGATGCACCTGTACTGACCTCGCCTTCTGGATGATAGCGGGGTGAACAGGCAGTGGCTCGGGTGGTTGATGTCCTTGATGATCTTTATGGCCTTCCTGTGACATCGGGTGGTGTAGGTGTCCTGGAGGGCAGGTAGTTTGCCCCCGGTGATGCGTTGTGCAGACCTCACTACCCTCTGGAGAGCCTTACGGTTGAGGGCGGTGCAGTTGCCATACCAGGCGGTGATACAGCCCGCCAGGATGCTCTCGATTGTGCATCTGTAGAAGTTTGTGAGTGCTTTTGGTGACAAGCCGAATTTCTTCAGCCTCCTGAGGTTGAAGAGGCGCTGCTGCGCCTTCTTCACGATGCTGTCTGTGTGAGTGGACCAATTCAGTTTGTCTGTGATGTGTATGCCGAGGAACTTAAAACTTGCTACCCTCTCCACTACTGTTCCATCGATGTGGATAGGGGGGTGTTCCCTCTGCTGTTTCCTGAAGTCCACAATCATCTCCTTAGTTTTGTTGACGTTGAGTGTGAGGTTGTTTTCCTGACACCACACTCCGAGGGCCCTCACCTCCTCCCTGTAGGCCGTCTCATCGTTGTTGGTAATCAAGCCTACCACTGTTGTGTCGTCCGCAAACTTGATGATTGAGTTGGAGGCGTGCGTGGCCACGCAGTCGTGGGTGAACAGGGAGTACAGGAGAGGGCTCAGAACGCAACCTTGTGGGGCCCCAGTGTTGAGGATCAGCGGGGAGGAGATGTTGTTGCCTACCCTCACCACCTGGGGGCGGCCCGTCAGGAAGTCCAGTACCCAGTTGCACAGGGCGGGGTCGAGACCCAGGGTCTCGAGCTTGATGACGAGCTTGGAGGGTACTATGGTGTTGAATGCCGAGCTGTAGTCGATGAACAGCATTCTCACATAGGTATTCCTCTTGTCCAGATGGGTTAGGGCAGTGTGCAGTGTGGTTGAGATTGCATCGTCTGTGGACCTATTTGGGCGGTAAGCAAATTGGAGTGGGTCTAGGGTGTCAGGTAGGGTGGAGGTGATATGGTCCTTGACTAGTCTCTCAAAGCACTTCATGATGACGGATGTGAGTGCTACGGGGCGGTAGTCATTTAGCTCAGTTACCTTAGCTTTCTTGGGAACAGGAACAATGGTGGCCCTCTTGAAGCATGTGGGAACAGCAGACTGGTATAGGGATTGATTGAATATGTCCGTAAACACACCGGCCAGCTGGTCTGCGCATGCTCTGAGGGCGCGGCTGGGGATGCCATCTGGGCCTGCAGCCTTGCGAGGGTTAACACGTTTAAATGTCTTACTCACCTCGGCTGCAGTGAAGGAGAGACCGCATGTTTTCGTTGCAGGCCGTGTCAGTGGCACTGTATTGTCCTCAAAGCGGGCAAAAAAAGTTATTTAGTCTGCCTGGGAGCAAGACATCCTGGTCCGTGACTGGGCTGGGTTTCTTCCTGTAGTCCGTGATTGACTGTAGACCCTGCCACATGCCTCTTGTGTCTGAGCCGTTGAATTGAGATTCTACTTTGTCTCTGTACTGGCGCTTAGCTTGTTTGATAGCCTTGCGGAGGGAATAGCTGCACTGTTTGTATTCGGTCATGTTACCAGACACCTTGCCCTGATTAAAAGCAGTGGTTCGCGCTTTCAGTTTCACACGAATGCTGCCATCAATCCACGGTTTCTGGTTAGGGAATGTTTTAATCGTTGCTATGGGAACGACATCTTCAACGCACGTTCTAATGAACTCGCACACCGAATCAGCGTATTCGTCAATGTTGTTATCTGACGCAATACGAAACATCTCCCAGTCCACGTGATGGAAGCAGTCTTGGAGTGTGGAGTCAGCTTGGTCGGACCAGCGTTGGACAGCGTGGGAGCCTCTTGTTTTAGTTTCTGTCTGTAGGCAGGGATCAACAAAATGGAGTCGTGGTCAGCTTTTCCGAAAGGGGGGCGGGGCAGGGCCTTATATGCGTCGCGGAAGTTAGAGTAACAATGGTCCAAGGTCTTTCCTCCCCTGGTTGCGCAATCGATATGCTGATAAAATTTGGGGAGCAGCAATGTGCCTGCAGGCTGAAGATGTGGACCATAGCCATCGCACCTCTGCCCAGCTTCCTAAGAGCGAGGATGAGGAGGTGGATGGGTTTTGTGGAAAGAGTGGCAAGCCTTCACAACATAAGCAAGGGCATACAAGAAGAGAGTGGCTGTCAGTGGCAGTGGAGGTAAATCAATAAGCAATATATACAGAATGGGCCGAGATCTGAGGATCAACCAGGCTAACCACGCCAGGTTAGGGGCCGTGCCAACCAAACCTCTTCACACACACACAGACACACGCACACGCACGCACACGCTGTCAGCAAAGACCTAAACCTTAGCTCCTGAGTATTAAGCTTCAGCTGAACTCTTTTAAACACGGCGTAGGCTGTTTTTTGCAATTCCTTGTGCTGGCGACATATGACCTTCATAAAGCTTAAGTGTGTTTTCAGCCCTCCATGGCAATAAAGTCTGTTAGCAAAGACAGCACCCATGGTCTGGGGTCAATGACTTCTGTCAAACAACCCTCCCATGGCAACTGAGTGATGGGGTGGAGGCAGGCAAGTGGGGGATGGGGTGATGTGTGTGATATCTACTCCATGACAGTAGATGATATGACAAGGGCTACGAATTCCCCTGTGAATCATTTCAAGAGGGCACCTGTTTTACAGCATGCTCCTAACCTCTCGGCTACCTCCCACCCTGTGGCACTCTACATTAGCGGCACCCCTGACATGAGCCAATATGCTTGGAAACGCGGGCTTTCTCTTGACACCGTCCGAACGTGAATGGTGTGAGTGCCAGAAGTCTCTCTTCTGATGCGCTCTATTATCCCAGAGCCAGCCATATCTATGAAATATAAAAGGATTTAATGCATTTCCTGGCACCCTGCTTGTAAAGTGACCCTGAATGGTGAGCTAGCCTGAGAACTTCCCCCTATTCCGAAGTGAGCCCCCCTACTACCTCCTCTGCTGTCACCATGAGAGGGTCTGGCTCGGTTCGACATAATGGCAGCAAATTGATATTCCCATGCACGCAAAGGTTAGACACAGGTACGGGTGTGGGATCAAAGAGAGTGGGCTTCCTCTATAGTTGAAGAGACTTTGGGAAATGGGAGATAATGTGGTGTTTGCCCAGCCTCTCCATGATACATTGGGAGGTATACATCGATATGCAGATCCATGTTTGCACACATGTTCACAGTGGTCATTAGTGCATTTTCCAGTACAGTTGGTGGGACACTTTAGGCTCGTTCATCACTCTTGGTGAAAGGCTATTTGAGAATCTTGACATTCATGGAGTAACATATCTGGTATTACGTAACCCATCTGGAGAGATGTGCGGCCTAGATCTGGAATGGAAGTGTATTCCGACTAGCCCACCACCACAGTTCATCATGGTTTCTACTAGACATTCACTGGTCTTCATCCGACAGTTGGTCAATGAGCAATCAAAAACAAGATGGGATTAGTTATCTAAGAAGGTCGTCTGAATTGAGATCAAAACATATACCATAACATATTACTTTACCATCAATAGTACATGGTATTGGTCATTAACGTAGTATATTGTCATCTAGATATGGAACAATTTGACAAAACTACACTGAGTGTACAAAACATTAGGAACACCTTCCTAATATTGATTTGCACCCCCGTTTGCCCTCAAAACAGCCCCAATTCACCAGGGGATTGATTCTACAAGGTGTCAAAAGCATTCCACAGGGATGCTGGCCCTTGTTGACTCCAAAGCTTCTCTCAGTGTCAAGTTAGCTAGATGTCCTTTGGGTGATGGACCATTCTTGATGCACATGGGAAACTGTTGATTGTGGAAAAACTCAGCAGCGCTGCAGTTCTTGACACACACAAACCGTTGCACATGGCACCTACTACCATAACCCTTTCAAAGGCACTTAAATGTTTTGTCTTGCCCATTTACCTTCTGAATGGCACACATACACAATCCATGTCTCAATTGTCGCAATGCTTAAAAATCCTCCTTTAACCTGCTTTCTCCCCTTCATCTACATCTGATTGAAGTGGATTTAACAAGTGACATCAATAAGGGATCACAGCTTTCACCTGGATTCACCTGGTCGGTCTATGTCATGGAAAGAGCTGGTGGTCCTAATGTTTTGTACACTCAGTGTACTGTATATCCTTCAATACCTGAGTCAGTGCTATTCCTTCAGATTGAATTAAAAAGAGTCTGTGTGCCTACACTGTTGTTGTTCGAATCAGACAATGGCGTTGGCTTGGCTTGTGCCAGCGCCTAGGGACTGTGTCACTCTGTAACAAATGCTTTGAGATGGCCCGAGAAGTTTTATAGGCACAGCATACTGTATGACGCGCAGCAGGCAGCTTGCTGTGGGAGAATCAAAGTAGGGGGCTCCCCTGCCAGGGCTGGGAGGATGCCGCAAGTGCTTTGATCAGCGGGGCTGAGGCTGGAGTGGCGGGCAGCGGTGCGGGAGTGCTGCTGCTCTGGGTTACTGTCTGTCGGAGAGGAAAGAACATGTGGCATGAAAAGGGAATGTTTACCAGGAATCTGAACTGATGTTTTACCATGTATGCATTCCACTGTCTGCTCACTTGAAATTGTGGAATCTGTTCTGAGTGAACAGAGAAAGGCACTTCAAACCACTTCCCTCGGCATTTCATTAAATAAAATGTATACAAACATATTCTAAATTTCAAGTGAAAGTGATGAAGCAAACTCTTGCAGGCAAGGCAATTCAGCACACAAGAAGTTGTTTGTGCTGTCAAAACCACCAGGAGGGTTTGGGAGAACACAACAACAAAGCAGCTAAGGCATTTATCTCCTTCTTACCCGTACCTATCTTACTCAAATTCCGTCCTCACCTTCCTTCCTTCCTTCCTTCCTTCCTTCCTTCCTTCCTTCCTTCCTTCCTTCCTTCCTTCCTTCCTTCCTTCCTTCCTTCCTTCCTTCCTTCCTTCCTTCCTTCCTTCCTTCCTTCCTTCCTTCCTTCCTTCCTTCCTTCCTTCCTCTCTCCCCGCTCATATACATAAGAGACATGAGTAATGCCCTGGTGAAATTTCAGCTGTGTAAATCAAAATGCAACGTGGGAGGCTGTCCTCTCCAGGAAGTGCCATAGCACTTAACCAAAATGGGCGTATGACTCAGCAGAATCTTCCTACCTAAATTCTTGCCTCGGTGGGGTGGCGAGCAGGGATGGGGATTAAGCTAAGCAGGCCCCACGTGCCATCTACTGTGTCAAAAATGTTTGTGTAGAATGAGAAGGCAAGAAAATTTGAAATGAGAGCAGTTTTGGGAGGCAGCGTGGCAACATTGGCAGTTGGGGGGATGGAGCAAGATTCATTCGCAAAATGAATAGCTCTCGGACTGATTGAAATTTCTGCTGGAATGAAATTATTGGAAGCAGTCTCTCCACCAGATCACCGTGAGTGGGCAATATCGCTAAAAGGCTTTTAGTGGATTAATTTGTTTCTCTACCCCGCTCCCTTGCCTTCTTTATTCCTTTGTTCCCTGTCCAGGTGCTCATAAACTACAGCATTTCTTTGCAATGGCGTTTAGTGGTGAGGACGTGGCCAGAAGCCAACAGAGAGGGCACAGAGTTCAGGCAGGAAGGACAGGATGGAGACAGAGGGGAGCAGGGAGGTACCTCCTCTGGGTGCTAATTCATACACCGCCTCCTTCTCTGGTCTGGCCTTATACAGTACGTAGAGTTAAATAAAACATGCTACTACTCTTGATTTCCAAACCCCAGATTAGGCATGGTCCTGGACTAGCAGGCATATTCAATTGAGATTTTTTATAGATTTATTTAGACCAGAACTAGTTCAAATCTGGGTTCAGAATCAGAGCTAGATTCAGACAAAAGTACAGTCCCAACTAGTATGAAAGAGCGTCACTATAAGAGATGCAATAAATTGCACATACAATATATGAGCATTACAAGCGTCTACCTGGTCTCAAAGGGAACATGTTTTTAAACGCACAGAGGTTGAGGAGGACATGTGTAAAGAACAAATGCATCGATACGTTTTGATAGATCCAGTAAAAAAACGGAAAAAAGGAGAAAAGCTAGCTACATGTTGTTTTCATTGCGGATATCTGTGTGTTTAAAAAAGTAGACTGTTTAAGCTATATTCTAGGAGGCTTTGATGTTGTGCAGGGTGAAGGCTAGCCTTTCTAGGGCAGGCGTTCCCCTCGACAACATTCCGCTGAAAAGGCAGTGCGCAAAATTCAAAAATATTTTTTAGAAATATGTAACTTTCACACATTAACAAGTCAAATGCACCAAATGAAAGATAAACTTCTTGTTAATCTACCCATCGTGTCCGATTGCAAAAAGGCTTTACAGTGAAAGCACAACATATGATTAGAGCCAAGTCAAAAAAACACACAGCCATTTTCCCAGCCAAAGATAGAAGTCACAAAAAGCAGAAATATAGATAAAATTAATCACTAACCTTTGATGATCTTCATCAGATGACACTCATAGGACATCATGTGACACATGATACATGTATGTTTTGTTCGATAATGTGCATATTTATATCCAAAAATCTCAGTTTACATTGGTGCATTACGTGCAGTAATGTTTTGATTCCAAAACATCCAGTGATTTTACAGAAATACTAACCCTAACCCATAATAAACATTGATAAAAGATAAAAGTGTTATTCACAGAAGACTTCTCCTTAAAAGTTCTTATGGCTGGGGGGCAGTATTGAGTAGCTTGGATGAATAAGTTGCCCAAAGTAAATGGCCTGCTCCTCAGTCTCAGTTGCTAATATATGCATATTATTAGTAGTATTGGATAGAAAACACTCTAACGTTTCTAAAACTGTTTGAATGATGTCTGTGAGTATAACACAACTCACAACTCGGGGCGGCAGGGTAGCCTAGTGGTTAGAGCGTTGGACTAGTAACCGGAAGGTTGCAAGTTCAAACCCCCGAGTTGACAAGGTACACATCTGTCGTTCTGCCCCTGAACAGGCAGTTAACCCACTGTTCCTAGGCCATCATTGAAAATAAGAATTTGTTCTTAACTGACTTGCCTAGTTAAATAAAGGTAAAATAAAAAATAAATAAAAAATATGGCAGGCAAAATCCTGAGGAGAAATCAAAACAGGAAGTATGTATTCACCAGTCCCCAATGAAACCCCCTTGAGATATTAATGATGTTGCACTGCCTAGGGGTTGCACTAGATGTCAACCATCTATAGCAATTTTGATGAGACTTCTACGGTGTTGTGGGAGTGAATGAGAGCAGAATCTGTCAGGTGTCTGGTAGTCAGCCATTTTCTGATCACGCTTATTCCTCATGGTATCTATCCACTTGCGTTCCATTGCTCATGAAGACACGAAGGAATACTCCGGTTGGAACTTTATTGAAGCTATATGTTAAAAACATCCTAATGATTGATTCTGTACTGAGTTTGAAATGTTTCTTCGACCTGTAACATAACTTTTTGAAGTTTTTGTCCGATGTAACGCTGGCTAGAATGAGGGTTTGGATATGTATACCAAATGCGCTAACAAAAGAAGGTATTTGGACATAAATAACGGACATTATCGAACAAAACATTTATTGTGGACCTGGGATTCCTGGAGTGCTTTCTGATGTAGATCATCAAAGGTAAGGGAATATTTTTCATGTAATTCCTTGTTTATGTTGACGCCATCATTGTGGCTATTGTGACTTTTACTTCTGAGCGCCGTCTCAGATTATTGCATGGGTTTCTTTTTCCGTAAAGTTTTTATGAAATCTGACACAGCGGTTGCATTAAGGAGAGGTATATCTATAATTCCATGTGTATAACTTGTTTATAACTTTTACATTTATGATGAGTATTTCTGTTGAATGATGTGGCTATGCAAAATCACTGGATGTTTTTGGAACTAGTGAATGTAACCTCATAGTTTGATAAATATGAACTTTATCAAACAAAGCATACATGTATTGTGTAAGTCCTTTGAGTGTCATCTGATGAAGATGATCAAAGGTTAGTGATTAATTTTATCTCTATTTGTGGTTTTTGTGACTCTGGCTGGAAAATCTTTTGCTGGAAAAAGAAACATGACACTGTGGTGGGATTAACAACAAGATTAGCTTTAAAATGGTATGAGATACATGTATGTTTGAGGAATTTTAATTATGAGATTTTTTATGTTTTGAAATTGGCGCCCTGCACTTTCACTGGCTGCTGTCATATCGCTCCCGTTAACGGGATTGCAGCCATAAGAAGTTATTGCAACCGCTGTGTCAGATTTTAAAAAAACTTTACGGAAAAAGCATAATCTGAGTACGGCCCAATCCAGCCAAAGAAATATCTGCCATGTTGGAGTCAACAGAAGTTAGAAATAACATTATAAATATTCACTTACCTTTGATGATCTTCATCGGAAGGCACTCCCAAGAATCCCAGTTCGACAATAAATGACTGATTTGTTCCATAAAGTTCCATAAAGTCCATCATTTATGTCCAAATAGCCACTTGTTGTTAGCGTGTTCAGCCCAGTAATCCATCTTTATGAGGCAAAACTTGAAAAGTTCCGTTACAGGTCGTAGAAACAAGTCAAACGGCGTATGGAATCAATCTTTAGGATGTTTTTAACATAAATCATCAATAAGGTTCCAACCGGAGTATTCCATTGTCTGAAGAAAAGCACTGGAATGAGAGCTAACTCTGTCGGGAGCGCGCGTCACGATCCTGAGACACTCTGCCAGACCCATGACTCATTCAGCTCCCATTCCCCCCTTCTTTATAGCAGAAGCCTGAAACAAGTTTCTAAAGACGGGTGACATCTAATGGAAGCCTTAGGAAGTGCAACTTGACACCATAGACACTGTGTATTCGGTAGGCCAAGCTTTGAAAAACTACAAACCTCAGATTTCCCACTTCCTGGTTGGATTATTCTCAGGTGTTTGCCTGCCATATTAGTTCTGTTATACTCACAGACATAATTCAAACTGTTTTAGAAACTTCTATCCAATACTAATAATAATTTGCATATATTACCATCTGAGACAGAGGAGGAGGCAGTTCACTCAAGGCACGCTATTCATTATGGAATGCACAATGCATCAATGGAGATGATTTCTATATTTTGAAAGTTACATATCTTGAAAACTTGATTGCTGACAATCAAAACATTTTGGGATTGTGTAAACAATGACCTGACAAGCAAAACAATGTCCTAATGAAACAAATACCAAAATATAATTTTGGGGTGGAAATGTCCTTTAAAAGAGGCATTAGATGAAGACAATGGATCCATCAAACATATTTTTGGTAATTGGGGTTAAATGCCTTGCTCAAGGGCACATTGACAGATTTTTCACCTAGTTGACTCGTGGATTCAAACCGGCGACCTTTCGGTTACTGGCTCAATGTTCTTAACCGCTAGGCTACCTGCCGCCCTGGTGTCTGACTTGTGGTCAGACTCGCTCAGGTGAAACAAACTTAAACTTGAGCCCATTTTCAATGTTGAATTGAATGTCATTGAGAAAACAGGAAGGTGTCATAATGTATTTTTTGCGCAAACATCCTTTCTGAATTTAAAAGTAAAACAAGAAGTAATCATTTCGTTTTTCAAAATAATCTGCAATCAGATTATACTATTTTAACTGGCAACGTAACTAATTACAGTTACAGTTTTTTGGAAATCAGATTACATGTAATCGGTTACTCGCCAACCCTGAACACGGCCCAGTATAACAAACGTGTCAGCGGCTTCATCTGCCAGGACAGAAATATCCTTCTTTAGTGTGGATGATGAAAACAGACGCAGTGAAAGAAAAGCGGTTTCCCCTGTTAAAACCTCTTGAAACTAAGGGGCACTATTTTCATTTTTGGAAAAAATAACGTTCCCAAAGTAAACGGGCTATTTTGTCAAGACAAGATGCCAGAATATGCATATAATTGACCACTTAGGATAGAAAACTCAAAAGTTTCCTAAACTGTACAAATATTGTCTGTGAGTATAACATAACTGATATTGCAGGCGAAAGCCTGAGAAAAATCAATCAGGAAGGGACTCTGATTTAGAAAGCTCTGCGTTCCTATGCGTCCCTATTGAGCAGTGAATGGGATATCGATATTCTATGGCTTCCCTAATGTGTCTAGTGTCACAATACATAGTTTCAGGCTTTTATTTTGAAAAATGAGCCTGAACGACAACATTGCGTCAGTGGTCAGCTGGAAGCTCTCAGAGTGATTTGTGCGTAATAGACAAATGCGACCATTGTTTCTCTCTTTCCTACTAAGAAGCCACCTGTCCCGGTTGATATATTATCCAATAGATATTTGAAAAACACCTTGAGGATTGATTATAAAAAACGTTTTCCATGTTTCTGTCAATATTATGGATCTAATTTGGAATATTTTTTGGCGTTGTCGTGACCGCAGTTTCCGGTGGATTTCTCAACCAAACGTGAAGAACAAACGGAGGTGTTTCGACTATAAAAATAATCTTTATGGGACAAAATGAACATTTGCTGTCTAACTGGGAGTCTCGTGAGTGAAGAACATCCAAAGCTCATCAAAGGTAAACGATTTAATTTAATTGCTTTTCTGATTTTCGTGACCAAGCTGCCTGCTGCTAGCTAGGCATAATGCTATGCTAGGCTATCGATAAACTTACACAAATGCTTGTCTTGCTTTGGCTGTAAAGCATAATTTCAAAATCTGAGATGACAGGGTGATTAACAAAAGGCTAAGCTGTGTCTCAATATATTTCACTTGTGATTTCATGAATATGAATATTTTCTAGTAATATGTTTTGTCTGTTGCGTTATGCTAATTAGTGTCAGTTGATGACAATTCTCCCGGATCCGGGAGAGGGAGTTCCAAAACTGTTTACTATTACTACTATGTATAAGTGTACATAAGCATGAACTGTTACTATGTATAAGTGTACATAAGCATGAAATGTACACAACACACGCGCATGCGAGCAAGCGGGCACTCCCTCCCACTCACCGGAAACATTCACACACACAGGCATGCACACATACCACACAAGCTGTGAATAGAACGTCAGCCTAATCACCCCTTGATCAATTAGTTAATATCAAAGGGATCATGAAAGTAATGGTGGATTCCTCATTAATAACATAAAATATAGTTCCTAAACAAAAACAAATAAATAGATCCGTTACCTGTTGAATTCATGCAAAAATTAAATAATGAAGCAACCCCTTTATTTTGAATTAAGACATGTATCAGGAATCAAATCTAATGTTATTTGTCACATACACATGGTTAGCTGATGTTAATGGGAGTGTAGCGAAATACTTGTGCTTCTAGTTCCAACCATGCAGTAATATCTAACAAGTAATCTAACTTAACAATTTCACAACAACTACCTTATACAAGTGTTAAGGAATGAATAAGAATATGTACATAAAAATATATGCATGAGCGATGGCCGAACGGCATAGGCAGGATGCAGTAGATGGAAAAGAGTACAGTATATACCTATGAGATGAGTAATGTAGGGTATGTAAACATTATATAAAGTGGCATTGTTTAAAGTGACTAGTGATACATTTATTACATCATTTTTTTCATTATTAAAGTGGCTAGAGATGAGTCAGTATGTTGGCAGCAGCCACTCAATGTTAGTGGTGGCTGTTTAATAGTCCGATGACCTTGAGATAGAAGCTGTTTTTCAGTCTCTCGGTCCCCGCTTTGATGCACCTGTACTGACCTTGCCTTCTGGATGATAGTGGGGTGAACAGGTAGTGGCTCCGGTGGTTTGTCATGTTAGCTAGTGTGGGTGTGGAGGCGCAGAGAGCAAAGGTTCCAAATGAGAAGTGTTTATTCCAAATGGGTCAAGCCAAAAACAACAGGCACAGTGACCACACAAACAGGACAGTAAACAATCCATACAGGAACAAAACACAAACATCCACTGACAGAAAATAAACAAGCCCGCACATAAGCAGTCAGGCCCTGAAGGCTTAAATAGCCCCGAATTAACGACAAACAAGGTACAGGTAAAAACAATCCAGGCAAAACCAACAGAAAAGGGAAAAGGAATCGGTGGCAGCTAGTAAACCGGTGACAACGACCGCCGAGCGCCGCCCGAACAGGGAGAGTAGCCAGGCGTGACATGGTTGTTGTCCTTGATGATCTTTTTGGTCTTCCTGTGACATTGGGTGGTGTAGGTGCCCTGGAGGGCAGGTAGTTTGCCCCCGGTGATGCGTTGTGCAGACCTCACTACCCTCTGGAGAGCCTTACGGTTGTGGGCGGAGTAGTTGCCGTACCAGGCGGTGATACAGCCTGATAGGATGCTCTCGATTGTGCATCTGTAAAAGTTTGTGAGTGTTTTTGGTTCACAAGCCGAATTTCTTCAGCCCCCTGAGGTTGAAGAGGCGGACCATTTCAGTTTGTCTGTGATGAGTACGCCGAGTAACTGAAAACTTTACACCTTCTCCATTACTGTCCCATCGATGTGGATAGGGGGCTGCTCCCTGTGCTGTTTCCTGAAGTCCACGATCATCTCTTTTGTTTTGTTGACATTGAGTGGGAGGTTATTTTCCTGACACCACACTCCGAGAGCTCTCACCTCCTCCCTGTAGGCCGTCTCATCATTGTTGGTAATCAAGCCTACCACTGTAGTGTCGTCTGCAAACTTGATAATTGAGTTGGAGGCGTGCATGGCCAAGCAGTCATGGGTGAATAGGGAGTACAGGAGACGGCTGAGAACGCACCCTTGTGGGGCCCCAGTGTTGAGGACCAGCGGGGTGGAGATGTTGTTACATACCCTCACCACCTGGGAGCGGCCCGTCAGGAAGTCCAGGACCCAAGGTTAAATGCTGAGCTGTAGTCGATGAACAGCATTCTTACATAGGTATTCCTCTTGTCCAGATGGGTTAGGGCAGTGTGCAGCGTGATTGCGATTGCCTCGTCTGTGGACCTATTGGGGCGGTAAGCAAATTGGAGTGGGTCTAGGGTGTCAGGTAGGGTGGAGGTGATATGGTCCTTGACTAGTCTCTCAAAGCACTTCATGATGACAGAAGTGAGTGCTACGGGGTGATAGTCATTTAGCTCAGTTACCTTTGCTTTCTTGGGAACAGTAACAAAGGTGGCCCTCTTGAAGCATGTGGGAACAGCAGGCTGGGATAAGGGTTGACTGAATATGTCTGTAAACACACAAGCCAGCTGGTCTGCGCATGCTCTGAGGACGCGGCTGGGGATGCCGTCTGGTCCGGCAGTCCTGCGAGGGTTAACACGTTTAAATGTTTTACTCAAGTTGGCTGCAGTGAAGGAGAGACTGCAGGTTTTGGTAGTGGGCCGTGTCAGTGGCCCTGTGTTGTCCTCAAAGCGAGCAAAGAAGTTGTTTAGTTTGTCTGGGAGCAAGACATCGTGGTCCTCGACGGGGCTGGTTTTCCTTTTGTAGTCCGTGATTGACTGTAGACCCTGCCACATACCTCTCGTGTCTGAGTCGTTGAATTGCGACTCTACTTTGTCTCTATACTGACGCTTAGCTTGTTTGATTGCCCCGCAGAGGGAATAGCTACACTGTTTGTAGTCGGTCATGTTTCCGGTCACCTTGCCCTGATTAAAAGCAGTGGTTCGCGATTTCAGCTTTGCGCGAATGCTGCCACCAATCCACTGTTTCTGGTTGGGGAATATTTTAATAGACGCTGTGGGTACAACATCACCGATGCACTTGCTAATAAACTCGCTTACCGAATCAGCGTATTCATCAATGTTATTGTCCGACGCTATGCGGATCATATTGCAGTCCATGTGATCGAAGCATTCTTGAAGCGTGGAATCCGATTGGTCGGAACAGCGTTCAACAGACCTGAGCACAGGCGCTTTCTGTTTAAGTTTCTGTCTATAGGCTGGGGAAAACAAAATGGAGTCGTGGTCATATTTTCCGAAAGTAGGGTGGGAGAGGGCTTTGTATGCGTCGCGGAAGTTAGAATAACAATGATCCAGGGCTTTGCCAGCCCGGATAGCGCATTCATTATGCTGATAAAATTTAGGGAGCCTTGTTTTCAGATTAGCCTTGTTAAAATCCCCAGCTACAATACATGCAGCCTCAGGATATGTGGTTTCCAGTTTACATAGAGTGAAAATAAGTTATTTCAGTGCCGCCGATGTGTCTGCTTGGGGCGGAACAGGCGAGGGTCATAACCACAAAGATGAGAAAAAGAGATTCTGGGAAAAACTGAAGTTGACAGGACAAACGCTGGTAAGCTTGACAAACAAGACGAACTGGCAACAGAAACAGGTATAAATACACAAGGGATAATGGGGAAGATGGTCGACACCTGGAAGGGGGTGGAGACAAGCACAAAGACAGTGGAAACAGATCAAGGCGTGACAAGATGACAAATATATTGTGAAGATGAACTGTTTAGCGTTTACCAGGGCTTGTTATGATGACCCATGTATATTTGAAGAATGGCCATAATAATGCAATAGCAGTGATGAATCGCTCTATTACTGTTACACTACTCCAAAATGGCCACCCAGTTTCTTTCAACTCCTGTACTCAATATGAACTCTTATGGGACTAGTATCTCCGGGTAGAATTCAAGTACAAAATATCAATGCATTGCTATTGATGGGCATTTTAGACAGCTCAAAGGCCATCAAGACTATTAGAGCTTTATTCATCGTTGATTACACATTTTCTAAAGCCATACTAGCTTGAGTCTGCTGGACCAATAGTGTCAATGAAAGGACATGAATAAGGAACCATTTATCTCAGACAGACAATCACTAATTGTTAACACTTTGGAGAAAGTTTGGAGATGCTGCGATTGTGTGATTACTTGGTGTTAGTCATGATGTCTGTGCAGGGAGGGGTAATCAGAGATAATTGTCTCCAATCATCGTGGCATTTCATCTAATCACTGATGCACCTGCACTTTTCAATTTCAACAGAGTTTAAGGCGGTGAGATAGTTCTTTCTCTTTCTTTTTTTTTGTTATGGGTAGTACGCTTGTAACGGTTGTTCTTCCTACTACTCCTCCTGACGAGGAGGAGTAGTAGGAAGGATCGGAGGACCAATGCGCAGCGTGGTAAGTGTTCATGATATTTATTATAACTCAGAACACTAAAGAACAAAACAATGAAGCGACAACGAACTAAACGAAACAGTCCTGTACGGTGAATACACAAAACACAGAACATAAAATAATCACCCACAACTCAAAGGTGAAACCAGGCTACCCAAGTATGGTTCTCAATCAGGGACAACGATTGACAGCTGCCTCTGATTGAGAACCATACCAGGCCAAACACAGAAATCCCAAATTATAGAAAAAATAACAGATTGCTCACCCCAACTCACGCCCTGACCATACTAAAACAAAGGAACTAAGGTCAGAACGTGACAACTCTGTTAAAATGAATTGCTTTGTAACACCAACACTAGTGGTAACTGAGCTGCCACCAACGCGAAAGAGCTGCTTAATAATTTAAATCTGAATTATATTTTATTCAGGCTACCTCGCCTCAAGCCCAGATTTAGACCAAAAAATGTGACCGTGAATGCCAGAGGTGCCTGGGAGAATACCAACAGTAAACCCAGACAACACATCATCCAGACATGTTTTGAAACATTACATGGTGTGTTGTAACACCACTTAATCAAGTGTTCTGCAACACCTTGTGTTGTTTACTCTATCTAAAGCTTCTAAATACTATTATGGTGTTTCACATTCTGTCTAGTGCAGAAAGAGATCTTCTGGAGTATGTTAATATTTAGCATTGATTTATGTATCTGATAATTTGCCAGTTTAACCCATTTTGGCAAGCATTGTTGAGCACAATGCTCAGTCCACCAGCAATAACTATAGGTTTACAGCAAACATGGCAAGATACTGTATTTGCCTCGACCATTAAAAGTTGGAGATGTGGGAATGGGTCGTCTAATCATTGAACGTAATTTTGTCTGATGGTTTTCATATCCATCCGTTCATGTTCTATTTCACCTCATGGCACAACACGCTGCTTAATACTCATATAGAAGTATACTTTTCTTTCTTCAAACATGCACACAACATTGTGTAAAAGAGTCATAAAGTCTGAAAATGTTTAATTACACACAAGCCATTTGGCAATATAGGAAATTCAAGGAGATTAAAACCAGACTTCCAATAAATTAAGTAACTACATTTGGTTATTCTCATAAAATATATTTACATTTTGAGCAACGTGTTACTTTGAATTTAGTTTGACATTTTTTGGTCAAATGAAATTAGCAAATCATTTTCATTAAGTATATGTTGGTTGTTTTGAGTCCATTTCAATTCACCCCAGAATATTTTGTTTTACAGTGTGGCTGTGTTGTTGAGTCTGTAAAGAAGTCAGGGGTTCAATTCCCGCTTCCACCTGTCCCACTTTCACTCCTTCTGTCTCCTCATGTTTCTAATCTGTCTAAATAAAGCATTGAAAAAAATCTATTTTTGTGCGTTTTGATGCAGCCTTTTACATGCTCTGAAACCCCAAAAAGTGTTTTCACAAAACGTTTCAGAACATTATTCAGATAGAATAACCACTTTGGGTGTTCCAGAATACTTCTATTTTGTTTTTAAAACACTTTCTGTGTATCAGAACACTTACATTGGGTTTACATTCAAACACCAGATCTCAGCATAGGTGCACCACTTTTCATGGTTTCATTACACAAGCAGCGTTTTGAGTCTTTCTATCTTAACAATGTACTCCAGAAGGGAGTGTTTCCCAACTGCCCCTGGATTGTCGCAATGTAAATCTAATCGGTTCACTTACAAATAATCATCTGGTTAATTTACAAATAATCGTCATCTCACAATCAACAGCAATACACCGTTAGGGTCACTTCAAGAAAAAGCCTACAAAAGCATGCAAAGGCATGATGAAACCAAAATGCTTGGCAGATTGCGACTCCACACAATATATTCCTATTAAATCAGTATCCACTCTGTTTTTCTTCATTAAAAGGGAAAATACACTCAAATACTATCTTTTTGTATTTTTTTCATTTGTCCACTGTTGAAACCGTCCCAAAATGTTCCGCATCTCAGCAACCAAGTTTTCACGATATTAGACTTTCAAGAAGCAAAGTGTGACCAGCCACATCATCATGATGATGCAAAATGTATTTTTCTAATTGCAGGTTTTGGCGAGCTATTTGATGACATGGAGATTTATAAGACATTCAGAGCATCAAAGCAAAACATGATTGGTCTGAGCGATGCCTAGTGACATCAAGGTTTGCGGACACTGAGTCAAATACTTGTAGTGGCTGTTGGTTAGTACAGGCTATGAGCTACTCTATTTGACTAACAGAATACACTCTCTGAAAAAAAGGAGAAAATGGATCTGATATTTACTGGTGAAGCTGAGTCTGTCACAAATAATTAAACCATTTTTTTCAACTTAAACTCGAGCACTCATGTTCTCACATCCTAGAAGCATAAATGGTTCTAAATACCACAGGTTGAGTGAACGGACAACAGAATGCCTCTAGTTTTGTTCCATCTATGCATATTTGTATTATTTTGTACTATTTGACACGACTATACAATGGTGGAAAAAGTACTAAATTGTCATACTTGAGTAAAAGTAAAGATACTTTATTAGAAAATTATTAGAAGGTTAATGCGAAAGTCACCCAGTAAAATACTACTTGAGTAAAAGTATCTGGTTTAAAATGCACTTAAGTACAGTGATGGAAAATGTACTCAATTGTCATAGTTTAGGTAAAGCAAAAGCTACGCATCAAATTCCTTATTAAGCAAATCAGACACCAATATGTTGTTTTTTACTGACACACTCCCACAAACAAAGTATGTGTTTAGTGAGTCCACCATCAGAGGCAGTAGGGGTGACAATGCGTGATATTGATGATAGGTGCGTGTATTGGACCATATTACTGTCTTGCCTGAGCGTTTGAAATGTAACGAGTACTTTTGGGTTCGGGAAAGATATATGGGAGTAAAAGTAAAAGTTGTCCAAAAATATAAATATTTCTAGTAAAATACAGATACCCAAGCTGAACCAAAGTGTGGCTAGTATTGATAAAAGATCCCAGTCAGGTCCGATATCACCCAAGCTGAAGTGTGTCACCTGAGCAAGCACACTGCAACACTTTGTTTTCACTCCGATGTCACAGATTGTCACAAGCAAGGCCTCAGGGGCCAGTGAGACAATGGGTATGTTCAGGGTAAGAGCTTGTCGAGAGCTATAGATGTGCTTTTCTGTCCTCCACCCACAGTCCGTTAGTGAAGACTTCTCAGGCAAGCGTGGCTAATAGGGACCCATCAGCCGCAATAAAAAGGCCCCTCTACAAGGCCCACTGATCTCCTCCTATCAGCCACCGGCAACATGAAGCAACGCTTGGACTACAGCCACAGTCTCTCCCACCATTTCTACATATGAGATAATATTCTACATTGTGCACACATGTGCCTGTGTCTAGTGCATAGAAGTGAATGTGAAGAGAGTGTATTGAATGGGGGGCTTGAGGAGATGTAGCCTGAGAAAAACATCATTCAGATTTAATTTAAGCAATATCCTTTCTGTCATGAGGTGTGTCCCACCAGGGACGCAGGTTTAATCAATGTATGGATCAATCAATGACAAAACAAGTATTTCCCCTTCCTCAAAACAGGAGCATGTTTGAGCACTTTGTGTTCAACTGTCTTTGTAACTCTGCACATAGTGCCATAACACCTGCTCTCTCCAGTCTTCTGCTCTGCTCTCTAAGCCCCCTGCCTTGACACCTCTGTCTCATTAAGGCCATCAGGCAGACATTTTGTCATCTCGGATGAAAGTCCAATCAACCTGTTTGGCAGAGCTGTGTTTTATTAAAGGATTTTTCCTTCCATAGAGAATTACCTTTCAAACCCCCTCCTACATAATCTGGGGGATTTTGGTCCAAATGTCTTAAAAATTAAACGGGGAAAAAGCTCTGCTGGTTTAATAATTTAGCCGTGTATGAATACCCGAGTCAAACAACAGGATGTGAATGGCTGCTTGTGTAAAGGTTGATATGGGAATGATCACTTAATTATGCACATGACAGTCAATGGACTGTGTGGTGCCACTACGGAGACAATTTTTACACTTTTACTTATATTCTGAAACATGGGAGCATGGCCTTAGCAACAGGAACAATAGCTGCCTCTGTGAGTATGGTAGATATGACATTAGGTAGGGCATACATACAAAGACATACCTGCAAATTAACTGGTTCATTGACGACCTGCAAATAATACCCAAACAAGTCAAATTGATGGCCCCGAGTTAAGCTTTTATTTGTATTTATTTATTTTATATAACCTTTATTTAACTAAACACGTCAGTTAAGAACAAATTCTTACTCGTACCAAATTGCAAAAGGCCTCCTGCGGGGACACAGGCTGGGATTAAAAATGTAAAATAAAATAAAAATAAAAATGTAGGATAAAAACACACATCACGACAAGAGAGACACCACAACACTAAATAAAGAGAGACCCAAGACAACAACGTAGGCCTCCCGGGTGGTGCAGTGGTTAAGGGCGCTGTCCTGCAGCGCCAGCTGTGCCATCAGAGTCCCTGGGTCCAGGCTCTGTCGTAACCGGCTGCAACCAGGAGGTCCGTGGGGCGACTGGCCTAGCGTCGCCCGTTAGGGAGGGCTTGGTCGGTAGGGATGTCCTTGTCTCATCGCGCACCAGCGACTCCTGTGGCGGGCCGGGCACAGTGCTCGCTAACCAAGGTTGCCAGGTGCACGGTGTAGCCTCGGACACATTGGTGCGGCTGGCTTCCGGGTTGGAGGCGCGCTGTGTTAAGAAGCAGTGCGGCTGGTTGGGTTGTGTATCGGCGGACGCATGACTTTCAACCTTCGTCTCTCCCGAGCCCGTACGGGAGTTGTAGCGATGAGACAAGATAGTAGCTACAACAATTGGATACCACCAAATTGGGGGTAAAAAAGGGGTAAAAAAAAAAAAAAAAGACAACAACATAGAATGGCAGCAAACACATGACAACACAGCATAGTAGCATCACAACATTACAACAACAGGATAGCAACACGACATGGTACAGTAGCAGCACAAAACATGCTACAAACATTGGGCAAAAATAGCACAAAGGGCAAGAAGGTAGAGACAACAATACATCATGCAAAGCAGCCACAACTGTCAGTAAAAGTGTTTGATTGAGTCTTTGAATGAAGAGATCGAGATAACACTCAAACTGGACATTGTTTTTTTTTTTTGTAGCTCCTTCCAGTTGCTAGCTGCAGCAAACAGAAAAGAGGAGTGACACAGTCACTTTGTGTGCTTTGGGGACCTTTAACAGAATGTAACTGGCAGAACGGGTGTTGTATGTGGAGGATGAGGGCTGCAGTAGGTATCTCAGATAGGGGGGAGAGGGTTTTTTATAAATATGCATCAATCAGTGGGTCTTGCAATGGTTATACAGAGATGACCAGTTTACAGACAAGTATAGAGTGCAGTGATGTGTCCTATAAGGAGCATTGGTGGAAAATCTGTTGGCCAAATGATAAAGAACATCTAGCCACTTGAGAGCACCCTTACCTGACGATCTATAAATTATGTCTCCGTAAACTAGCATGGGTAGGATGGTCATCTGAATCAGGGTTAGTTTGGCAGCTGGGGTGAAAGATGAGCGATTATGATAGAGGAAACCAAGCCTAGATTTAACCTTAGCCTGCAGCTTTTGCTGCAGAGAAAGACAGTATGACGTCTAGCCATACTCCAAAGTACTTGTATAAGGTGACAACCTTAGTAATCACACCAGTGGGGAGAGGGGCATTCTTCTTGCCTAAGTTGACCTTTGTTTTGGAGGTGTCCAGAATAAGGTTAAGGGCAAAGAAAGCTTGTTGGACACTAAGAAAAACTGTCGACAACAAAGTTAACACAAAATCCATGGAGGGGCCAGCTGAGGATAAGACTGTATCATCTGCATATAAGTAGATGAGAAAGCTTCCTACTGCCTGAGCTATATTGTTGATGTATATTGAGAAGAACGTGGGGCCTAGGACCAAGCCTTGGGATACTCCCTTGGTGACAGGCAGTGGCTGAGACAGCAGATGTTCTGACTTTATACACTGCCCTCTTTGAGAGAGGTAGTTAGCAAACCAGGTCAAAGACTCTCAGAGACACCAATACTCCTTAGCCGGCCCACAAGTATTGAATGGTCTACCATATCAAAAGCTTTGGCCAAGTCAATAAAAATAGCAGCACAACATTGCTTAGAATCAAGGGCAATGGTGACATCATTTGGGACCTTTAAGATTGCAGTGATACATCCATATCCTGAGCGGAAACCAGATTGCATTTCAGAGAGAATACTATAGACATCAAGAAAGTCAGTCAGTTGATTATTGAGTTGTTCCAACACTTTAGATAAACAGGGCAAAAAATATTGATGACATTATGCAATTTGATAAATCATGTCCACTTTGGCATACAATGGCTTGCGCACATCACCCAGGTGAGTGCCACATCTATAAAAATAGATAGAAGTGTACAATATAAATAGATATTTCTCTTAGGATGGAATGATATCCACAAATGCAATTCACCAATGTGTCAATAAAATATTGGAGGGAATGCTCGAACGTACGACTTCAGCTAGATACTATTTACATTACAGTATCTTTCATTAGTCATTCAACCACTGTTGCACTGATTTCCCCCCTCCCCCACACCCTAATCAAGAAACCCAAATTTAATTTTTTTAAAAAATGAAGTGGAATTACAGATGTGTGAGGAAACTGTCGCAAAATGTACGCTCCCTCCTTACCCCCCTTCCATCTCATACTGATCAAATGAACAGCAAACCTGTTTTCAAGAAACAGATCAAGCTAGATAGTTTGTGTGTATGTATTGATATGCAGAATATGTGTGCTATTTTTATATTGATGTAGTTCTGTTTAAAACGTTCCCGTTTTAAACAGGATATTTTGTCAGGACAAGATACTGGAATATGCATATAATTGAAGCTTTGGATAGAAACTGTAAAGATATTGTCTGTGAGTATAACAGAACTGATGTTGCAGGCGAAAGCCTGAGAAAAATCCAATCCGGAAGTGCCCCAGGTTTTGAAAGCGCTGCGTTCCAATGAGTCCCTATTGAGCTGTGAATGTGTCATCAACGAGCTTATGCTTTCTACGTATTCCCCAAGGTGTCTACAGCATTGTGACGTAGTTTTACGCATTTATGTTGAAGAATAGCCGTAGGTGGCTACATTGCGCAAGTGGTCACATGGTGGCTCCGAGAGAGATTCTTGTGTAAAATACAGAGGTATCCATTACTCCAATCGGTCCTACTGAAAAATTAATTGTCCCGATGGATATATTATCGAATAGATATTAGAAAAACACCTCGAGGATTGATTATAAACAACGTTTGCCATGTTTCTGTAGATATTATAGAGCTAATTTGGAATATTTTTCGGCATTGTCGTGACCGCAATTTCCGGGCGATTTCTCAGCCAAACGTCAAGAACAAACAGAGCTATTTCGCCTACAAAAATAATATTTTAGGAAAAAATGAACTTTGGCTATCTACCTGGCAGTCTCTTGAGTGAAAACATCCGAAGTTCATCAAAGGTAAACGATTGAATTTGATTGCTTTTCTGATTTTCGTGACAAGGTTGCCTGCTGCTAGCAAGGCATAATGCTATGCTAGTCTATGATAAACTTACACAAATGCTTGTCTAGCTTAGGCTGTAAAGCATATTTTGAAAATCTGAGATGACAGGGTGATTAACAAAAGGCTAAGCTGTGTTCCAATATATTTCACTTGTGATTTTCATGAATAGGAAGATTTTCTAGGAAGATTTATGTCCGTTGCGTTATGCTAATTATTGTCAGGCGATGATTACGCTCCCGGACCCGGGTTTGAGAGTCACAATAAGTTGTTATTGTCTATTAATGTTCTTTATTATGTCATGTTTCATGTTTTGTGTGGACCCCAGGAAGAGTAGCTACTGCTTTCGCAACAGCTAATGGGGATCCTAATAATATACCAAATACCAGGCACCTCTCCAAGCTGTTAATTACACTAAGACAAAGACAGGTCACAGTTTATCAATAAAAATAACACATTTTGGGTTTGGGAAGGGGGGGGGGCATAAATGAGACACAGAAAAAGTGTTAATTAAAGCCAATCACGGTAGAATGCTCGGTGAAAGCCAGGTTCCCCGGGTCACAACTTGGGTAGCTAAAGTTAGTGCCTCTCTCTTTGTGTGTGTACAAAGACACTTGGTAATTACACGGCTCAGTGCACCCTGCTGCCAATGATATCTTGTTATTGCGTGGAGCTTATTATTTTTAATTGCTTCTAAACCATTTGCATTAGTGGGAAACATGAAGTTGAAGGCGATGGGAACGTTAATACTAGAAAAGCCTGGCTTTGAGGGACCCCCCTTCGAAACAACCAGTATTTTGGATGTCAACATTCTCAGTGTAATAAATACATTTCATATGTACTATCACAAAAATAATCCTTCGGTTGTGTTGAAGAATATGATAGAAAATATATTTCAAAGAATACAAACAAATTTCCATTAGTTTATGTAACTATTGGTTAAATGTACAAACAAGAAAACACAAACACTCCAATTTAACTAATAATTGTTCTTATTTGTGACATTTCTAACGGACTGTGGATCATCGCCGGAGGCTCTGGACTGCGGATCATTACCGGAGACCCCGGACTGGGGACCGTCGCTGGAGGCCCCGGATCGGGGACCGTCGCTGGAGGTTCCGGACCGTGGACCGTCGCTGGAGGTTCCGGACCGTGGACCGTCGCTGGAGGTTCCGGACCGTGGACCGTCGCTGGAGGTTCCGGACCGTGGACCATCGCTGGAGGTTCCGGACCGTGGACCGTCGTTGGAGGTTCCGGACCGTGGACCGCCGTTGGAGGTTCCGGACTGGAAACTGTCGCCAGAAGCTCTGGACTGGGAACTGTTGCCGGAAGCTCTGGACTGGGAACTGTCGCCAGAAGCTCTGGACTGTGGAGGCGCACTGGAGGTCTGATGCGTGGTGCCGGCACTGGTACCCCCAAACCATTTTTGGAGCTGCCTCCCGGGCTTCTGTGCTAGCCGTGTCCCCCTCATATCAGCGCAGGAGGAACGGCGACATCTCCACCTGCTTCCATGGCAGGGTCTTGTTCCCTGCCATTACCTCCTCCCAGGTCCAGGATGTCCTCCACTCATCTTTCTCCCGGGCCCAGGATGTCCACTCTTGAACACTCTGCTTGGTCTTTTAATGGTGGGATCTTCTGTCACATTCTTTATAAGGATCGGACCAAGCGTGGTATGCGTACATTCTTATTTCTTTAACGGACTGGGGTTTAACGGACTGGGGTTCCGCTAGCGGGGCTAGCAGGGCGCCAAATACAAATCAACAGAAATGTCATAAATCAAATTTCTCAAACACACAAGTATTAGGGACCATTTTAAAGATAAAGTTCTCGTTTATCAAGCCAGTGTCTGATTTCAAAAATGCTTTACAGCGAAAGCTCCACAAACGATTGTTAAGTCCCCACCAAGTCACAGAAAAACTCAGCCATTTTTCCAGCCAAAGAGAGGAGTCACATTTTATCTCTATTTGCGTTTTTTGTATCTCTAACCTTTGATGATCTTCATCAGATGACACTCATAGGACTTCATGTTACACAATGCATGTATGTTTTGTTCGATAAAGTGCATATTTATATAAAAAAAGCTTATTTTACATTGGCACGTTATGTTCAGTAGTTCTAAAACATGCGGTGATTGTGCAGTGCCACATGAATTCACAGAAATACTCATTATAAATGTTGATGAAAATTCAAGTGTTATGCATGGAACTTTAGATGCACTTCTCCTTAATGCAAGCGCTGTGTAATTTAAAAAAAAACTTTACGGAAAAAGCATAATCTGAGTACGGCGCTCAGAGCCCAAACCAGCCAAAATAAATATCCGCCATGTTCTTCAGTCAACATTAGTCAAAAATAGCATTATAAATATTAACTTACCTTTGATGATCTTCATCAGAATGTACTCCAAGGAATCGCAGTTCCACAATAAATGTTTGTTTTGTTCGATAATGTCCATAATTTATGTCCAAATTGCTTATTTTGTAAACAAATCCAAACGCGCGTTCAGGTCCAGTCAGACAAAAAGTTCAGAAACGTATTTTACAGGTCGAAGAAACTTGTTAAACTAAGTATAGAATCAACCTTGAATAATGTTCCAACCGGAGAATTTCATTGTCTGCAGAAAAGCAATGGAACGATAGATACCGCTCATGTGAACGTGTGTGACTCAGAACGAGGCTGCTGCCAGACCCCTTAGTCAAATAGCTCTCATCCGGCCCCCCTTCACTGTAGAAGCCTGAAACAACGTTCTAAAAACGGTTGACATCTAGTGGAAGCCTTAGGAAGTGCAAAATAACCCATATCCCACTGTGTATTCGATAGGGGCTGAGATCAAAAACTACAAAAACTACAAAAAAACAAAAAGATTTCCCACTTCCTGTTTGGATTCTTTCTCAGGTTTTTGCCTGCCATATGAGTTCTGTTATACTGACAGACATCATTCAAACAGTTTTAGAAACTTCAGAGTGTTTTCTATCCAATACTAATAATAATATGCATATATTAGCATCTGGGACTAAGTAGGAGGCAGTTTACTCTGGGCACGCTATTCATCCAAAAGTGAAAATGCTGCCCCCTATCCCAAATAAGTTTTAAAGAATGAAACACTGAACAAACTAACAAAACAACAAAATCAACCGTGAAGCTATACAAACGAGTGCTGACAGGCAACTACACATAGACAAGATCCCACAACAGAGAGTGGGAAACAGGACTGCCTAAATATGATCCCTGATCAGAGACAACGATAAACAGCTGTCTCTGATTGGGAACCATATCAGGCCAACACAGAAATACAAAACACCTAGACTTACAACAACCCTAGACATACATCACTAGAGTTCCCACCCCCCTCACACCCTGACCTAACCAAAATATTAAGAAAACAGTCAGGGTGTGACAGAAAGTTGAAATATATATATTTTTATCAAAATGCATTTTTTGGGCAGAAATGCCTTTTGGAACATATCAACTTTCATGTGCTTTAACAAAAAAATGTGTGCCATCTCTAAATATGAATACTATTGTTAAATTACAAGCCTAGTTGGTTAAGCAATAGAAATAGAAAGGAACCTTCCCGTTAGCCATGATTGGCTGAGATAATGGATGGGCTGGACATGCCAAGAGATGAGATCGTGTTGGTCTGCCATATGACATGAGCTCCTCATAATGTGTGGATAATCCTTGCTACTGTTGCTTTTTGGAAAGATATAACGTAAGCCATGTATAACTGCTGTTACTGCTCTCAACAACATTGCTGCCCAGAATTAAGCAGCTTCTTCTGACAAAGATCAATGGGAAAACGGTCAGTGTGAACCGGAGTGACTTGACATGTCAATGGGCCAAACAAGCTCCAGCTAGATACAAACCAAACGGAAAAGACATGCTGCCTTGAAACCTTCATCTATGTATACAGGTAAGAGTCTAGCTACATTTTCAGATATTATAACTTTTTTATTTAGTCAGAGAGTAATTTTCATTGCAAGTTAAAGCTTACTGTTTGCTAGGTAGCTAGTTGCTTAGCCTAGTTGCTTAGCTTTAGCTACCTCCAGATTCATACTCTAGCATTTCATGCACGGTGGCTAGCTATGACAATCCGTTTGTACTGTAGCTATGGGTTGGGATTATGGTTCATTGTTTAGCTAGCTAGCTACATGTCTAAACAAAAGACCCCACTTCGCAATATAACTTTTTTTAAATATATATATATATTTGTTATTAGACTTTTTATTGGATTTTTACCCCTTTTTCTCCCCATTTTTGTGGTATTCAATTAGTAGTTACAGTCTTGTCTCATCGCTGCAACTCCCGTACAGACTCGGGAGAGTCGAAGGTTGAGAGCCGTGCGTCCTTTCGGAACACAACCCAACCAAGTCGCACTGCTTCTTGACACAATGCCTACTTAACCCAGAAGCCACCTGAACAAATTTGTCGGAGGAAACACCGTACACCTGGTGGCTAGTGTGCGATGGGACAAGGACATCCCTGTCGACCAAACCTTCCCCTAACCCGTGCCACGCTAGGCCAATTGTGCGCCACCCGACAGAGCATGGACTTTAACCCAACATTTCTAGTGCCTTAGACCACTGCCCCACTCGGGAGGCCCCGCAAGATAATGATTACATGACCCATCAAGTTAGCCAGGTGTGTCTGGGGTTGATTTCAGCTATCTATTGAATTTCATGAACATGTGTACATATCTAGACAATAGTGACCCATCCACTTAGCTAGATGAGGCTGGGGGGTGGTTATAGCATGTCTCTGGTTAAGCATCATCTAATAATTATAAAATGTTTATAGATTATTTTTATCTGGACACTTTCAAAGTCAGATTAGGACAAAGGACAAGGTCTAGATAAAGTGTAATTTTACCTGGAGTCTTTCCTTATAACTTTTAGTCTTGAAATATTTGGTTGTTTACTACACTACCTTACTCACTCTGTTTAGCACAGTGGTTCTTAACCTTGTTGGAGGTACTGAACCCCACCAGTTTCAAAAAAAAAAAATTAAATATGATTTTTTCAAATTCAAAACATAGGTATATATTTAACTGGTGCACAAAATGAACCGTGCATCAACATCACTGTGTTCAAAGAACAAAATCATCAAAACATGATTTTCGCACAAAAACAAAATAATGAATATTTACTGCAAATCAGTGTGACTTCTGCTGTTGCCTTTCAGAGACCAGTTTAGAAATGCGCGGCTTCACCTTGGCAAGTGCCACTCTCATGTCATTTTCGCAACAAAGTCTGTTCCTTTTCTTCGTTTTTATGTCCAGCATCCTCGAAAATATTGCTCGCAAAGATATGTTGTAACAAATGGTATGAAAATCTCCAGAGCTTTCTTAGCAATAACAGGGTACGTTACCATTTGCTGACACCAAAACGTTGAAAGCGTTGTTGTTCTGAAGAGTTGCTGTTGAACCTGGCTCTTCTGAATTTCAATGATTTCATTGAGGTATTCATCATTGACATCTGTTGTCTCAACACTAAACGTGAACGGCTGTCTCACCCATGCTGGATATGACTCTCTTGTAGGGAAGTATCCGTCGAGAGACTTTGCAAGCTCATCTAAGTGCGTGGCAATTGCTTGCTTCAGTTCCGCGGGTACAGAAATGTCTCCGATTCCAGATACATCTTCAATCTTACTTACACAGTCGTCCAGCAGGGGAAAGTATGCGAAGTTATCGTTCTCTGTTCGTCGTTTCCATAACGGCAGCTTTTTTTGAAAAGCCTTCAGGTTTTCCTCCGCTTCGATGATGTTGACTCCACCGCCCTGCATCTTTTGATTGAGATGATTGAGAGCTGCGAAGATATCAGCCATGTACGCTAAAATGAGAATGAACTCAGAATTTTTGAAGCAATCTGCATGACAATGCTGGTGCTTTTGCAAAAACAGGGCTAATTCCACACGCACGGCAAAAACACGATTCAGCACCTGTCCCCGGAATAACCACCTAATGTTAGAATGGTACAGAAGTACTTCGAATTCAGAGCCCATTTCTTTACACAGCTCACTGAAGATGCGGTGCCTCAGAGCACTAGTTCGCACATAGTTCACACATTCCACTACAATTTTTAATATTTCTGCCAGTTTTGGAGGCAAGGTTTTTGTTGCCAACGCATGCCTGTGCAGAATACAATGCGTAACAATGATGTGTGGTGCATCGGCTTTCACTAGCGCACCAAACCTGGACTTTCTTCCCAGCATAACTGGAGCTCCGTCCGAACAAACTGCAGAAACCATATCCCACGAAAGATTGTTGTCTTTGAAGAAGTCATCCACAAGTTTCTTCACATCGGCTGCCTTAGTTGTTGTTGTAAGAGGCTTACAAAATAAAAAATCTTCCTTTATCACGTCGTCTTTCACATAGCGCACGAATACAGCAAGCTGGCTTAGATTGGAAACGTCTGTGGTCTCGTCGAGTTGAAGGCTGAATTTTGCCGGGCTTGAAATCAGATCTGCAACTACTTGAGCCAAGATGTCTTTGCTCATGTCCTCTATTCTGTCGCTGATGGTGTCATTTGAAAGAGGAATTTGGGATAACTTGACTTCAGCCTCTTTTCCCAGCATGATATTCACCATCTTCTACACAGCTGGTTTTATGAGTATTTCACCAATGGTGTGTGGTTTGCCCTGCTTTGCGATCAGGTAAGCAACTTCGTACGATGCTGTGAGGAATCTTTTTGTTGATGGGTACAAAGCCGAGAACAGGCAGAGTAGCCTTTTCATCGAATCTGGCTCTCTTCACCTTGAATTCAGCGAGCGTTGTGTTTTTGTATTTTCCATCTCCATGCAGCTTAAGGAAGTGTTCTCTTAGTTTTGCCGGTGCTAGACTAGAATTAATCAACTTGGCATTGCAAATCATGCAGTTAGGACGCTGACTCCCATCACGTTCCTTTATACATGTGAATCCATATTGTACATATTCGTCCGACCACTTTCTTTTTTTGCTCGACATAGTAAGTATGAAGGGATTAAAATATTAAGAAAGAAATCACAAGACGTACCATCATGACAGTCACAAGTTGACTACTGAGTGCACCAAATTCCCTGCAGCACAGATAGGCCAAGCGATGTAGCGTGATCACCTGCAGCCAATGATGGCCAAGCGGGGCGTGTCATCATGAATCATATCAGTCGGATGTGTGTCTTGACCTCCGCCGAACCCCTGAGACTGACTCACCGAACCTCTGGGGTTCGATCGAACCCAGATTAAGAACCACTGGTTTAGCACATGGCTTCACATGTGAATCCTTAAAGCCATGGGTGGTGCTAAGGCTAAAGAGGGTGCTAATGATGCTCAATAGGTGTAGACAAAGAATAGCTCTCCTCAAGAGCCATTATCTAAAACATTTTTTAAAGCAGTTACTTTCCCATTGTTCCTCAACTACAGTGTATGATATACCATTTTGTAGCTCTGAGTCTCTACTTTTATCCAATGTAAAAAAAAAAAAACAATTTCAAATGTTACTACACAATACTGAGTTGAGGCTGTCAATCACATATGCAAGTAGTTTTGTGCCTAAGAGAAAGGGTTAAATATTTGTTTAAAAAATATGTAAATAATTTGCTGAACTTTCTTATATGTCTCAGTTATAAGACAGAAACTCCAAAACAAACTTTCTTTTGATTCATTGTTTCTCCTTAAGGATAGGTGATTTGGAAACTGCAGCATCTGCTTGTGACTCTTTCCTGCTTTGGGACTGTTTAAAAAAATGTGGGGTGCCCCGTTTCCCTGCCTCTGTGTCAATTCCTAGCTGTGCTGTTCATCAGATTCTTCATATACAGTACAATTTAACAATTGATAATATTTTCACCCATAAGACTATTGTCAATTTAATCTTGTATTTAGTCTAACTTTATTATTATTTGTGTGAAATTAGTTTTGATATAGTTTAGGTGTAGTTTCAGCTGTGCAGGCTAACTGCCAGTGATATCCTACCAACGACAGTATGTTTAGGAAAAGTCAAAGACGACGACGGCTTTAAAATGGCAGAGTTAATTAAAAGGAAAATGTATTTTGTGTCTACAAGACGCTCTCAGCTTTTCTAGCGTTACAGGACTAAAAGCAGTTTACAGTTGAGTCGCTCGAGAAGAGCATTTGTTGACCCGACTGCGGGTGTTTTTGGAGAAATGATGAGCATTTAGGCTGAAAGGTTTGGTCTTGAGGCTTTGATGTGTGTGTGCGCGTGTGCGTGTGTGCAGGGCTCCAGACTAACATTTTCCCCTGGTGGCACTGGTGCCACTAAGTTTTTCAGTTGGTGGCACCAGCCCATGATTTGGTCGCAACAATTGTTTTTCAGTGTCAAGCAAAATTATAAAATAATTTACAGTGCTTTATTCAGAGGTGTAGGCTTAATAGACTACTAATATGGTATTCAAGAAATAAAGATGTTTCATCTAAAAAAAAAAAGTATAATGTGCATCCTGATCCAGTGATTGTCTTTAATTTTGGGTTGACAATTAGGCTATTGTTGTTAAAATAGGGCTCCAGAATTGTCAAATGTTTGGGGGATAAATAGAGATGAATTTGCCTGCATCATTCTGTGCACTAATATCATAGGAACATTTATTTGGGGCCAATTCACCACCTAAGTGGAAACTCAAAACACATTAGCTAGATTGCTAACTGTAAATATAACACCCACTACTCGTAGCCATGTATTAATCTAACAGTCAATGTTATGTCAAAATGGTATGTAGCCTCCTACCCAATAAGACTTATGCAATCGCAATGGCCAACATGCATTTCCCATGCTCAGGATCTCAAAGCCATATCAATTATCTCAGTTGTAAAATGGTTGCTATTGAGCTCAAAATTGAGAGTTGAGAAATACAGATTATACCTACAGAAAGCTGAAAACCTCTTCAACTCTGACAACAAGATAGCTGTTTTTCCCGCAATAGCGTTTTAAAATGTTATACAATCAGAATGTATTTTTACCTCCTGGAGAATTTTCTTTCCCTGGGAAAGGAAAGAGAGAGTGGCTTGCTCGACACAGCAACAGGCCCCAGTGAAACAGGTACAAGGGCAGGCAGGCACTTTCATTACAGGAATCATTAGAATAATGCACTTTACTGTTTGGCCAAATCATGGGTTTAGTTTCATAAAAAATAGGACATTTTGTGACTTTGTGCAGCTTGCACCTATGCAACTAATTATAATATAAATATAATTTTCTACTCGCCCAGCCAAGTCAAAGAGTCACAAAATGGAGCCCTATTGTGTGTGTTTGTGTATGTGTGTGATGTGTATGTGTCACGCCCTGGCATTAGTATTCTGTGTTTTTCTTTATTATGTTGGTTAGGCCAGGGTGTGACAAGGGGGATTTATGTGTCTTGTTTTGTCTAGGGGTTTTCTAGTCTATGGGGTTGTGTTCAGTAGAGTGTTCTAGGTAAGTCTATGTTTGCCTGGAGTGGTTCTCAATCAGAGGCAGGTGTTTATCGTTGTCTCTGATTGGGAACCATATTTAGGCAGCCATATTCTTTAGGTATCTTGTGGGTGATTGTTCCTGTATCTGTGTTTTGCACCAGTTAGGACTGTTTTGGTTTTTCCATGTTTTCTTATTTTGTTTAGTGTTCACGTTTTCATCTTTCATTAAAGATAATTATAAATAACCGCGCTGCATTTTGGTCCTCCTCTCCTTCCCAGGAAGAAAACCGTTACAGTATGTGCTGGTATGGTGAGTGTGTTGGTGTAATATGGTATGAGGTGTGTGTGTTGGTCTGATCAAATCAAACTTTATTTGTCACATGTGTCAAATACAACAAGTGTAGACCTTACCGTGAAATGCTTACTTACAAGCCCTTAACCAACAGTGCAGTTCAAGAAGAGTTAAGAAAATGATAAAAAGTAACACAATAAAATAACAATAACGAGGCTATATATAGGGGGTACTGGTGCCAGCACCGAGTCAATGTGAGGTGGTACTGGTTCGTCAAGGTCATTTGTACATGTAGGTAGGGGTGAAGTGACTATGCATAGATAATAAACAGCGAGTAACAGCAGGGTACAAAACTCACGTGCGGGGTCAATGTAAAGAGTGTGGTGGCCATTTGTTTAATTGTTCAGCAGACTTATGGCTTGGAGGTAGAAGCTGTTAAGGAGCCTTTTGGTCCCTAGACCAAACGGTGTGTGTTAGTCTGGTGGGTTGATATGGTGTGTGTTGGTGGGATGTGTGTACTGCTATTGTTTGTTTGTATCAGCATAATCTGTGTGGAGTGATGTATATGCTTCAGTACGGTATGTGTTTCGTATGCTGCTGATCATCGACAGTAGATGAGACCTCTGTGGGGTGCCTCAACTCATGGAAGGGTGTTGATGTATTATTTCCACCTAGTCACGTGTAACATCCCTTATGAAAACACACATCAGAAGAATAAACGCATAGTCGATAAGTAAAACAAAAGCAATCCGATGCACAGCGGCAAATACCCATGTTCATAGAATGAGCGTCATCACAGCAACTACTGAACTGGTGTGCGGTAGTCTGTGCTCGGAATGATCCAAACAAATCTAAGATCTGATGGTCCACTCTAATATTCATTTTCTGATCTTTGTAGGACCCAAATCTCGCCAGCCCTCCTCACTCCATCGACTAGGGATGCATTACAATTGGCACCCTAATCCCTAACTAGTGGGCTACTTTCGACGAGAGCCTTATGACACTATATAGAGAATAGGATGCCTTTTGGTACGCAGACTCCATCTACTGGTCCTTTGAACTCGGCAAGGCGTGGTGCATGTTGGCTTTCTTTACCCATACCCTTCACCCTGTTAAACAGCCATCACTAACATTGAGTGGCTGCTGCCAACATACTGACTCAAATCTCTAGCCATTTTAATAATACAAAATTGGATGTAATAAATGTATCACTAGTCACTTTAAACAATGCCACTTTATATAATGTTTACAAACCCTACTTTACTCATCTCATATGTATATATTGTACTCTATGCCGTCTTCTGCATCTTGCCTATGCCGTTCGGCCATCGCTCATCCATATATTTATATGTACATATTTGTATTAATTCCTTTACACTTGTGTGTGTGTATAAGGTAGATGTTGTGAAATTGTTAGATATTACTGCACGGTCGGAACTAGAAGCACAAGCTTTTCTCTACACTCGCATTAACATCTGATAACCATGTGTATGTGACCAATCAAATTTGATTTGATGGTGTTATATAGTGCTCAGAGGGATGCAGCAGGCAAGTTAGAAGGAGATATACTATACTGTATATACAGGACTTCCAACCTTGCGTTTCATGTCCATCTCTTGACTTCCACTCATCTTCACCTACTCGTCTGACTGAGATAGCGAGAGAGAGAAACTATAGGGGAATATGTGTCACCAGTGACATGGGAAAACTCTTATGCTGTATTCTCAATGACCGAATACAGACTTTCCTCACACATAACACTCATCAAAAACAAATTGGCTTTCTACCTAAACACAGAACAGACCATATACACACGTTACACATGTAATAAAACCAGCATGTCCATCAGAAAAACAGAGGGAAAGTATTTGCATGTGTTGATTTTTAAGAACAACTTTGATTCCATTTGGCATAATGGATTATATTACAAAACCCTCCAAAGCGGCATTGGGGGTAAAGTATACGACATCATTAAATCTAATTTACTTAAATAACAAAGGCAGCATTAAACTACACAAAATAAAAAAATTCTGCACAATGGTAGGGGGTGAGACAAGGGTGCAGTTTATGTCCAACCCTGTTTAATGTCCACACTGACAAACTAGTGGTGTTACTGAACTGATCTGCAACCCCTGGACTCACCCTCAAAGATAAGGGTGAGATTCCTGCTCTATACGGATAAACCTATTGTGCTGTCACCAACGGAGCAAGGTCTACAGGAGCAACTAGGCATCCTCTGGGAATACAGCATAGCCGATTGGCAAACGTACTGTAAATTGAGAAATCATTTGACTAAACTAAACAAGAAGAAGAAACAAAAAGGCAAACTCGGCTCCATTATTCAATGATTCAGATGGCTCATTCTGTCACGTTCTGACCTTTTTTTCCTTTGTTTTGTATTTATTTAGTATAGTATGGTCAGGGCGTGAGTTGGGGTGGGCAGTCTATTTGTTTTTCTATGTTGGTTTTTGTGGTCAGCCTAGTATGGTTCTCAATCAGAGGCAGGTGTCGTTAATTGTCTCTGAGAATCATACTTAGGTAGCCTGGGTTTCACTGTTGGTTTGTGGGTGTTTGTTTCCGTGTGTTTGTCGCCACACGGTACTGTTTCGGTTTTTGTAGATTTCACGTTATAGTTTATTGTTTTTATTCGAGTGTTCATCTGTCTTTATTAAAATATCGTCTAAGATCTGCCGTTACAGAAACCCCCACAATCCAAGGACCAAGCAGTGTGGTAACAGGCAGGAGAGGCAGCGATACCTGGAGAACTGGACTTGGGAGGAGATTCTGGACAGTAAAGGACCCTGGATCGCCGCCCCAAAGCAGAGCTGGAGGCAGCGAAAGCAGAGAGGCTGCATTATGAGCAGCTAGCACGGCAGAGCAGCTGGAAGCCCGAGAGGCAGCCCCAAAAATTTATTGGGGGTGGCACACGGGGAGTGTGGCGAAGCCAGGTAGGAGACCTGCGCCAACTTCCCGTGCTTACCGGAGAGCGAAAGGGACCGGGCAGGCACCATGTTATGCGGTGGAGCGCACAGTTTCCCCAGTGCGTGTGCATAGCCCGGTGCGGTACATTCCAGCTCCTCGTATCGGCCGGGCTAGAGTGGGTATCGAGCCAGGTGCCATGAAGCCGGCTTTACGCATCTGGTCTCCAATGAGTCTCTTCGGGCCGGAGTACATGGCACCAGCCTTACGCATGGTGTCCCCGGTTCTCCAGCACAGCCCAGTGCGGGCTATTCCACCTCGCCGCACTGGCCTGGCTACCGGGAGCATTCAACCAGGTAAGGTTGGGCAGGCCCGGTGCTCAAGAGCTCCAGTGCCCCTGCACGGTCCGGTCTATGCAGTGCCACCTCCACGCACCAGCCCTCCGGTGGCAGCCCCCCGCACCAGGCTGTCTCTCCGTCTTCTGCCTACAGGTGCTACCGCCTGTCCAGCGCCGCCAGAGCCTTCCTCCGCCTGTCCAGCGCCTTCAGAGCCTTCCTCCGCCTGTCCAGCGCCTTCAGAGCCTTCCTCCGCCTGTCCAGCGCCTTCAGAGCCTTCCTCCGCCTGTCCAGCGCCTTCAGAGCCTTCCTCCGCCTGTCCAGCGCCTTCAGAGCCTTCCTCCGCCTGTCCAGCGCCTTCAGAGCATCCCGTCTGTCCTGAGCCGCCAGAGCCTCCCGTCTGTCCTGAGCCGCCAGAGCCTCCCGTCTGTCCTGAGCCGCCAGAGCCTTCCGTCTGTCCTGAGCCGCCAGTCACGTTGGCGATGCCGGAATCGCCCTTCACTCCGGCGCTGCCGGAGTCTCCCACCTGTCCGCCGGTGCCGGAGTATCCCGTCCATTCAGGACCAGTGGCGTGGGTCCCCAGTCCAAGGTCGGCGCTCTAAAGAGGCCACGGAGGCGGGCTAAGAGGTACACTAAAACTATGGTGGAGTCCACGTCCCGCGCCAGAGCCGCCACCACGGACAGACGGCCCACACAGGCCCTCCCCCATAGGTTCAGGTTTTGCGGCCGGAGTCCGCACCTTTGGGGGGGGGAATGCAATACTTAACAAAGAGCTGCAGTCAATTTTAGAATGAGTGGCAAGAAATGTCTTAAACATTTATTGAAAAAAACTGAAAGCATTGTATTTGGGACAAATCATTCACTAAACCAGGGGTACTCAAGTACTATTTGAGAAGGTCCGATCACATTTCCTAGGTGGCAAAGGTCTGGATGGATATCGTCATTTATCGGTGTAGCAACAAACACCCACATCGCAACCCATGCGAGCCCAAACTGTTCACACCCCTCTTGTTGGCAGAAATGTTTGTTGCTGTTTTAAAGCTCATTTCCTGCAATACTACAAAATGTCCCATGTCTTATGTGTGTTTATATGATAACGGTTCTAAGCCCAATATCTTTTTATTTTGTAGGCAGAACTCGCAGTCCGTATTGACACCGTTCTGGATCCGGATCCAGACCTGGGTCCACCAGTTTAGTATGGGGGCACTAAACCCTAAACCTCAACTAAATCTTTGGTATTTTATTAGGATCCCCATTAGCTGTTAAAGCAGCAGCTACTCTTCCAGTGGTCCACACAAAACATGACTTAATACAGAACATTAATAGACAAGAACAGCTCAAGGACAGAACTACGTACATTTTAAAACTGCACAAATCCTACATATCTATACATACACAAACTATCTAGGTCAAACAGTGGAGAGGTGTCGTGCAGTGAGGTGTTGCTTTATCAATTAGTTTTTAAACCGGTTTGATGTTCATTTGAGCTATATAAAATGGAACTGTGTTCCATGCAATAATGGCTCTATATAATACTGTACGCTTTCTTGAATTCGTTCTGGATTTGGGGAGTGTAAAAAGACCCCTGGTGGCATGTCTGGTGGGGTAAATGTGTGTAAGTTGACTATGCAAACAATTTGGAATTTCCATCACATGAATGTTTCTTGTAGAAAGAAGTGGTGCAGTCAGTCTCACTTCAACTTTTAACCAAGAGACTGGCATGCATAGTATGTACAGTATATTAGCCCACTGATTACAATGAAGAAGACGAGCCACTATGTTCTGTGCCAGCTGCAGCTTAAGTAGATATTTCTTTGCAGCTCTTGTCCACATGTCTGGACAATAACCTAGATAAGACACTTCTTGGAGTGTGGTGTAAAAAAAAAGCAGACCATCTATTTATTATGGACAGACCTTCTCCCCATCTTTACAACCATTGAATCGATATGGTTTTGATTATGACATTTTATAATCTAAGGTAACATCAAGACTATGGGAACCACAGAGTACTACATAGGGCCACGATTACATGAAACTCTATTCCAGATCAAGTAACTCTTGCAAGCATTCAAAGCAGATTTAAAAAACAGATAAAATGTCACCTTATGGAACAGTGCAGACTGTGAAGAGACACACACACCTAGGCACACACATGCAAACACACACACTCTACACACACTTAGATTGTAATATTGTTATGGATTCTGTAGATAGAGTATGTTGTGGTAGAGTAGTGTGTAATGTGTTAGTTGATGTACTCTTTTATTTTGTATATAATTAGAAGTGGTGTGTAATAATATATTGTGTGATGTGCTGTTTTGTTTTGTATATAACTGCCTCAATCTTGTTTGGACCCCAGAAAGAGTAGCCATTGGCAGCAGCTAAAGGAGATACGTAAAAAATATATACAAAAAAATGGGAAATCAGCTTTCTTAAAACCAAAGTTGTGATTTTCAACAACATTAAAAGTCAGCAGCAGATACTCCCTGACAGTGAATGCACTAAAAGAAAAAGGATGCAAAGCATTTTTACCCCATACAAATATTTGTATCAAAAATAAATATTCCAATCCAAATATGGTGCAAAATATTCAATAGCATCTATTTGAAAATTGTAGAAAAACGCAAATGGCAGAATATCTCTACTCTGTCAGAGATACAAAACAGACCAAATTCAGGCAGTGACCACCAATTGGCTATAGAAAAAGGGAAACACAAAAAGACATGGCTACCCAAAGAGAAGCGTGTGTGCGTTTATTGCACGGCAGGGGAGGTAAAGACAGATGTACTTTTTCCTCTACTGTGAAAAATACTTTAGTAATGAAAATATTCCAATAAATTCCCAAAATCTGTGCATTTAGTGATGCCTTTAAACTGTAAATTATTCTGGATGAGGGAGAAACAGAGGATAGCCTGAGGGACATTCCATTTACACTGTATATCATTTACATTATTTATATTGTAACTATCAGCCATGTACATTTTATTGTTTACATTTTTTTTATGTACATCTGATTTTAATTTATAGACCAAATATTTAACAATATAACAACAATAGTTTTGTACTTCTATACATGATATACAGTCCCAGTCAAAAGTTTGGACACACCTAGTCATTCACGGGTTTTCTTTATTTTTACTATTTCCTACATTGTAGAATAATAGTGAAGACATCAACTCTATGAAATAACACATATGGAATCAGGTAGTAACTAAACATTTGTTAAATAAATCAAAATAGGTTTTATATTTGAGATTCTACAAAGTAGTCACCCTTTGCCTTAATGACAGCTCTTGGCATTCTCTAAACCAGCTTCACCTGGAATGCTTTTCCAACAGTCCTGAAGGAGTTCCCACATACCGTATGCTGAGCACTTGTTGGCTACTTTTCCATCACTCTGCGGTCTAACTCATCCCAAAACATCTCAATTGGGTTGAGGTCAGGTGATTGTGTAGGCCAGGTATTCTGATGCAGCATTTCATCACTCTCCTTCTTGGTCAAATAGCCCTTACACAGCCTGGAGGTGTGTTAGGTCATTGTCCTATTGAAAAACAAATGATATTCCCACTAAGCGTGAACCAGATGGGATGGCATATCGCTACAGAATGCTGTGGTAGCCATGCTGGTTAAGTGCATCTTGAATTCTAAATAAATCACAGATAGTGTCACCAGCAAAGCACCCCCACACCATCACACCTCCTCCTCCATGCTTCACGGTGGGAACCACACATGCGGAGATCATCTGTTCACCTACTCTGCGTCTCACAAACACACAGCAGTTGGAACCAAAAATCTCAAATTTGGCACAAGCAAGTCTCTTCTTATTATTGGTGTCCTTTAGTAGTGGTTTCTTTGCAGCAATTTGACCATGAAGAACTGATTTATGCAGTCTCCTCTGAACAGTTGATGTTGAGATGTGTCTGTTTCTTGAACTCTGTGAAGCATTTATTTGGGATGCAACCTGAGGTGCAGTTAACTCTAATGAACTCTGCATCTTCCTTTCCTGTGGTGGTACTCATGAGAGCCAGTTTCATCGTAGCGCTTGATGGTTTTAGCGACTGCACCTGAAGAAACTTTCAAAGTTCTTGAAATTTTCCAGATTGACTGACCTTCATGTATTAAAATAATGATGGACTGTCATTTCTGTTAGGTTATTTGAGCTGTTCTTGCCATAATATGGACTTGAGCTTTGTTCAAACACTCATACTAACCGCACTAACCATACTATTTGTGACTTGAATTGAGTATATACTATGCTTATTGGTCATAATATGGATATAGTTAGTATGCCAAAAGTTCCCGAATGTCGTTCTAAATTCACCGAAATGTGAAGTATACACTCAGAAGACACTATTTCCGTACTTTAGGGCCCACAATGCAATTCTTCAAAAAATGGGCATGGCTTCATATCGTTTCCAGATTTGAATAAAATGGCGGAAAATATACAGTCGCAGTACAACGAGAGCGGATACAAATTCATTGATTTAACTAATTATGACAAACGTTAAAAAAAATGTTGAGCAATGTAATAAAGTAATGACTTTTTCAAATAAGTTACCTTACCGGTATGTTATTACCTAGCTACCTAACTTTAGTTGGCAACTTATATATCAAACTTGTCAGTATATTAACTATAGGCTAGCTAACTAACTTCCCAATGTTTATTGACTTGATTATTCCTGTCATTCTTAGCTTAGCTAAATGGTATAGTCTTTCTGCGTTCTCAATGGACATTCGGGTGCTTTCGTAAATTCGCTCTGGCTATCTACTCTGATTTCAGAGCACTCTCGTCTGAGTGTACCAGAGCGCAGAATAATGTATTTACGAGCACTCAACACCTGTTGAATATGGCAGGTGTCAGTAAACATTGGCAAAAAAAGCGTAATTAAATAGTTGCCGGCAGCACAGTTAGTCACCAATGCTCTAGATAACATGAAAACTGCCTAACTAGCTCTGCTGGGGTGAGTAGAATGGTCAGAGTGGTCTCATTTGTGTCTGGAAGTAGCTAGCAAGCTAGCCAACATTAGCTTGGGTGCTTGACTGCCGTTGTAAGGTCAGAACACTCAAATCAAACCTACTCGTCGGAACCGAGTGTCCAGTGTGCACTCCGAGAGCAAAATGCTCTGAATTTACAAACGCACTCTGGCATTCCAGATTGAGTTTAAGAACACACCCGAAGTCGTAAAATGTCTAGCTAGCAAGAGGTTGCATAGCTACAGCATCAACTTCCGGTAGACAGGCGAAGAGCTAGTAGGCTCAACTGAAAGGATAACGTTTGTTTACAGCAGGCCATGGCAATTATTTTCCATGGAGGGCCACAATAGAATATATTTTTGCCATCGTGGGCCAGAATCATATTACAGGATTACACATGTGTATGAGATCCAGATATGCTACTTATTTTACATGCACAGAAATAAACCAATTGCAGGGCACCAAATTCAAAACAACAGAAATCCCAAAATTAAAATTCCTCAAACATACAAGTATTATATACCATTTTAAAGATAAACTTCTTGTAAATCCAACCACAGTGTCCGATTTCAAAAAGGTTTTACGGCGAAAGCACTCCACACGATTATGTTAGGTCAGCGCCTAGTCACAGAAAAGCATACAGCCATTTTCCAGCCAAGGAGAGAGAGAGCTCACAAAAGTCATAAATAGCAATTAAATGACTCACTAGCCTTTGATCTTCATCAGATGGCACTCACAGGACTTCATGTTACACAATAAATGTGTGTTTTGTTCGATAAAGTTAATCATTATGTCCAAAAACCTCAGTTGAAATAGGCGCGTTATGTGCAGTAATCATTGTCTCAAACAAACATCTGGTGGAATTTCAGAGAGCCACATCAAATTACAGCAATACTCATCATAGACATTGATGAAAAATACAAGTTTTATACATAGGATTAAAGATAAAATGTCTTGTTAATCCAGCTGCTGTGTCAGATTTCAAAAAGGCTTTATGGCAAAAGCACACCATGCAATTATGTTAGGTCAGCGCCTAGCCACAGAAAACCATACAGCCATTTTCCAACCAAGGAGAGGTGTCACAAAAGTCAGAAATAGAGTTAAAATGAATCACTTACCTTTGATCTTCATCTGGTGGCACTCCCAGGTCTCCATGTTAGACAATAAATGTTTGTTTTGTTCGATAATGTCCCTCTTTATGTCCAAAAACCTCAGTGTTGTTGGTGCGTTTAGTTCTGTAATCCACAGGCACAATGCGCGCTCTCAACATCCAGACGAAAAGTTTTAAAGTACAATAAAGGTTCGTAGAAATATGTCAAACAATGTTTAAAATCAATCCTCAGGTTGTTTTTGTCATAAATAATCAATAATATTTCAACCGGACAAAAGCTTCGTCAATAGAAAAGGAGTAACAAGAAAGGCTTGCTCCCGATCACGCACTTGATTCATGTCTGGAAATTTCCACTGTCCACTCATTGAAAGTGCTGTATCTCCCTCATGTTCAGAGTAAAAGCCTGAAACAATGCCTAAAGACTGGTCACATGTTGAGGAAGCCATAGAGATTGTGAACTGGGTCCTAAGTCTTTGTATGGTGGATAGGCATTCAATGGAAAAACAGCCTTTCCAAATAATAGTACTTCCTGGATGGATTTTCCTCAAGTTTTCGCCTGCCATATCAGTTCTGTAAAACTCACAGACATAATTTTAACAGTTTTAGAAACTAGAGTGTTTTCTATCGATATCTACTAATTTATTGCATATCCTAGCTTCTGGGCCTGAGTAGCAGGCAGTTTAAT